>NC_068355.1:41662603-42008853 GCF_020536995.1 Dreissena polymorpha | reverse complement strand
TGATCCGTGTTTTCAGGAATGAATACACTAATAGTGATCTGTGTTTTCAGGAATGAATACACTTATAGTGATCCATGTTTTCAGGAATGAATACACTAATAGTGATCCATGTTTTCAGGAATGAATACACTAATAGTGATCCGTGTTTTCAGGAATGAATACACTAATAGTGATCCGTGTTTTCAGGAATGAATACACTAATAGTGATCCGTGTTTTCAGGAATGAATACACTAATAGTGATCCGTGTTTTCAGGAATGAATACACTAATAGTGATCCGTGTTTTCAGGAATGAATACACTAATAGTGATCCGTGTTTTCAGGAATGAATACACTAATAGTGATCCATGTTTTCAGGAATGAATACACTAATAGTGATCCGTGTTTTCAGGAATGAATACACTAATAGTGATCCATGTTTTCAGGAGTGAATACACTAATAGTGATCCGTGTTTTCAGGAATGAATACACTAATAGTGATCCATGTTTTCAGGAATGAATACACTAATAGTGATCCGTGTTTTCAGGAATGAATACACTAATAGTGATCCGTGTTTTCAGGAATGAATACACTAATAGTGATCCGTGTTTTCAGGAATGAATACACTAATAGTGATCCATGTTTTCAGGAATGAATACACTAATAGTGATCCATTTTTTCAGGAATGAATACACTAATAGTGATCCATGTTTTCAGGAATGAATACACTAATAGTGATCCGTGTTTTCAGAAATGAATACACTAATAGTGATCCGTGTTTTCAGGAATGAATACACTAATAGTGATCCGTGTTTTCAGGAATGAATACACTAATAGTGATCCGTGTTTTCAGGAATGAATACACTAATAGTGATCCGTGTTTTCAGGAATGAATACACTAATAGTGATCCGTGTTTTCAGGAATTAATACACTAATAGTGATCCGTGTTTTCAGGAATGAATACACTAATAGTGATCCGTGTTTTCAGGAATGAATACACTAATAGTGATGCGTGTTTTCAGGAATGAATACACTAATAGTGATCCGTGTTTTCAGGAATGAATACACTAATAGTGATCTGTGTTTTCAGGAATGAATACACTAATAGTGATCCGTGTTTTCATGAATGAATACACTAATAGTGATCCGTGTTTTCAGGAATGAATACACTAATAGTGATCCGTGTTTTAATATTTCAAAGAACGTTTACACACTACTTCTAATCATAGAGCTGTGTACAGACAACAGGACAGACAAACAAGCTGATTCCAGCATATGCATTTAACAATTTGTTGTACAATATCCTATTAACCCTTCCCAATCAGAAGCTTAGTACAAATGGCTATATGCAACCGGCACAAAACCAGAACAACCTGAGAGTAACTTGCATACTGTTCAAGTTTTATGCTTTTGCCGATTATTAATATCTACGGTTTGAAAATTAAGCTTTTAAAACTTGAATCATTCAAGAAAGATCTTTATTTAGATTTTCTAAGGGACTGCAAAGTAGTAAAAAAGTGCATAAAAAGGGAAAAAGTTAAAGAACCCAACACCCACCATTTCCAAGGACAAAGCTGTAGGTGAGGATATTATTTGTGGCAGTAGCATCAGCGTCTGAGCAGGCCAGTGTAACCACGGCAACCCCAGGGGCCGAGTTCTCCGGAATGCTGCTGCTGTACAAGCTGGAAGGACATGTGGGGGCATTGTCGTTCACGTCAAGGACGTTCAAGGTCAAGGAAAATGTGGCACTCTTTGAATCTGTTTAAAAAAACAAGGCTGTTTAAATAAAAAGAATCTGAAAATGACAACAACAGAAAAAGAGCATTGACAGATTATGCAAGTAATAAAAGAATTTTCATTGTTGAAATGAAAAAAATGTTACTGTAAATCTGCCAATAAACACGTCTTTTTTATGCATGGCTATTCATGGACTTGGTTTTAAAAGTTTGTTGCGTATGTTCCAATCTCAGGAATAAACAGAAATTTAATAAGAAATTAATCAATCCAACAGGTAACTTTAATTTGTTACATTAAAAATGACTGACATGTGAGCCTTGCTCTAAGAAAACAGGGTTAAATGCAAGTGTGTAAAGTGTCATCCCAGATTAGCCTGTGCAGGCCACACAGGCTAATGAGGGACAACACTTTTAGCTTCTATTGTTTATTTACTTACAAGAAAGTCTTTTCTTAGAAAAAAAATTAATAAGGCAGAACGTGTTGTCCCAGATTACCCTGTGTGGACTGCACAGGCTAATCTGGGAAGACACATTACACACATGCATTCCACCCTGTTTTCTCAGAGAGTGACTCATATATCTACCTGGATTAGTCCCTGCATCTTTCGCGAGTATGGTGAAGGACACGGGGTTAGTTGTCATACCCTCCCTGTCCAGATCTCCCACCACCAGCATCTCACCCGTGCTTGGATTTATTGACATGACGTTATGAAAGCCTGTGGGGAATGCCGATATTGAGTACGTGATTGCCCCATCGGGACCATGATCTGAATCTGTTGCAGCCGCTGTGACAACTAGAGTATTGATTGAAGCGTTTTCATTAACTTGGACAGTCTGTGAAGACGTTGCAAACACTGGAGCATTCTCATTGTAGCCCGTGACCTTGATATGTACAGTTGTAGATGCTGTGTGTGTGGCAGCATCGACAGCGTAGGCTATCAATGCATAGCTCTTTGTCGTCTCATAGTCTAGAATTGGGTTCTGAACGGTTATCAAGCCATCAGCCCCTATGGCAAATACAGAACTATTATTCAGTGTGTATGTTAGAACTGCTGTGTCATTGTCTGTTGCTGTGACTTTGGTTATAGAAGTTCCTATGCCAAGATGTTCTGAAACAGAGGCTGAATACACAGCCGGGAAGAAAATGGGCGATACATCGTTTGCATTAGCTATTGTGATTGTGATATCAACTGAGCTGCTCTTAGCAACAGGGTTAGTGCCACTGTCAGTTGCAAATGCTTTTACTTGTATAGTTGGTGGAACCAGCGTGTCAAAATCAAGAATTGTAATGAGGTAGATCTTTCCATTATCTGGATCAATGGAAAATTGGGTGCTTGTGGGATTGAAAGAATATTTAATTGTTTGTTGAGTGTCAGCATCAGAAGCAGTCAGCTGATAGACAGATGATCCTGATGGGATCGTTTCGGAAATAGTAAAAGATATAGAAGGGGCGCCGGTAAATACTGGAGTTTGCTCGTTTATATCCCTGACATCTACTTTAACTGTAGCTGTAGTCGACAATGAGGTAGCGCCTTTGTCTGCCACTTTGATATTAATAACATATGAAGTGGTTAACTCATAATCTAGTGCAGAGTTCAGTTTAAGGACATTGTTAATGTTTGAGAACACTGTAGACCCGACTCCATTGACAGTAATTATCGTATACTCAAGGTCCTTATTCGGCGACGTCTTGTCGGCATCAGTGCACGTAAGTGTGGCAACTGTGTAATCAATTGCAGAATCTTCATTGACAAACACTGCCTGGAAGATAGGACTGCAAGCTGGCTTATTGTCGTTCACATCATTGACATGAACGGTGACAGCAACACTCACAGATCTTGGGGTAGTGTTGGAATCAGAGGCAATGACGGTCAAAGAATGTTGCGTAACAATTTCATGATCAAGGGCAGCCTTGACTGATATCACACCAGTGGTAAGGTCAATACTGAAATAGATGTGAGCGGTCATGCTGTACTTTATCTGTCCATCAACACCATTATCAGCATCACGAGCTTCAACAGTGCCAACACTGGTACCAATGGCAGTGTTTTCATTCACACTAAAGGTGTAAGAAGGATTAATGAAAACTGGGTCAAGCTCATTGACAGGCGTTACAATGACCGTTACAACGGCTGTACTTGACTTGGATCCTGTGAGTCCATTGCTATCCACAGCAACAACCTTCAGCGAGTGAGACGTGGCTGTTTCATAATCCAGGGGCCCATTAGTCTTTATTTCACCTGTTGCAGAGTTGATGGTGAACTGTGTGTAGGTTTCTGAAAAACAATACATTTTTTACATTATGCATTTCAAGAAGTTTTGGTAAAATGAAGTAGAAAAAACAAACTTTAAACATAATTATCACCAATATTTTTTTGCCAGCTACCAAAGTTGGGATACTAAGTGCTTCAAATGTCAAGAATCAATAAAATTACCAAGAATGAACCATAACACTGTGAGGCACCGTATTGCTGTAAATGACTGACATGTCTATTACAAAGGGAATTATTGACAACATGTCATCACAGTGTCGGTTAACCATTAAAATTCAACAAGTCATCACAGTGTCTGTTAAGTATGGAATTTTCAATGTGAAGATCATAAAAAGCTCAGCAGACAAAAAAAATAGACCTAACTGAAACAGTGACTACAGTATTCCCCCTCCCTTAAGGGGTAAAATAATAGCAATTGCTACCAGTATCTGTAATTCTTCAACTTTCATTAATGAATGTGAATGAATTCCAGGGACCAGCCAGACTTACCAAAGAAAGAGTAGGCAACAGTTCCATAATTATTAGTTCCTGGGTCATCCACATCTGTAGCTACCACGGTAACAACAGCTTCATTGGCCAGCCCACCTTCTGTGATTGATTTACTGAGAAGAAAATTGTAAAAAACATTGTTCTTCAGTTATTCTTTTGATTAAACAAGAGCACTACCTTGCGGGTGCAGACCGCTCATCTATTTTCTTTTTAATGGTGAAGGGACTCTCATTTTCAATCACAAAGGAGGGAGGGGTGGAGTGAAGGGGGGTGTATAGTGTGGGGTGTGGACATTTACTACATTATCTTCCCAAAATGCGGAAAAAAATTGCAAATCTAATCATAAATAAAGAAGTTATGGCAATTTTAGCAAAATTTTATAATTTGACCTTGAGAGTCAAGGTCATTCAAAAGTCAAGGTAAAATTCAACTTGCCAGGTACAGTAACCTCATGATAGCATGAAAGTATTTGAAGTTTCAAAGCAATAGCCTTGATACTTTAGAAATAAAGTGGATCGAAACACAAAATTTAACCATATATTCAAAGTTACTAAGTCAAAAAAAGGCCATAATTCCGCAAAAATGACAAACAGAGTTATGCAATTTGTCCTTTTACTGTACCCTTATGATAGTTTGCGAGTGTTCCAAGTATGAAAGCAATATCTATGATACTTTAGGGGTAAAGTGGACCAAAACACAAAACCTAACCAAATTTTCAATTTTCTAAGTATAAAGGGTCCATAATTCTGTCCAAATGCCAGTCAGAGTTACATAACTTTGCCTGCACAGTCCCCTTATGATAGTTAATAAGTGTTGCAAGTATGAAAGCAATAGCTTTGATACTGTAGGAATAAAGTGGACCTAAACACAAAACTTAACAAAATTTTCAATTTTCTAAGTATAAAAAGGGCACATAATTCTGTCAAAATGCCAGTCAGAGTTACATTACTTTGCCTGCAGAGTCCCTTTATGATAGTTAGTAAGTGTTGCAAGTATGAAAGCAATAGCTTTGATACTTAAGGAATAAAATGGACCTAAACACAAAACTTAACCAAAATTTTCAATTTTCTAAGTATAAAAAGGGCACATAATTCTGTCAAAATGCACGCTAGAGTTATCTAACTTTGCCTGCCCAGTCCCCTCATGATAGTAAGTAAGTGTACCAAGTTTGAATGCAATAGCATTGATACTTTCTGAGAAAAGTGGACCTAAACGCAAAACTTAACCGGACGCCAACGCCGACGCCAACGCAGACGCCGACGCCAAGGTGATGACAATAGCTCATAATTTTTTTCCAAAAAATAGATGAGCTAAAAAGAACCATTCTTTGTTGTTTTTTTAACCCATTTTATGCCTAGCGTCTAGAAAAAAGGCCTTGGCAAACAGCGTAGGTCTGCTCTGTTTGCTAAAAGGAATTTTTGTAAGATATTTTCTAAATATAGTAATAAATATACTAGACATCTCTAATTTTGGAAATAAATTGATCCAATTTAGAAGGATGGGAGAGTCTACTAGGCATAAATGGGTTAACAAGAGCTGTAGGGATGCAGTGCTCTTAACGGTACTTCTACTATAATAGTATACTATATATTTATGTATATGTACCCGATAAAACAACATCAAAGACATATCTGAAGATGAATTTCTGCGGTAAATTGAAGGAGTAACATTGAACTTAAAAATGACATTGTAATAATAACATCAAAAAAGCCATGGGATGAAATCTAGTTTTTCTTAATTGAATTAAAATGAAAGTATCTGTGCAATCACAAGCAGTTTGCATTTTATGTACCTATGCACAATAATGTTGCTAAATAACTTCATATAAAATTAAGTTAACTAGGAAGACCTTTTTATTGTAAGTAACAGTAACTTGCACATTAACCTGACCCCAAATCAATCCACACAAGGTCTGTATGCTACCCATATAAAAATGCCAGCAAAATAACTCCATCCGAAATCAAGTAAATAAGCAGAGGCAATGTGACTTTGACTGGACCATACTGGCCTCAAAAGAAATCCCATGCTAAGTCTGTATGTTAGCTACCTTTATACTTTATTTCCGCACAAAACCAGCAACCAAAATTAATTTATTAATGAGACACCATTTTTTTCTAATTTCAGTTACCGTGCACCATGAACTTGACATGTATGAGACGAAACCCAGTCCTGTGCTAAGTATGCTAAAATTGCATCACAGTACCTCTCTTCTTATTAAACTTATGAAGCAGAAGCAGTTATTTTCGCAACAATGACCTCAGCCCAACTAGCTCCAACTACAATCTCTATGCAAGGCTGCTATATCCACATTTTGGGCAAGAAATGACAATGCAGACCTAAAATTATTTAACCGGAAACCTCATTTGGTGACTGCTGATATATAGACAATCTGACCCTTCATATATATATGAGCTTTGTTCTGAGAAAATTTGGCTTAATGCATGTACATAAAGTGTCGTTCCAGACTAGGCTTATCAGGGACAACAATTTTTGCCTTAACTAAATTTCCTTTAAATGAAAAAAACAATAAAAGAATAAAGTGTCATTCCTGATAAGCCTGCGTTAAGCCCTGTTTTCCCAGAATGAAGCCCATATAATGATCACCTGTATGTTTTGGGATTGAACACTGGCATGTTGTCATTGACATCCTGAACTGTCAAGGTCACCGTTGTATTGGCATTATTTGTGCCATCTGAGGCTCGTATCTGTAGCGAGTACAAAGTCTGGGTCTCGCGATCAAGGGTACCAGCAAGGAGCACCTGGCCCGTGGATTGGTCCAGCGTGAAACCCACAGGGGTCGTGACCCAGCTGTACCTAACGGTTTCACCTCTATCTGCGTCTGTTGCTGTCACGGTAATGATTTCACTGCCTAGGTCTAGATCCTCCAGTTTAATGACTGCATAGGTGGCTGGTATAGACACAGAGTCAATGCATAATAAAACAACTCTGTACCAACAGTCTAAACTGACTGCATTTAAGGTTGCAAAAAACAAAGAAAAGGCATACTATACAATGAATAAAACAGCATAAACTGACTACATATTTGGGTGGTATCAAAACAGAGGAAATGCATAACATAACAATGAATAAAACAGCATAAACTGACTGCATAAATGGCTGGTATCAAAACAGAGGAAATGCATAACATAACTATGAATGAAACGGTCTGAACTGACTGCATATGTGGCTGGTATCAAAACAGAGGAAATGCATAACATAACTATGAATGAAACGGTCTGAACTGACTGCATATGTGGCTGGTATCAAAACAGAGGAAATGCATAACATAACTATGAATGAAACGGTCTGAACTGACTGCATATGTGGCTGGTATCAAAACAGAGGAAATGCATAACATAACTATGAATGAAACGGTCCGAACTGACTGCATATGTGGCTGGTATCAAAACAGAGGAAATGCATAACAGAACTATGAATGAAACGGTCTGAACTGACTGCATATGTGGCTGGTATCAAAACAGAGGAAATGCATAACAGAACTATGAATGAAACGGTCTGAACTGACTGCATATGTGGCTGGTATCAAAACAGAGGAAATGCATAACAGAACTATGAATGAAACGGTCTGAACTGACTGCATATGTGGCTGGTATCAAAACAGAGGAAATGGATAACATTACTATGAATGAAACGGTACGAACTGACTGCATATGTGGCTGGTATCAAAACAGAGGAAATGCATAACATAACTATGAATGAAACGGTCTGAACTGACTGCATATGTGGCTGGTATCAAAACAGAGGAAATGCATAACATAACTATGAATGAAACGGTCTGAACTGACTGCATATGTGGCTGGTATCAAAACAGAGGAAATGCATAACATAACTATGAATGAAACGGTCCGAACTGACTGCATATGTGGCTGGTATCAAAACAGAGGAAATGCATAACAGAACTATGAATGAAACGGTCTGAACTGACTGCATATGTGGCTGGTATCAAAACAGAGGAAATGCATAACAGAACTATGAATGAAACGGTCTGAACTGACTGCATATGTGGCTGGTATCAAAACAGAGGAAATGCATAACATAACTATGAATGAAACGGTCTGAACTGACTGCATATAAGGCAGTTGTCCCAATAGGTAATGCATTACAGCACAAACAATGAATAAGTCTAAACTTAATCCATTTTTAGCATAACAATGCATAAAAAATGACCCAAACAAATACAAGTGATTATATATAAATGTATTTACAATTTGTAAAAAAAGTTGTTACCATGTATTATATCAAGATTGAACTAATATTACACTTACAACTTTTCTGTCCGTTTTTTAGTTTCACAATATTATTATCACATGCATACTTATTACATAGAACCCTCTCTAAAATACATTCCTGCATATATAATACTATATATTCTAGTCAACTTATAAAACAAAACATCACAAGAGAAATCTACCTGGGGTAAAAACAGGAGTATGCTCATTGACAGGTCTCACAATCACATTTCCATTCACTTCAATTTTGTTGGTGCCATCTGATATTTCAATGACCAGGTTGAATTCTGTTTGTGTGACAGTTTCATAGTCAATTGGGGCTCTCAACTGTAGATAAAATCCCAAGTAAATATCATTAACAGTATCTGAGCTATGTTAAGAAAATTAGGGAACAAGAAAAGGAGGCATAATTCTGTAAAATACAAAAAAGCTTTGAGGATGGGTGGAGACATAGACAGTTAAGAACTAAAGATACAACATTATTTTTATAAATTTGAAGTACAGAAATCTGACAGTTTTATAAAAACAATGGAACTAATGAACATCTTAAACAAAGATTTAAATAAGGACCATTTATATTTTTTTAAACATAACAGAATAACATGCAACCAGTTTTGGGGCCACTTTCCCTGGTTGAGACAACATTGATTACGTGGTTCAAGATTCCATAGTTTTTTAAGCATTGAATCTATGCCATCATTTGTCGACACCAAAATATGGTCACCAAAGGTTAATTACACAACCTTGAAACATACCTGTAAATGTGTTCCAACTATCTGAAAGTAGGTTAAAGCTCAATTTGTTGTAATCACGTAATTCAAGTTATCGCCATCAGCATCAGAACAATTAAAGGTAAACAAAATATCGTTTGCATTGCCTGGTTCCGCAAAACTCTTTGTAAAGGACATTGCAGAAATACAGGTTGGGGTATTGTCATTGGCTCCTAAAACAGTAATGGTGACATCAGCTGTATCAGTTCCCCCGCCCTCCTCCTCTGACACTCTGACCTTCAACGAGTATGAAGGATTAGTCTCCCTGTCTAGTGTGCCGGAAAGAATTATCTTCCCGCTGCTGGAATCTAAGAGAAACTTGTTCCCAGTGTTTCCAGATATTATTGAATACGTCAATTTTCCATACTTGCTGGTTGCTAGATCAGGATCTGTGGCAACCACTGTAACAACGACATCTCCAATTGAAGACGTGCTCTCAGTAATGTTAGCAGCATATGGGTCGAGCTGGAATTGAGGTCCTCCCTCATTAACGTCAGTGACTGATATGTCAACGTCAATAATGGTGGAGAGCTGTCCATCCGACACTGTGATCTTCAGGTTATATGAGGCATGTGTCTCGTAATCTAACGCGGCTGAAATTGAAAAAATACCAATTTAACTGCATCTTATATTACCGTTATATTAAATAAATTTAGTGAAGTAAATACAAATGTTAAAGCTACTCCAATGATATATCTTTTTTTATTGTGTTGAATATACCTAAAAAATTAAAACAAAACATTATTTTATTTTCCTTGTTAAATACAAACATATGATGGCAACAAAACATTTAAGTGAAATTTCATTTTTAAAGTTGTATAATTTAGACAGGTGATCCATCTTTAAAATAAGACACTAACCTGATAGAACAAGTTTTGGTGTTGCGCCAGCATCATCAATGCTGAATCGATTCACAGGGGACTGACTGGTGATATTATAGGTCAAGGTCGAACTGTCAGCATCCACACAATTGAAGTTGGACACAAGGGTGTAATTCAGGGCTGAAACATTTCATCCAGCTATGTCACTTAACCCTATACCACGCAAATACCCACTTTGACGTGTTTGCAGTCCTTAAGAAAATCAATTTAATTAAAAACCTGTGTTACTTTATTCAAGTTCTAAAGCCTTCATTTCCAACCGTAAGATATTGATAAGCAGCAAACAGCATACAACTTGAACAGACTGCGAGTCACTTGCTTGATGTCCTGGTTTTATATGGGTTGCATATACCGTAGCCATTTGAAGTTTGCTTCTCACCAAGAAAGGGTTAACAAGCCAACCATTCTAAGATATATACAAATGTATGAGTATAAATAAACAGACATTTAAATTTATATTTGCAGTTTTTTCATTGGGACACAGTAATTCTTTAGGTAAAATAAAGACTGCTTGATCCAACATTGCTTAAATGTTTCTAGGGCATTCAATTAAAACATTACAAAGCATCGTAATTAATGAATTAATATTATGCTTTTATGTGATTATGGACATACCTGAGAGAGAAAAATCAATCGCTGTTCACAAATGAAAAAAAAACAGTAAAATTATCGAAAATATTCACTGTTTCAGTGTGGAATGACATCCTTGTTGATATTATGTAAATAAACTGTAAAAAAACCACACAGTGAAAATATAAATGGTTGATTTTCAGTAGATTTTCCAAGTTTAAGATCATGAAAGATAAATATTTTTTTAATGAAAATATCAATTTCCCTGATCAGCTGTGAATAAAAATCAATCAAAATGTAAACAATCCAGTACTAAATCTTACAGTAGTTGAGGTTACTAAGTTTTTCTAAGATTTGACCTTTTGACCTAGTTTTTGGACATCTCGCATCAAGATAAAAACTCCAAACTCTGTGTAGATATTGTTTAGATATGCATTCTGACCGATTTCATCAAGTTTGAGCCATATAAGTGGCATCTGGTGTTAACAAGCCAAAATAAATTACAACGCACAATCAGCACCAAAACAACATAGGACTTAGCTAGGGTGATTCTAAAAGGCGAGTTATATGTGTGAAAATATGTGTAAGCTAAATCAGTGACAATTCCCTGTATTTTCTGGTATGGATTTCACATGGTAAGTGACCATTACTTGTATTTTCTGGTATGGATATCACATGGTAAGTTGGCGTACAGGATGGTCTCACATCGTTCACATTGGTCACGTTCACAGTTATACTGCCTCTGCCCTGAAAACAGAATGACGTTATGTTAGAACAAATAACCATTTTGAATATTTGAATACAGTAAGGCGTTGCTTATGAAGAGCAAAAGATTTTGGAATAATCAAATAATATTTATCCATGACCAATCTTTCTTAAAAATCGCCCTATCCCTAAAAATATAAATATTAAACACGTTTTGAAGAAATGATCATATTATAAAACACAAAAGTATCAGGGACACAATTGCAGTCAATGTAAAACTATTTTCTGAGATCTTTTTTCCCCTGAAAATAATAGGGTTTTTAACAGAATTAATACCCAAGCAAGTACAATGTGACCCATTTTACAAGATAAAAGCAAATATACTTATCTTGTGTAACTACAAAATTAACATTTTTGTGCACGCTTGCTAACTCAATTGGTAGAGTCCGAGGATTGCGGGTTCGATCCCTGGCTGGGTCACATTAAGCACGAGGGCATGAGTAATACAATCCTTTCTACAGCCATTCTCACTCTACTATTGATTCAGCAGGGCAGTTGTCAGTTACTGACATATGTATGGGCAATAAGTTGATAAGAAAAAACTTACGCAAAAAAAATGTCAGTTGATAAACTGGCTGATGTGATATAACTGAAATAATGTTGAGCAAAATACCAAAATAAACAAACAAAACAAAACAAATTACGTACCTCTGCATTTGCCCCATCTCTTGCTAAGACTTCAATCACATACTGCTTCGTATTTTCAAAGTCCAGCTCTTCTATCAAATGGATGGCTCCTGAAGACTGGTCAATGGAGAACTTGTCTAGAGCTGAAACATTATTATTTTAATAAATAAAATTGGAACAGAGTTATTAAAGTAAGTAGAAGACACTTCTGAAGAAAATCATTACATGTTTATAAAAGAATTATAAGCATAGATTTCATTTCTTACATTTTGCAAAATCTAAGAATAATCCAATGGAAGCAAGAATGCATTGCCCTCACCACAACGCCCGTCACCACATATAATTGGTATAATGAGTTATTTAAGATTCTATAATTATTATCAGTTAACACTGACAGATATTTGTTACAAGTAATTATATTAGATTTTACAATAAAAAAAGCAATGCAGATAAAATGTTGATGAATAGAAAACTTAAATTTATGTTATGAATACATGGTACCCGAAAATCAACAAAATTTAAGTGAAATGCAATTACAAATAATTTTCTTTTGTATGTTTGAACATTCATTCATGCATTTAAAACATGTACACTGTTAGGACATCCCATTTCTGTGCGCAGTTTTGTTCAGCTGACATCTAAACGCGATGGTATTGGCTTAGACTTGTTGGTTGCAAATTTAATTTAAGTAAAAATTTGGTGAATGTAACCATCATAAGATAGCTAATACTCCATTTCTTGTTAATATGATGCTTTAAGGTATAGAAAATAAAATATTGGCATTGAAATCGCATATTCGCATAGTAATATCAGGAACATTTGAATGCAGTCTTCAACACCATGCCATAAAAAAGTGATACATGGTTTCATTGTTTTTTTTTAAGAATGACTCACTTTGACATCCTACAATCAATGTATGGGTCAGGGCTTAACATGATTGGCAAGTTACTAACAGTACAAATCTCTATCTTGAAAAAAATGGACGCTAAAGTTTTAAAATGAAACAGGTGCTGAATTCTGAATCCATGCTTACTAGAGGTTATCTCATAGCTGACAATATTGTCCGGGGCAGTGTCATTATCACTGGCAGTGAACTTAAAGAGACTTTTCCCCACTGCCTCATTTTCCAGGACGTTCGCTACCTGGCCGGCGGTGAATGTGGGCGTGTACTCGTTCACATGGGTCACATCAATGACCACTGGGATAGCTAGGCTGGTCTTGCCATCTGTAACCTTGACATTCAGCTCAAAATGCTTGTCACCAGTGTCATAGTCCAAGACTGAAATATAACAGGAATTTCAATAGATGAATCTGAAAGTGAACAAGTTGAATGCATGATCATCTGCCAGCAAGAAAATGAGTTTCAGTTACACGCACCATTACATATAGAATTAATAAACTGTTAATAGTTTCTTTAAAAAGTATTATTAAAATGTAATGTAAAAGCTTTTGATACTTGAGTCTATAAAATGTGTTATAATATGCATATATAACTAGTAAACTCTGTAAGATATGAAGTTGGATCCCTCGACCTTCATATACCTATTTAGGAGGCAAATAAAATATATTGAACAAAAAAACATAAAATAAGTAATATATAACATAATAATAATAATTAAATTCTGTCATAATAACATGTAATAATACTTGAATTACAACTTCATTACAGAAAGCAACATGGTTTAATTATTTGTGATGAAAATAATTTGTTTTAATCACTAATAAGATATTTTTCAGAAGTTCACATTTCTATATAATTTAAAAACAAACGGAAGATTAGACTTTCATAAAGAAAGTTTAAAGACATTTGATAATAAATGATTTTTTTAATACAAACATATTAATAACAAAAGAACTGAAGATCAAACATAGACACCAAATTAATAAATCTGTATTTCCTTCAACAATTAAATAATTTTTAAGAAGCATATAAATTATTGGCAATCTATTGAAAATTAACCACATTACACAAACAAGTATTGTCATTTGTACATTCCACCGATATTTTTTTCTTTATGTTACTTACCAGAGGAAACAGTAATGGCTCCTGTATTGTTGTTGATGGCAAAATGATTGGCAGGGTTGGTTGAAGGCTCAATGGTGAAAGACAGCGTATCCACGGCATCTGCGTCAGTGCAGGCAATGGTCTCTACCTACAAAAATGGATTGCATACCGGTACTGTGAAGAACAATCCTTCAGCATTTGTATATTTGATTCTATCTAGGCCCACACAGTCTCATAATGTGAAATTCAGAATACAATGTAATTAGAAAGCTCCAGACAGGATCTTTGTGTTAGAATCTTATATTTGATTTGAACCTTCATATGTAACCATGACCTTGGACAAAGAATTGACCCTGTAACCAGTCTGGTTATTGAGTGCTACACACCATCTTGCTAAAGTATTTCTGCCAGATTATTTGAAAATTATGATATGATGGATAAGGATAAATGTTCTAAAATCTAATATTATAATGATAATTAATTTGAAAATGATCTAATTTTTAAGCATTTAAGTATTTTTCATCTTACCAGTGTTGATAAGCTGACTGTTTCTAAAACAGTCCGATAGTAGTAGTAACTGGAGCATGTTGGTAACTCATCGCTGACATCTTGGACATTAATGGTAATTACAGACTCAGCAGTTTTCTGATTGGTTGTGGCGCTATCTGCAGCTTGTATGGTAAGGCTGTAGATTTTCTTAGTTTCGAAATTAAGACTCTTTGCCAGTCGGAGTTTCCCACTGTTTTTGTCAAGGATGAAATTGCCATCAGAATTGTCTGCTTCAAAAGTAGAATATAACGATTAAGTTATTAATCTTCCATTATGAATCTCTTACACAAAAAATAATCTTTAACACTTTAAAGGAAATTTTTAATACATAATAAAAATGAGTAAATCACACAATTTTCCACTATTCTTATAAAGACTTATGCTTCAGAATTGTCTGATTCAACAAGAGAACAGGAGAATAAATTCAAAACTCTTCAGTAAGTGATGGCAGCATTCATTTAACAACTCTTCAATAACATATTTAACAATTCAAATGGATGTTTACATTTGTATTATATACAAATGGAACTCAATTGAATACTTGTGTGAAATTTTGGAATAAATGCAAAACCATTGAAAGTACAAAATCCATCACTTCAGGTAATTTCTCACCATTTTCATCAAACTCAAATAAAAATGTGCTAAACAACAGAATTCAAGATTGTACCTGATATTGAAAAACTGATTTCTCCATCGATGCCGGTGTCATTATCACTTGCTTGAAATGTAGCTATCAATGCATTCACAGCTGCACTTTCACCCACCTCATAACAGAAACATTTATTTTACAAATTTGATTTTCCAATTTTCTAATGTACTTTGCTTCAATTAAAATTGTGTAACCCACACATGAATCGTTCATGTTACTGAGCTTACACTATTTTTGTATACACACAAAAATGTTTACCGGGTAATTTGCAAGATCAAATCAATATTTTTTATAAGATTTCAAATGTGTTAACTAAAACATAATTTTGTCATATTCATGATATGTTATATGTTTATAAAAAGAAACAAAAAGAGTCATAATTGTTTATAGTTTTAAAGCCATGTATACCATAGAAATTTTTCCCAAATACAAATAAAATGTTAAAGAATTTTTCAGATTTGTTCATACTACACATATGAAGCATGGACACAATTTTTATTCTTAAACGAACAAAAGTAAACAGGGTAGTTTTGGCATAACCTGTTCATAATGAATTTCAGTAGACAATAATTTATCAATTTGATTTAAACTCTTTGTTTATTGTTAAGTGTAGGTTTAAGAATGTGAATAATAATTATGACCTTGAAATCATATATACTTCCTTATAATGAATTCTAATCCATACATAAATGGAAATGATCGCATTAAACTTAGATTATGATATTTATGTTGTGGACAACATGACTGTACATGAGGAACCTTGGATATTTTTCTTACATTCTTCATAAAATAACATTTTGTGGCTCGTGTTCAACATTAAACATTATATGTTTAATTCCCATATTGCTTCTTACATTGAAGGTAGTTCCACCAGTAATCACAGGGGTGAACTCATTCACAGTTGTCACAGTAACGAGGACGGTTGCCGTGCTAGATCTTGACCCATCAGATACCTTGACAACAAGGTTGTAAGTGGAGGCCTCATTGTTATCAAGGTCAATCACCCCTGGAATAAATATGAATTAACATTTACTTAGGAAATCATTTTTTTATTATATGTGAATTATGAATCAACTGTTCTCACAAGAGTTTTATATTGCTCTTTTTTGGTTATTTGGTAATTTAAGCAAAAATCTATTCTTTGTCTATAGAAAGGTCCGCAATTACATGTTATGTTTAAAAAAAAAAAGGAAGTTAAATTGGTATATTTGATTAACTGATAACACTTGCTGGACAGTTTAGCCACGTCTGGTAGATTTTGTTGCCATGGGCACTTCTAAATAAGGAAGATGGTCAATGAAACAGAAATAGTCTAATAAAACCACTTGATTAAATTTGGTGTTTGTACCAGTAGTTCAATATCACCGCACCTTGTGCCTATTTATGGAATTGGCACAACTGAAGACTGTTGTTAAAGCTGTGATTACACACCTTTTAAGTTTATCTTATTTCGAGTGGTTGTATCAAACTCAAACTTGGCAGAATATGTATCCGGAGAGCTCGAGGTTTCTAGAGAATATACCAAGATGGCTGGAGTAATATCTCCGTCTGTGGCCGTTACCTCAGTTACTGAAGAACCTGCAAAAATCATCAGAAATCTTGTTGACAAATTCTAGCTCAATTAATCTACATTCACAGCAAATTGAGACTGCCAAAAAACAGTTAATCATGCTTCTATTGGAGACTTCTTGTGTGGTGTTAGGTGTAAAACATGCACAACATACGTCCCGAATAGTCCGGGATTGTCCCGGAAATGAAGAATGTGTCCTGCAGCCCCGGAAATCTGTCAAATGTCCAGGATTTTACAAAACCCAT
This sequence comes from Dreissena polymorpha, assembly GCF_020536995.1. Taxonomy (NCBI): domain Eukaryota; kingdom Metazoa; phylum Mollusca; class Bivalvia; order Myida; family Dreissenidae; genus Dreissena; species Dreissena polymorpha. Next base: position 41,991,494 of record NC_068355.1, on the reverse strand, counting down.
ATGTACATGTACCTTATCTTAGACTTAACTGCACCAGGAATCTGTGTTCCCATTTATCCGCAGCGTCTTCATTGCAATGCCTACCCGAATAGGTGACTACGCTACGTGTCAACATCGATCAATTAACAGGGGTCCTGTGATCATATCGATTGTCTCACGTTCTTAGTCAAACCAAAAAGGCGGCTATGTTTAATGTTGTTGTAAATTGGCTTTAATATACTAGGTTATAATTTCCCGCTGCGTAAGGTGAAAGGAGTTGTTTATGCATCTGAAGTCCAACATTGTTGAGTAAAAAATTAAAAGCAGTTTATGTCCGCACTCTTGTTCTAAACCCCCAGTAATTATAACAATAAAAATAATCTGTGAATTTAAATTGCGTTCGCCATGTCAAAACTTTCAGCAGATTCTTCTGTGACATGTTTTCAACAAGAGAGCCTGAAAAGCCCAAAGTCGCTCACCTAAGATAACAAGATATTATTGGGAAAAATAATCTGACCAAGTTTCATAAAGATTGGAAAATAAATGTGGCCTCTAGAGTGTTAACAAGGTTTTACTATAGCCATATAAGGAAAAATGCCCCGCCCCCTGGCAGCCATGTTTTTCAACCAACCGGCATCATTTTTGAACTCATCCAAGATATTATCTGGATGAATCTTCTGACCAAGTTCCATGAAGATCGGACAGTAAATGTGGCCTCTAGAGTGTTAACAAGATTTTACTATAGCCATATAAGGAAAAATGCCCCGCCCCTTGGAAGCCATGTTTTTCAAGCAAACATAATTATTTTTGAACTCATACAAGATATCATTGAGACCAATCTTCTGACCAAATTTCATGAAGATTGGACAATAAATGTGGCCTCTAGAGTGTAAACAAGGTTTTACTATAGCCATATATAGCCATATAAGAAAGGCGATCACAAAAGCTCACCATGAGCAAGTTGTGCTCAGGTGAGCTAAAAATGCAAGCTGTTATTTACACCTGTCAATGCTGTCGGCAGACATCAAAGGAGTTGGGGCCAGTTTCTAGGAAGTTATAACTGTAGATTTGTAACACAGCAGCAAGTGGCCATGTCAAAAGGCATTAAATCAATACTACATTACTGGAAGCACTCATGTTATGTCAGATACAAGATTAATGAATTAGTTCCATAGAGGATGTGATGGAGAAAACTATCAGAGTTTAACTGTATTGAATGAATTGGATTTTAAAGAGGAAATACATTGTGTTGGCTTTCATTTAAATAGGAAGTTGCTTTGCAGGTATGTTTTGTAAATGGATAGACTTGTAAAACCCAGTTATTCAAAAAAATGCATCCTAGGGACTCTCAATTTGTTTGTGATAAGGGTCATTTGTCAAATTTATGCATACAAATACGCCATGATTTAGTGTTTCAAAGAGCCCTGTTAAATTTTAATGAAGAAAACATTCCACCATTGATCTGACAGTGACTCTGTATAGCTCTTGTAACAATATTACAATATATACAGCAATAAGCTTAATAATGTTGCCGGGAGCTCATTATTAGGGTATAGCTGATGCCGGAGATTGTATAGTACCAGAATGGACGTTTACCAAAAAGCCCGCATAAGTGAACCAAAAAGGCCTCATGGTATACCAATAAGGCAATACAATATTTTTTATTATCTTTGAATAGTTATGCTGAAAATAATTATCATATAGATCTATATTAAATAGTCATAACTTTTTTATTAGTCTACTTCAAAGCCGTTAATTTTATAATCAAAATTGGAAAATTAACGTGAATTATCGCATACAGTATGATTTGAAACTTAAAATAACAATAATTGCTTTAAGGCCTTTTTGGTTTATTTTTTTGGCCTTTTTGGTAGTCCATATAAACAGACTCCCAGAACCTTTGATAATTTTTGCTATGGCGGCTCTGGGAGTCCATATGCACTCCTTCATACACATGGGTGCAGTTCAGCCCACGGAATCCGTGCGCTTCACCTAACAGAGTTACAGACGTCGTTCGAGACAAATTGAGGAAAATAATGAATAAACTTCATAACCATGTTAAATTTTCCTGAATGAAAACCTATGGATGTTATCCTTTGCATGCATCCGATAAAAACACGACGATATTTCAGGGCTCCCCCTGGCCCAAAAATTTCTGTAGCCAACATTTTAGCCTAATGGATTTTTTGTAGCCAAGTTTTAGAAACTGTAGCCAAAGTATTAGCAAAGCATTCGGAACCGCCTGTTGTATGTATAGGCTACAGTAGTGTAAAAGAAGAAACTAAACAAAGAAGCTTTAATATGTTTTATACTATAATATTTTTGTTTGAGACCCGGTCATTAGATTCGTCAGAGTCCAAAGGACGCTTATTGCCTATGGTCGCCATTATGGCAGTCACAATTTCTGACACTTTGGCCGTAAATGTCAAGGGTTTTATACCCCTTCATCTATCGTCATTCACAATTGTAACGCATTTAGCCTTTAATCATTACAAACATTACTAACTTCTCGAAATTAAAATCAACTATTAACTTCTTTACTTACGTTCATTGTGTGACTAAGTTGATAATTTGCTAACGGCTTTTATTCAAATTGATTGAAATTGGCAGCAATCTTTAATCAGATGTAGGCCCCTAATTGTTTATTTAAGATCAACGGTTACACCAGTCAGTTTCCTTTGTCTCGATATCTGGTTTCTGACAGGGTGTTAATGCAGACTACGTATCAATTTTGCTGGTCAATAATACGGCGATGTATTGAAGCACAGTCTAAAGCTGAAAGAGTTTACTTTCTGGAATGGCATTTGTCAGGAAAATAATCGTTTGGCAAAAACGTCTGGCGAACGATTTTTTTCCTGACAAAAATTGTTTGCCGGATGTTTTCGCCAAACGATTATTTTATTCGCAGAATTAGCTAAATTTTCGCCATTGACGAATCTGGCGAACGGCAGCAGGAGCCCTGTATTTCAACACACTTTCTCGCTGACATTGTTATGTTTAAATTTGAAACAGTGTATTCTGTATCGAATACCACATCGTTATCTACTTTTTGGCTCCAACATATAACGCGACATACAAAATATTGGTGTAATGTGACCTGACCTATATTGGGTCAATTTTCCAATATGGCGGATACAGCGTACAAAACAAAACCTTAGTCAACACAAATGAATTATTTCTTGCTTTAATGGTACCATTTGGATGAGTTTGTGGTTTAAAAGGTAAATTTTAATAAGCTCTTGCAGTTTCAGTGTTTATTAACCTTTGAACTGTTGATAACATTTTGCACCCATGGACAAGAGAGAGCGCATTGCAACTCTCAGCCTAAGCTGAGAGTTGAATTATTGCAACTAGCCTTTTTGGTAAGGCCTTTTTGGTATTCCGTCTTTTTGGTATTCGGCCTTTCTGGACCAAAACTCTGGAGATCAATCCTTGAACCTACCTGCACCCTTAAATTCTGGCACAGCAGATCCAATTCGCCATAGGTAATTCACACACAAAACTATTTTTAAAACAACTCCATAGCAAAAATAAAAACGACTCGACCATTAATAAATCATCAATGAAGTTGTTCCGTGCATTGTTGTTTTGCACCCGCCTGAGCTGAAATAATTCGCGTTCAGAATAAATCTGAACAGTCTGCCAAAGCGAAAATCATCAAAAGACTCTATGGCGGCAATTTATATTGACTAGCATCCCCCCTTCGGGTGATGGAGGTTTCGTCACAATGCAGTTTCGTCACACTGATATTATGAAGGAGGGCAGTGGAGGTTTCGTCACACTGATATATTGTATAGAATAAAATAATATTGCAATTGAATATGTATGTAATAAATATATTGGGATATATGCTTCTTTATGTTATTTTTTAGCGTTATTGAGTTGAGTTTTGTAACAAATGATGGTTTTAATTGTATATATTATTTAAATGATTTATGTTTGACTTAGGTTAAACAGGGTACTGTTTGTTATAATGAAGCGTATTTATTTTAGTATTTGTACTACCAGCTAAAACTGTAAAATTTTGTCAGTGTTATTTTATATTTAAATAGAAATATATTCACATGTAACAGGCAATAATTAATGTCCTATGATTTTAATAAATATGCTTTAAAAAGTAACTTTTTTTGTCTTTACTATTGATTTTATCAGAAAAATGTAACACTTTGCATATTATCCTTTTTTCTACCATAATATCAACTTTTTCTGTGCGCGTAATATATGAATAAAACACATATTTGTGGAGCACATGAAAACAGGTCTACACCCTATCGACTACCAATCTACGATTATTAGATATTTCAATTATTGATTACTTGATAGTGCAAACATATTAATTAGTGCATCGCAAACAATCAATTAGCGACACACGCCTTTAATTGGCAATTAAAGAAGTTTGCTTAAATTGGCAGCGTGGATTATACAAACTGTGTGTATTTATACATATAGAGTAAATAGCGTCTGTTAAACAAGAGTATATAATAGGGGAGTTGTTTCATTGCAACCACAAAATTCAATCATGGCTTCAGAATATACATGCATACATTGCGAACGGAACGTGAATGACGATGATCGCGCAATATCGTGTGATCAATGCGAAAAATGGCAACACCTGTCTTGTGACACTGGTATCAGTCTAAGAAAGTATCGCAAAATGATGAAGGGTGCTGTAGTAGAATGGAAATGTCGCGAATGCAGCCGACCAGCAGAAGTCGTACCGGAGGTACAAATGGAAACAGCCGACATGGCAGAGGAGTTTTTTTTGTTTCAGCCGCGTGGCAGGCGATACAGCAATTGTACCCAAGAGCGACCGTTAAGGGCTTCGTGTTCCACTGGAACCAACGTGTGTACAGGAAGGTGGTAAATGAGGGTCTCGCAACAGCTTATGCGGAAAATGGTTACAAGTTCCGCTTCTTGAGGAAACTCATGTCCTTGCCTTATCTACCGAGCGAACACATCATTCCTGCCTTCGAACAGATGATGCTACAGGCTGAAGAGGTACTAATAATAATTATTACTTACCTCATAATTATTTATGGTATACACATTAATTCAATGGCCTTCTATTGTTAATAACATTATATATTATAAAAAATACAATAATTAAAATGTACTGTACGCATATGTCATAAATTTTGCTTATTCCAGGTTGGCGGTCCTCTTCTGAATGTCGTCAATTACGTTGAGCGCACGTGGATCCGGGGATCCATGTGGAAGCCAGAGAACTGGAGCGTCTATACACAAACAGTTAGGACTAACAACGATGTTGAAGGTATGCTTTTATTCAAAGAACAATTGATGTTATTCTGTTTATATATATATTTACGCAACGTAATAAACAACATTGTTTATAGCATTTTTATTTCACCTAACATAATTAACAATATTGTTCATAAACTTTGCTCATTATTTCAGGCTGGCATCGAAGAATCAATACGCGAGCCGGGCATGCTGACTTCTGGATTCTACATGCTTCTTTGATTAATTCTTTATGTTTTATATGCAAATATTTATGCTTGGTGTAATATTGTTTGGAAATAAATGTATGTGGTGCGTAAAGGTAAGTATATTATTGTACCGTTTATTGAGTATATTTGTATTTGATTATGTTTTATATGCAAATATTTATTTTTGGTGTAATATTGCTTGCAAATAAATGTGTGTTGTGTAAAGGTAAGCATATATATATTATACTGTTTATTGAGTAGATTTGTATTTGATTATATCTTTATGTTTTATATGCAAACATTTTTTTGGTGTAATATTGCATGCAAATAAATGTATGTGTTGTGTAAAGGTAAGTCTATTATTATACCGTTTATTAAGTAGATTTTTATGTAAATGTATTGTGTAATATTGTGTTGTATTTGAATAAATGTTTTTTGTGAATCATAATCAACATTGTAATATGTTATTTAATTGCATGTGTATACTAACTAAACACTTCAATTTATCGAATTTAACAGGAAAGAAAAAAAAAACATGTTGATTGATAACAGAAGAAAGGTGTCAATCAAAGGAGCCTAAGTTTCCCGGTATTGTTCACACCTATATATTACCATTGTGACGAACTCTCTACCCGTTTTCTACAGTAAATTCAGTGTGACGAAACTGCAGTGTGACGAAACCTCCGTAAACCCCCCTTCCCCCCAAGCAACAATAAGTTTATACTAAAGAAATACGTAATCCGCAAAACATGGATCACTGTAAACACTGTAAAAACAAAAAACTGACGGCGTTTTCCAGTTTATCATCATAAAATCACTATTTGATAACCGTATGCAAGTGAGTAATCAAAAAAAGAGAAGGAATACTATGCACAGCACGGAAACAAAGTTATGGTGTATTTCTAATAAAGGGAAGTAACCTTCACAACGTCATTAGGCTACGTACAACTAAATGCGATAATACCATTTTACCACACGAATCCTACATTCAATTCTTTAGTGCACGTTTTTATTAAAAACAACATACAATATATCCATAAAATATTGCCTAAGTAAGTACCAATTAGCGCGATTTAACGTTTCAAGGGTTTCGGTCATTCAATATGCAAATGTCTTGGGGCATTATACATCATCGATCAAAGGTGATTAGCGTGTGGTTATTAATTAGTAAAACATTATTTTGAATAGAAATAATAAAATAATAACGAAAAATCAACTTTTATGAAGAAAAAAAATCACTTTCAAATATTTATATATAACAATGTATCCAATAAAATCATCGAAATAAGGGGGCAACTCTTTGAAATACCATAACTTCATCAAGTGTGCAGCGATTTCTATGAACCGCAGAAATGAATTTCCTTTCTGGAAATGTACATATCTTGCAGTATTTCTATAACTGCCGGGTCAGTTTTTAAGAAATAGCGATACACAACTCGCGTAACCTACTCGTCAACGATCAGACCCGATTTATGCATGAACTCGTCATGTGTAAAGGCAAATGAAATCAATTGTGTGTTTACAATCTTTAAAACAATTAGTTTTTATGTAAAATGTAAAGGCAAAAACGGTAAGAATGTTTTTTCACATGTTTAATTGAACTATTGTACCGTGGTCCGTGAACTTTGCAGGGAAAATGCCCTTTACTCCATGAAGATTTCAGTATTAGCTCGGATCAGATCTGTGACTAGTAGGTCACGCGAGTTGTGTATCGTTTTATTTCTTAAAAGTTGACCCAGTATTTGTAAAAATATTACAAGATATGCACATTTCCAGAAAGGATATCCATTTCTGCGTTGAATAAGACCAGGTGATGAAAATCGCTGCACAATTAATGAAGATCTTGCTGTTCAAAGCAAAGACCTATAAAATACATTTTAAAGGTCTTTGTTCAAAGCGATGCACCACGTTTTCGGGTCATTTTGAGTTGAATACCTTGTTATATATATATATTTGATAGTAATTTTTTTTCTTCATAAAAGTTGATTTTGCGTTATAATGTGATTATTTTTCATTCAAAATGAGGTTTTTACTAATTAATATCAATAGTCACACGCTAACTACCTGTGTCACCAGATTGCGCTGTGAATTGTGGTCATGTGATCAAGGATCCGATTCTCACGTTTATAAGTTGGTTCATTTTAGGACTGCCATCGCAAATCACATACATTTCATCTAGCTATACTAATTTCATATAAGATCGACATAAATAGAGTGCGCAATTATTTAGACCTTGACAGGGGAATGCTGACAAATTGGATTCAATCATATCTGATGTCCTTTGGTTTTGCAATACATGTATACCATCATTGCAACCACAATACTAAGTCTGCTCACGTGTACCCCGTTGTTGACGTGGTAAACACGTGAAGCGCAAGTTATTGGAATAAAGTGAGTTTCCGGTTGAACTTGATGGAGTTTTACGTGGTTTACTGCAGGTTCAAAGTGAAATATCATAATATTGAACGTGCTATTCATTGTTTAAACGGGAAAAAATAACAGTGATAATTATTTAAAGTTTGTCCTAATTCCTGGCATAGGTATAAGTATGACGTCACGTCCGATAACAACAAGCACCCTTTAGCTCACGATAGATATTTTTTAGTCGGCTTTTTCTGTGATTATATTAAATAATTAATTTACATTTGACGATATTTTAAATATTAATTATGACTGATGAATCGTAATGTCATCAACTTACCAACAGTCAGTGTTTCGACGATACTTTTAGTGTACACGTTCTGGCTAAAGGCAGGCGTGTTATCGTTGACTTCAGTTATTCCGACGCGTACGGTAATGCTGGCAGTCCTCTTTGAAGCACCCTGGTCTGACGCAATAATGATGACGTCATAATATTGAAGCCCGTTGTCACTGTCCAGTGTGTTTGTTATGGTCGTCAGTACTCCAGAAACCTTGTCAATGTGGAAGGTTTCATCGACGGTTCCACCTGTGCCTTAACAAAACAAAGAGCAAACGTTAAAACTACGAGTAGCTAACTAGGTTTTAAAAGCAACTTTAAAAGTCATTTCGTCGTATAATAATTTTGCACACAACATGCGTAAGACTGGCTATGAACAGCATCTCTATATGTAAAATTTCATGTTATTTGTACAATACCATGCTGCAAGATGAATACTTGTTGTTCGTTCAGACGCTTTCTCAAATGGTATGTGCTATTTTAATGCCCCTTGCTTTACTGATATAAATAAACATGCATTAATTGGATTTTATGTTGTTGAGCGTCAAAGATTCTCGTTAATACTTTCTGTGACTGATCCTAAGGTGAAGATTATCTGGCCGTCCACCCCGTCATCCGTATCTGTTGCGGCCACTTTGACTACTGTGGTACCGACGGCCGCGTCTTCCGGAATGTTGTAGGGCGTCGTAGCACTTGTATAGGCCGGACTGAAGACAGCTGTTTGGAATATTGGGGCCGCCTCATTCACACTGGTTATCTTCAATGCAAAGATTTTAGCAATAAACCTCTTTTTTCAAAAGATCTTTTATGTATTAAGCATACATGTACATTAAAAAGGAACTCATTAATAATTAACCGTATCTAAACGGTAAACAAAAACGGTTGAGAAGAGCTCTCAGAGCGACAGGAATAAAACAACATGGATTTATTGGTTTTGGCTTAAATTTATACAGGAGTATCCAGTCGATTTATTAATGTGTCATTCACCTCGTTAAACAAGTGTACGAGCAAAACGAAGTATGAAAAAACAAACATATTAATGTCCTATTATTCAAATGTATCAGGCTTATGAAGGCGGACTATACGGAACTGTCCTTACAGTTACTATAACAGTGGCCATTGCTGCAAGCGCCCCGTCAGTCGCTACCAGCGTAAGTTTATAGCGATAGTTGGAATCACGCAAGGCTTCATAGTCGACGCTGGTTGTAGTCGTTCTGATTACGTTACCGTCGACGGCAAATTTCGCTGTTGGGTCATCCCCCGACGTGATGGTGGTATTAATGGCAGATCCGTCCGCATCCGTGACGGTGAACTGCACAACCTCGATTTCTGTCAATATGTTCGTATTCGGTATTTAATATGCCACTGTGAAAAGTTAGTAGCATGACTGCACGGACTTGTATTTGTGTACTTGAACAATTTAAAATAAATACGTTACTTTAATTATTTGAACATTATATTTGGTTAATACATATCGAAATTGCTTTAAAAGAAAATTCGTGAATCGAAAGTTTTAATAGGCCATATCTTCAATTTGATGCCTCGGTTACGAATAAAGACATGGGTCTTACTAATAAGTATTGTTTAAAAACTATTCGGTTACCCGACGCCGTGTTCTCCGCTATTGAAGCAAAGTAGATATCAGAGGAGAATACTGGTCTGTTGTCGTTAACGTCGGCGACGCTGACGGTGACAGTGGCCGTCGCCGTTCCACTTGCAGCAGCATTACTAGTCGCACTGTGAAATGACAGGACAAGAACAAAGGAACAGTTCATATATTTTATCCACTTAAGCATTTAAGAGCTTATTGTGACAAAATACTATTTTTAGCACTGTAAACGTGTAAGTTTTTAGTAAATTATGTTCTAAAACGTCTCTACAAGTATGTTATGTGTTCATATATAATTTTCAATATCAAAATACGTGAAATAAAGCTTAACAATATGCAAACACAATTATGCCATTTGTTTATTTATTTTAAACATGTCTAGTAAAAATTTGATTGAAGAAACAATTTGACTAATCCCAAAATGAATGTGATATGGTCCGCATAAGGGCCTGCGTTTATAATTAATAATCGACGTAACTGCAATCGGGGATCCGTAATACATTCAAATGTGGTTGTCTCGTACCCGAACGTAGTTATTTGAAATTACTACTTGAAGTTATTGGTTCGTACAAACTTATATATGAGGTTCAACAGGCCGATCCGATATTAAGACTAAAGCATGTGATAAATCGTCAAACGTTACACGAATTTAGATATTACCGGTATACATATTTATGATAAATATAAAAAAAAACGCATTTATAGGCCTATTTTAGGTATTGTTCAAATACTTGGCACCAAACACTTTTGAATAGTCTCAGCTTTCTGAGTTTTCCAAACTGAAAACTACATTTTATATAATCGACCGAAAAAGTAAGCGTTTTTTTTCCAAATAACTCACGTTATATATAAGACGTAACTCTTGCTTGCTTCCGTTTCGTAATCGAATGAGGCTGTAGTAACCAGCTGAACGCCGTTATCGATTGCAAACTTTGAAGGTGTCGATGGCGTTTGAGTCTGTATTGAGAACGCGATAACTCCGTTGCCGGCGTCCGTGGCACTAAGCGTATCAATCAGCGTTCCTATGACGACGTTTTCGTTTATAGTGTACGTCTTGCCAGAAGGGGTATCGGGGACAGTGAAGACTGGTGTAGCTGGAAACAATACATATATACCCGATTCACATATCAATTTACTCCTTTATCATTGAAACTATCGACATTTTTATGTCGATCAAAGACATTAGTCGAATAATTCTTGGTCAGGAGTACGGATAGGAAGCGTTACATCACGAGTGCGATTCTAACACGATTCTATTTTCCGTTAATTGTATGTAAAACGGACCTTTTCACACATTTTGGCATGTTTTGAAGTTTTTCATTAAATGCTTTATATTGATAAATGTTAACATTGGGTTTTAAAAGCTCCAGTAAAAAATCAAGAATAAATTTTAAAAAAGGTAACCCTCAGCAGGGCTCGAACCACTGGCCCCTGGCATCCTGGAGTAAAAAGTCTCCCACTTAGACCAATCGGCCATCCATCCGGATACAGTGATAGGTGTATTTTATTCTTCATATAACCAATCTTCGTAGTTTCACAAAATATAACAACAGAACTCTCCAAATTAATAATTCGTTTCGCGTTGCAACGCTTTATAATTTTCGGGATTTTTAACTCGTAAAATGATGCATATAATGTCTATTTTAGAGAATGGTAAATGTTAAGTCTTACTGTTTCCGCACAAATATCACAACTTAAACGAACATTTACGAATCTGAAACAACTTTTTTCAATTTTGTCAATTTATCCAAACGTGAAAAGGCCCCTTTAAGCCCTCTTTATTTCACTCTGACGAAAACAAAAGCATGTTCTCATGTGCATAAAGATAGCACGGGCTGTGTTGGACAGACCTTTTAATTATTTAATATGCTTTATACAAACCTGCGAACAACGGAACTGGAATCCAAAGCACTGCAATGACGACCATGAACGCCCAGTGTTTCGCTCTACTTGACCCCATGCTTCTATGAGCCCCTGCCGACTGGGATCGCACTCTCGCTGTCTCCCAATATCAACCTTTCCACGACTGTGCTCTGGCAACTGACGCTGGACCTGCGACCATTAATACCGTGTCAAATTTGAAATGTTAAATTGACTAAACAAGTATTATACCCTGACAGTCATCAATTAAATATACAGTAAATGAACCACAAAAAGGTTTTCGGATTTCTCTTTTATTAGTGAAAAAAGTTATTGTAAAATAATGAAACTCCATATCGGACCGGGACAGAATTATCAGAATTAAGAACAAAAATAAAAATCACTGTTTCGCGAAAAAAAAACTGAAGCGGTTTTTGGCATTTTATCCCTCATAAATCTCTGACATAAGCTAAAACAAAATACACATTTCTGCTTTGTAAATCAAAATGACCATATTAATAATAAATCTATGACCTTGGCACTGAAAATAAACGACAGCTATGACAACAATACTATGAATCAAGATATGTGAACATGTTGATATAATTATTGTTGATGTTCTTTTCTACCAACTCATCGATACGATTGATAATATATCTTTCAGAAGATGTGTCTAACGTATAATATAAACTATTAATAAATTAATATTAAATAAAAAAGTACCTTTTTAAAGTCTGCAAATTATTCCTTATAATCAGAAAAATGGAGAAAATTCACAGCGTAATGACTGTACAAATAGGAACCTTAATGATAACGGGAATACGCATATCTGTTAAATATGAATAAAAAAGTTTGGACGATTCATTGTAAACACGTACTGATCACAATAGTATAGAGTATAGCGCAATGTTCGGCGTATCGAAATAATGTAATTTTTAGAGAGACGTACATCTGAATAAAACATTGTCTTTTATCAAGACATCGCTGATTTAAATCAATAAATGCGGGCAGCGTTGTATTGTTTTAATTCAACAACCGAGTGGTGAGGGGAATATTGTATATCAAAGTCACATTCTGAATTGTGGACATGATTAGGTCTTCGTTAAGGTTAGTGGACTTGATGGAGTGATAAGTACGATAACATGACGAATTCCATGTTTATTCGTTAAGAAATGATAATACGTTTATTGATTATTAGCATATGGACACGCGCGCTTGTCGAAAAAACCAGTGTCAATCATCCCACTTTTTGTCGAATTATCGTGTGACTTTTGACATTTAAATGTATTTACAAAAGAAAGAAGTGAAACCCAAACAAGTGCCAAAATGTTTACGCTTATTATCTGCCCACGGCCCAAATATCATCATCATACGAAGTGGTCAACAACTTGAAGCTGGTATAGTGTATCGAAACATAATTTCAAGTCTATTATACTCCACTAATGAACACGCTTACTGATATAAATCTAATATATAAAATATAAAAATGAATAAAATGAACGAAAAATATTTTTAAAATGTAAAAATAAAATATGCGGAATCTTGGTCGGTAGACCTTCTAGTAGCTGACAATTATTCTTATTAGAGATTTCCTCAAAATGATTCATAAAGTAAACACGACGATCGAAATATATATTACTATTTTTTAAATACTTGGCAGTTGTTTGTCGAATTAAGTGGATTTGAAGAAAAATAATAATGGTGAGCTGAATGATTGTTTAAAAAAAAGAAATCGTGTTGTTAAACAAATAGAAGAAAGCCGCACAATATGCACATCGTTTTATGATACGGCATACCTTACTTCCGGTCTTCATTTTTGATCAACGGAGTTACAGCTTCGTACGTTACACGTACACACATGACCCAAAGCCACAACCTTGGCCTAAGCATAAACTAAATGTGGCGCATCCCGTGTAAAACAAGATACAAGAGAACAATACAACACTATAAGTAAATGTATAACGATGCAATGACGTCATTGAATCAACTACGTCATTCCCGGTTCGCGTATTATACGGAGATCAATACAATTCCAGTGGGTACGTATGACAAAGTTAAAAAAATGTTCTGGTTAATAGACCACACACAAAAGCATTGGAACAGTTAAAAGTTAAACATCTCTATATAAGACAGGATAAACTAATAGACGAAGACAAATCGCTCCGCATAACGATTGTAAATTTTAGTTGACATAATTATATAGATCTTCATAACAATGAATCTTAGTGTACTTTTATTTACCATCATAGTATCGATGAAATATTTTAAACTTTGAATGAAGGTATTGACTGCCATTGGTTGAAGTGATGTATCAATTTACCAACTAAACATAAAAGCATATTAGTGGCTATCCCATACATTAATGCTCCCCATTGAAACCAGTATAATCGGTAGATGGGCTAGATTTGGCTTTAACATAATCTTAATAATTAAAAGACTAAAAGCTTAGTAAGACTGCTTGTAATAAAAGGAACTCGAATCAATAACATTCTGGTGAATTAGCATTTCCACGAATAAGTATACCAAGAAAGATCGAATCAAATTTTGGTCCGTTGTTTATTGTAGGCATTCTATTTTAACCATTCCATGTAAACAGAAGTTAAAATAAATTTCTATATAAAATTCAACGCAGACGGACAATACCTTACCAAATGTCCTCCTCAGCAGATTACCACACCAAAATCCGTAGAATAAATAATAAATTACCGCAGAGATGTCATAGCACAACCTTGGTCCACCTATAATGCAGAATAGACTCGATGGAAACTAATCAGCTAAATTTCTACAATTTGAGAAGAACACTTCTGTATATTGATATTTATTTCACGAAACATTTATTACTGAGGCCATTATTTAATATATTATGTTTATTTATAGTCTGATTTATTTCAATGTAATTAAATAAGCCTCGTTCTGGTAAATCGAGGTTTAATTGATTTGCGTAAAGTGTCGTCGCGGATAAACCTGTGCAGTCCGATTTTCGTTCAGAAGAGACTACATTTAAATGAAACATTCCATGATGTCAGAAAGTGTCGTCCCTGATTTACCTGTGCGGACAATGAAACATTCCATGATGTCAGAAAGTGTCGTCCCTGATTTACCTGTGCGGACAATGAAACATTCCATGATGTCAGAAAGTGTCGTCTCTGATTTACCCGTGCGGACAATGAAACATTCCATGATGTCAGAAAGTGTCGTCCCTGACTTACCTGTGCGGACTGCACAAGCTTATCTGTCACGAAACTTGACGCGCCTGCACAAAGCCCGGTTTTCCAAGAACGAGACTTAAGTTATAAATGCACACATTGGGCCAGAGAATAATACGGCGCCGAGGGACCTCGTAGCACATAACAGGATTTTCAGGTCGATGGAATAGTATATGTTATATTATTTAGAAATATAAGCATTTAGTAAGACTTATGTTTCGTACGTCTGAGTTGAAATATGTTATTTGATTTATTTCAATTATAAACATAATGTTTTGCAGTGTTAAATTTCCACGAAGCATATTGAATTAAAAGTGTTACCGGTGTATATGAAAGTTATATACATGTTTATCAATACGTCCTGAACATGATTTGTGTTACTTTACATAACGCTGTCTTTCTTACCGGTAATTCTTAATTCAAGTTCTGCAGAGGATACTCAAAATGTTGAATATTGACTTACGTTATACATCTTCAGCTTTATGTACTTAAATTACGGCTGTAGACCTACCATATATATTGATAAGACATTACTTTATTTGCAATCCGAATGTGCCCTGTACTACGACAAATAGCTTTGAAACTAGTTTATATCATTCAAAGTAAAAAGGCTATTGACAGTAATGTTTTTTGATCCGTAGTAATTGAACACAAAGTGATTTACAACGTTTAACATGTGCAAATAAACGAAGACGAATATGTTTTTAATTAATGGAATCAATTTATTTATTTTTGTTTAAGCGATATAATTATATAGGTTATCTCACACAACATGTTTGATCAATCGTGATACATCGACTATCTCCGGCATCCTCCGTAAGATGCAATAAATTATCTTATGGTCGAGTGTGATTTTTGAGCTCGCAGTTAGTTTTTGCGACAATAAAATAGCTCACAAAATGGTAGACCTATATACGAAGTATATAACGGTTGTACGAAAAACCACACTTATTATCAATATAAATAAAATCAAGTTCGCATGTTTTCCGTGTTTTTTTATTTCATCAATAAATTTGAGGGAAAACAATGAATTTTAAATGTTATGATGGGCGAGTATAATGTTCATTTGACAGTATATGAACACTGAAAAGTTTCATAGAATATAAAAACACACTGAGACACAAAAATATTCATGCTCTAGAGACGAGATAAATACCAAGATTTCACACAGGAACCAAAGGGTAGTGTACAGAATAAATAGTGCGGTAGACAAAGAAATGAGCTGTCATGATAAATCAGACAAAGGAAAATAAAATAGGCATGACCATACACACAATTCAACGTGCGTAATCGAATGATATTTTGCCCCTTTACTTGGGGAATATAAGCAAGACCATGATTTAAACGTTTTCTTTTCATATAGATTTCTGAAAATACAATAAATAAACTGACACGTTTCGCAAATTGAAAACAGAGACATACAAACAAGACGGGAATGTTATTGCAAAGAGAAAAAAACTAATGCAAAAAGTTAAATCGAACTAAATGTCAATTTGTGTGATTGACAAGCAAAACAACATTTTTTTCATGAAGCTAAGAATGTTTACAGCTTTTACAGAAGCAACGGTACAAAAAAGCTGACAACAAAAACAAACCCACATGCAAAACCCAGCCAATAAAATTTGGTATTAAACACAAATTGATTACAATAAATCAAAACAACATTTAAAACACAAACAATAAAAATCAGTATAAAACCAACATGCACAATTACACAATTACTGACAATTTCATAACAGCAAAAATTCATAAGTGCAGAAGCAAGGTGTCTGGTAGATTACTTTATGTGTTTGCTAATTGTAGTGAAACAACGAAAAACGAAGACGGATGTTTAAATGTGTTGGCTTCGAAGAGTTCGTTGGTATTGTTCATAGACACCTAGCAAACATAATGTATGCTAGGAAGTCAATATTAACTTATACGTATGTCAATTAAAAACATGCATCAAGCATTAACACACCATTCGTTAATTATATATACAATGCACGCCTGCGTGCCTTTTTATGCCGTTTGTACATGTGTGACATTTTTATTCTACGCCGAGCGCGATGCATAACAACATAGCGTATGTGAAAGTTAAAATTATAAAGCGTTAACCATTTTGAAAGGGAATAATGTCTTTTAAAGTGTTGAGTTTTAATTACCATTAAAAGGTGATACTAGAACTCTTACATAGTTAAAATACTGTGTTGCCGAAGGTTTTGTATATGACGAATACGATTATAATAATATAAATTTATACTTAAATCAAATATTTTGCATGTGACAGAAACATTATTAAGCATGTTAACGATTGGATTTTTGTTTAAATTGAAATATGGTTTGTTTTGCACTGCTGGCTCGTATAGTTGAAATATGGTTTGTTTTGCACTGCTGGCTCGTATAGTTGGAACATGTTTGTCGTGTTTTGCACTGCTGGCTCGTATAGTTGGAAAATGTTTGACGACTCTTAACATGGAATCAATATATGTATGATCTTACGTTATGCACAGAAAAGAGTTGAAGGATATGACAGCGCCAAGAACATTTAAAGCTAAAACTAGTCATATGAAAAAAAAATCATGTTACGACCTTTGTGAACTGAGACTTAATATTGGAATGTGAGGTTTGATCCAGAAGTACGTGGGCTTTTGTCTTAATTTTTACACCTTTAGTTATTTCATAGAAAATAGGCAACACCATAACACATGTATGAACATGAATAATTTAGATGAAAATTTCATCAATTTTATTTTCTCATTTCATTTAACACATTTAAATAAGTCACTACAGGCAACAATGTGTACTTAAAACTAAATTACGTTGTTAACTGTATTTTTTCATAGACTATCCCAGCAAACATTATAAATTGAACACACAAGGGCCTCATCTGGGCATCTATATGTGTCCCAACTGAGCATCCCATGTGGGGCCCACGCGAGATTTGTAACCGGTAAATATGTGGGACCCATATGGGGAAAATATGGGCCCTATATGGGTCCCTTAAATGACATCTGGGTATATTATGGGTCCCTTGTCTCACATCAAGGTATTATATGGGTCCCGAACACGACATCTGGTTGGTAAATGGGGCCTTTATGACATCCGGTCATGTCCATTTCATTATTTAAAATCATCATAAAAACCTCTTGTAATGCAATCGAGACAAAAAAAACTATTTATAAAAAAGACAATTCGTGTTTCCTTTAAAACATGCTTAATTACGTCCCTTACAGTACTGTACGTGTAATATGGGTCCCAAATGGGCACCATATGGACAAACACAGACACATTTGGGCAGCTCTATTGGACATATAAAGTTATAAACGTGTGTTTTGGGTGTGGGGGGTGGGAGGGGGTGTTTATAAAAAAATACATAATTGGCGAAAATAGGTTCGTAATTGGCGCATACATACGGGCTAGTCTACATTGGGTCTACATTGGGTCCAATATGGTTACTGCATGTGCAAAGCCGGATTTAGCCCATATGGGACCAATATATTCATGTTTGCTGGGATGTTACATGCATTATACGTTGTCGTATAATTCCGGAAGATTGAAAGTTATTTAACATTTTCATGGCGGATTTCATAACTGATTTGCTTATTTATGTATACAACTCGCCACCAAGTGTTCTTATTTGTTATTCTGTAAAAATGGCAAGACTGTTACGTCAACTAGTTCAGTAGTAAAACTAGATAGGGCTGAACATATTAGTGTTCAATATGGAGAAAGTTACTTAGACTTTTAGAACATTCTGCAATCTGTCGTTACCAGTTATTTTTCTGATATGCCTTAATTTATGTTGCCGACTTCAATAATACTTTCTTTTTTTTTTTGGAAAAAAACCACTAGAGATTTGAGCAAGAAACGTTTCACATACGTGTTAATAATAAATTACGAAGTCTGTTCAAAGGGTGCACACTAAACCGTTTGACCAGACACCAGACATTTTGTTCGGCTTCACATCAATCTCAAAGCATTTTGAACGGCTTCACATCAATCTCAAAGCATTTTGTACGGCTTCAAATGATGACTCATTTTGTACGGCTTCTAATGATGACTCATTTTGTACGGCTTCAAATGATGACTCATTTTGTACGGCTTTAAATGATGACTCATTTTGTACGGCTTCAAATGATGACTCATTTAAGTAGTATGTTAATCTGTAGTAGTGCTTTTAAAATCGTAATGGCAAAACTTATTACCATTATTTCTTACAAACATTACTATTTTCTTACTTGTTGTTATAAAAGTAAATGGCGTGCCCCACTAAGACGTTTTCACGGTTATAGATTCATATGGATTAGGCGCATTATATATTATTTCAACAATGTTTAATAAAACCTCTTTAACGGAGATCATGCATCAGTTTGATCAGGCTTTTTTTCAATAAAATGTATTCATAACCGAATTGTAAGGTCAGTGTATTTCTGGATCATCTCTCGTACAGCAACCATCGGACAAACAATAGTTTACACATTACTATTACTATTTCGAACCGACGAACAAAATCGAAAAATGATAGCTCGAAATAGTTGAGGTCTCTATTTTACATTAATTATATTGGATCGAAATTGCGCATGGGCATATTTTAAGTTTTGTACAATATCTTTGTCATATAACTTGCAACGAAACTGTAAAAGTTCACCGTTACAGTACTTGATGAACTATAAAATAAAATGAGTAGGTTTTAAATATAAAGAAAACTTACATATATATGCAAAGCTAGATTGTAGAATAAAAAAATGACGAGTACTATATCAGTATAAAACACCGCAGTCTTTAATATATCTTCTTTAAAATGAAAGAAATTTGTTTGTTGTCTGATCTTACACATTCTACTGTACATAGTAGAGACGTGTTTTAACATCAACTCGTTGAACGGCACTGTACACCCCCTCACCATCCTACACGATGTGTTTCATGCTACAGTCTAGTTCCAATCGTTCGAGGTGACCTGCTGTCCATCAGGCGTGTTTAACCATCGGCGTTCGTTCGTCTGCGTGTTGTACTCATACACACGACCGGTCACTGAAAGCCAAGCAATACAATTAATAGAACAGAGGTTTGTCACAGACAAAACAGCTGTGCCTTGCCGGGTTTATGTTGTCGAAGTAAGAACAGAAGCTCCAAAGTTTCATTTTCCTACCTACAATACTTTTAAGTTATGACAGGATGCCTATGTTCGGTTTTTAATACCTTCTGAAACCATGGCAAACTCAATTTGGATCAAACTAAAAAACTGAAACAACGTTCATGGTCACCATATGGCCTTTAAGCCACTTACCGATTTTCATCATCCTATCTTAAAGGCTTATTGAGGTATCGCAAGATCCAAATTTTTGTGTTCACTTACTTCTGTGACCATAGCAACAGCAATTTGTGTTTGTCAAAACAATGAAATACCGTTGATATTCCTCATAGGGCCCTTTTTCTACATACATAGTTTCGTCAACCCAGTACCAGTTTAAGTACTTAAAATGATATGGCTGGATCAGGATTTTACCAACGGATATACACAACTGAACTAACACGCATAATCCCCATATAGTCCTCTATCCAAATACACAGTTTAATCAACCTAGTTTACGTACATTATTTGTAATTGCTGGATGCATTAAATAGTTTCAATTAGGTCTGCAAACATAGCATCTGTAATCATAGCAATCACAATTTTGTATGACGAAAACAACGCAACAACGTGCAGATATGGCCCTCTATCCAAATACCAAGTTTCATCAATCTACCTTAAGTACCTTTTCAATTATCGCAGGATTTAATTTGGACATGCCGACTGACAGATAGGCCTGAGGTTAACGTATAGTACTCTTCGGTTACATCGGTACGGAACAAACTATATACTATATCTATATCGGTAATCAATTAAAAACCGAGTTATGAACATACATGTATACATTTCTTTGCGCCTTCATGAGAAGCATAGCTTAACGACATATTAAATGATACATTTCACTCGTCGCAGCATGTCAAGTAGTTGCGATAATGAAAACTCCCAGTCCCATGAACAATACGGTAAGTATCAATGCCTATTTAAACGCAATTTCAATTGCTAATTGGCTAAGATCAAATCGGTTCTGAAAGAAATTGCGGAGCCTTTATACGGTGGCATAGAGGTGACATTCACTTCTCTTTTTTTAAATTGCTCTCCTCTTTTTTTCTATCTCGTGGCCACGAGTTAGCTATGTCGTGGCCACGAGATAGAAAAAAGAGGAGTGCAAAACTAAATAAAAGCGGCGTACAATTAAAAAAGAGCGGTGCTTCTCTTTTTTTAAATTGCTCTCATCTTTTTTCTATCTCGTGGCCACGAGTTAGCTATGTCGTGGACACGAGATAGAAAAAAGAGGAGTGCAAAACTAAATAAAAGCGGCGTACAATTAGAAAAGAGCGGTGCAGTAAATAAAGGCAGAGGCAGAGTGCATTAAACAAAAGAGAAGAGAATTTACGCTATCTCGAGATCCCGAGTAAGTCAGCCAATCAAATTTTGCGTAACATGTGTAAATATTCTGTACGCATATATATAGCTGGTCAAAGCAGGCAAGGCTCTGATATAACATAACATACTACTATAAGTACTACTATTACTGCTACTACTACTGCTGCTGTTGTTGTTGTTGCTGCTGTTACTACTACTACTACTACTGCTACTACTACTACTACTACTACTACTACTACTACTACTACTACTACTGCTACTACTACTACTACTACAACTACTACTACTACTACTACTACTACTACTACTACTACTACTACTACTACTACTACAACTACTACTACTACTACTACTACTGCTAGTACTACTACTACTACTACTACTACTACTACTACTACTACTACTACTACTACTACTACTACTACTACTACTACTGCTACTACTACTACTACTACTACTACTACTACTACTACTACTATAACCACTACTACTACTACTATAACTACTATCGCTACTGCTGTTACTGCTCCTCCTCCTCCTTCTCCTCGTTCTACTATTACTACTGCTACTGCTGCTGTTGCTAGTAGTAGTAGTAGTAGTAGTAGTAGTAGTAGTAGTAGTAGTAGTAGTAGTAGTAGAATAGAAGTAGTAGTAGTAGTAGTAGTAGCAGTAGTAGTATTAGTAGTAGTAGTAGTAGTTGTAGTAGTTGTAGTAGTAGTAGTAGTAGCAGTAGCAGTAGTAGTAGTAGTAGTAGTAGTAGTAGTAGTAGTAGTAGTAGTAGTAGTAGTAGTAGTAGTAGCAGTAGTAGTAGTAGTAGTAGTAGTAACAGCAGCAACAACAACAGCAGCAGCAGTAGTAGTAGCAGTAATAGTAGTACTTATTGTAGTATGTTATGTTATATCAGAGCCTTGCCTGCTTTGACCAGCTATATATATGCGTACAGAATATTTACACATGTTACGCAAAATTTGATTGGCTGACTAACTCGGGATCTCGAGATAGCGAAAATTCTCTCCGCTTTTGTTTAATGCACTCTGCCTTTATTTACTGCGCCGCTCTTTTAAAAATTGTACGCCGCTGTTATTTAGTTTTGCACTCCTCTTTTTTCTATCTCGTGGCCACAATATAGCTATCTCGAGATCCTGACTTAGCTAACTCGTGGCCACGACATAGAAAAAAGAGGAGTGCAATTTAAAAAAAGAGGAGTGAATGTCAACTCTATGCCACCGTACTTTTAGGTTGTTACTGTCATCATTTCATTAAATAAATATATCAGTAAAAGCATGCATACCTGGGTCTATAGCTCGTCCGTCAAATACACGGTTCAGAATGACGTAATCTGGATCCAGCGGGGACATGGTCGGCGTGAATGCGGTATTCGAGTTGTTTCTTGGCGGAGGGGACTCGGCGGTGATAGTCGGCATCGATGGCTTAGGTCGCGTTGAAAGATTCGTTGGGCTAACGCGATTGTGTGAAACATGGCTTCCAGTCTTCTTTTCGTCTGGGGGTTCGAGCAGCGAAGGTTTGGTCATTTTTGTCGGAATTTCGTCGTCAATTTTGCTGGGGGTATTAGTTTGAGATTTGCTGTTCGAACCTTGGTCCTCATTCCTAGGTGGACGAGGTGCCGGATGTTTGGGCTTTTGATTTGAAGCAAAACAATGTACGTTTAGTTATAATGATACTATGATTAAAACGATTGAATCTTAGTTTTTAAATTGAATGATATATCAACTTTAACTAAGTTGTATTCATACTACGACAGTATTATTTTAAAATCATGTAACTGAACAAGAGCAACATTAAATTCGCGTATAAAAAAGACTTGCAACTATTTCAATACAAAAGACCAGGCAGAAGTAATCTAAAACAAAGAAAAAATATCAAGACTCGAGAAAACGAGAAAAATCATACCACTTTTGGAAGTGGAAGAGCGACAACTGCTGGTGGCGGATGGGTCTTGTCGTAAGGCTTGATCATGCCTTCTGTGGCTGTATAGTTTTGGAAACGATAGTTTTTGTAATAGAAATATCAAGCAATATAATCAAGTTGCCTTTGCCGTTTCGGACGAATATTTTTTGTAATAGAAATATCAAGCAATATAATCAAGTTTCCTTTGCCGTTTCGGACAAATAACGACTTAAAGATAAATAGAAATTTATTTAAGATATTTTAAGTCTCTACAAAAGTAACATCATTGCGATGACCTTACTATCGTTGGTGAAAAACATATTCGCTCGCAACTCAATCGTGCTTCATGTGTCTAAAACTGATACCTCTCGTTTGACAATTTGTCAAACGAAGTCAGTAGCTAAATGTGTAATAAGCTAAATGTGTAATAAAACTATGAGTGTGCAGTTCATGATTTCAAAGATTGATTGAGTTTATTTGTTTTAAGAACCCCAGTTAAGAACCCCAGTTTGTTATAACATTATAACACAATGAAACAAACATGATGTCTTACGTTTTGGCTTAAATTGCCGCTTGGCATTTGCGTCTTCGCGTTTTTCAATTTCTTCTATACGTTTGATTTTGGCACTGAAACAATTAAAACATGACAAACCTGACAAATAAATAACTTCCGAGTTGCATGTTAACTCTCGTTCACTACCACCTATTACTGTAAGATTTCCGAACATGAACTCCTGATAACGCCATTAAGCTGTATACTTATTATATGTTGTTGGAAGGTCATAATATAGTAAATAGTTTCCCTATATAATTCAATGTAAAAGCGACAACTTAGAGCGAAAATAAATGCAACATTTTGCACATAGAGACTCCCATAACCATACATTTTCTTAAAGGCCATTTCAAGCGGAATTGATTCATGATTCAATCCAAGAAAGAACTTGACACGAATCAAAATCGACTGTTTTTGCAACTTTTTTCCCCGCCGTTTTTTAGTGGAATGTAACCTTTTTCAGTGCAAGGCTTTACTATAGTCTCCAAGTTTATCATATTTCAGGGATTCGGTCGTGAACACCTATTTATGCTTTACCATTATCTCCGAAAGATAAAGCCCGAACAACAGTTTAAAGTGTAAAACATGCCTTCGAGTCAACTATGATATTTTTTAAGAGAGTACAGCACCTACATGAAACGATTATTTAGTATATTGTTACCTGGAATGTTTGAAAAGAGTTAATAGTATGAGAGATCCATTAGCAGTGACATTTAAATGATTTACGTGTAAAACATGCCTTCGAGTCAACTATGATATTTTTTAAGAGAGTACAGCACCTACATGAAACGATTATTTAGTATATTGTTACCTGGAATGTTTGAAAAGAGTTAATAGTATGAGAGATCCATTAGCAGTGACATTTTAATGTTTTACATAGTTTGTCAAGATTTTTTTATGGAATTTCCTAAAAAGCAAATTTTATGCGACACGGCGCTTGACAATCCATTACCTTGGTCCTGAACATTTCCAAAAATTGTTTTATCTCATAAAATAATGAAATATTCTATGATTTAATGATAAGTGTCTATACATGTGATACAATTAACATTTTGGTGTTTGAAGAAACATTAAAAGAAATATATGATAAGAACTTATTTTTGAGGTTAAACAATATAATGAAATATCTAAAATATAATATCTAATATATTTAAGACAGTACAATTATATACTAGAAGAGTTTTATTAGCTTGTATGTGTATCGTATTTATATTATACTTTAGAGACTCATAGGAATAAGGAATGTTAGATTGTAAAAGAAACACGGCGTCAAGCCACGTTCCCTGGATGGCGGACAGGGGATTACATAGTATGATGCCGCGGACCAATGTTGTAAAAGTGAAAGACACCCTGACAGAAAAACACTAGCAATCCAGATTGGGTTTTGGACAGAAGGGGCTAATTACCACCTTACGGAAAACAGAACGGAAAACATTTTAAAGAAAATCAGGGCAGATAAAGGATCGCCAGTACGGGCATGATGACGGCAATAGGTTGAGCCATTGACAATTCCACAAAGAACTTCAAGAAACAGTAATGCTATGCAATAAGACTGATATCATTATCACGGAAGTCTTTAACGCTAGGGTTGGGAGTTATAACAGTGGGTATGCACAAACGATGGCCATACATAGATTCGGAACACACAATAAAAGGAACATTATTTTCCATAAAGAAATACACATGGTTATCAAAGGACGGAAGAAGCAAGAAACAGACATACAATATTTTGATCAGCGGTTGGTGGAAACTTTCAGTAATGAATTTGCAAGCACAGAGCTGCTATAAATAGTGATTACTACCTAATTAAAACACGCATCAATTGCGCTTCAAAATGCATAGGAACCACAACACAGTCTTAACAAGACTGGATGTGTGTCGTCCTCAAGATCTAGGAACCACAAACAGATAATGTGAGGCAGTAAGACAAACCCTATATGAGACCAGAAATGAAAACAAGGACAAAGAAGAGGTGTTGGAACAGAATAAGAACGCGTATGTGGAAGCAGCAGAAGAAACTATTATTAGACAGTTTATAAAAAAGGGAAAAAGCCTTGGGTCAAAACATCACTTGGAAACTGATTAACGAAAGAAAACTTTTAGGACCGGATGACATCACCCATTCGGAGAGAATCAAAAGCAATATGAGAGTGGATTACAAGGAGATTGACAAGGGGGTGAAGACGAGTATAAGATAGGTCAAGAACTACTGAAAAACAATTATGACAGGGTCATGTGAAAAAAACATTATGAAGAGGTTCTTAATATACCAATTATCCAGAAAATTAAAACAGCACTAAAGGCCCTCAGAAGCGTAAAAGCCCCTGGGACAGACCAACATTCCACAGAAATAATAAAAGGAGACCCTTAACATACCGACTTAGAACTAAACAGGATTATTGACATTATTTGGGGAAAGGTTTATTCCTACACAATGCAACAATAGAATCAACAGCAATTACCAAAGAGAGACAATGTTCAACACTGCAGAAACTGCAGAGGGGTAACCTGATTACAATTGTCAAGTTAAGTGCAAGATCCTTATCACCAGGGTACGAGTGGAATCTCCACTCAGAAAAGACAAAATAACAAGCTGGATTCATGAAATACAGAGGCATTGTCAATCAGATATTTATGCTAAGAAACATCTGAGAACAAGTAAACGGATAGAACGCAATTATACGCCTACTTTGTTTACATTGACAAGATGTTTGATTCCATTCACAGACACAGTCTTTAGGTCATCGTTAGTCAATATGGAATTCCAAAGAAAATGTTAAAAATGATCTTTATGTGTACTTTTAGAGCTCTGTTTCAGACGAAAAGAAAAATAGAATGGTTCCCAGTGATGGCAAGAGTAAAGCAGGGATGCTGAATGTCAGGATTCCTCTTTTCCGTGTAATCGGGTCATTCGGAGAACTGTAAAAGGTGAAAGAGAGCTGGAATCCGATTGGATTTCATTGACCAATTAAAATTCCAACCATTTACCTTGATTTGAAGTAATTCATGCATATTTTAAATTGTTATTCAATAATTGAAAACAAAATTTTTATTGAAATAAATAATCATTAAAGTGTAATGTCGACAGGAAATCAAAAATATTAACAAATATTTTAGCCGCGCTCAGTAAATTATAAGGCTGAACATATAATAAGTCATGAACGTTTGGAATGACTCGGCCATATTTAACTATAAATCTGGGGTAATATTACTTAATGAACAACAAAACAAAAGTGTTATCGTTACCGGGCTCATTCCCGTCTTGTTTAAAATCGAACACTAATTTTTAGTTACGATGTAAATTTAAATTCCGGCGATAATACTTAGTATGCGCTAACCTCTACGATAAGTTACTTTCCATAATTAATTTCATTAAATTGTACATGTCATTAGTCGTAGCTGTTATTTTTAATAATCTTTGAATCTGCATGGTCCTCATCTATACATTACAAGAATAGTGATTGTATTTTCCGGGTGTGTATTCAAAGTTAACGTCAACATTTTAAGAAACTTGATAAAGATCTCTTACGTTTCCCGCTGACGCATCTTGTAGAGTACGACGCCGATGACGGCGCAGAGGATCAGGAAGAGGAGGCTGGCGACGACGGCAACAGTGACTATGCCGGCAGTGGTCTCGATCCACGGCGTCGGCGGGTCGGGATCGTAGTACTTCTCAACCTTCGTGATTGAGAACGCCGTCCAGCCAGGACCTGAGGAGAAAAGGTTTGTATTAAGCAATACCCCTCAATAATTTATATTGTTGATGCTAGGAATAAGAAGATAACGTAGCTAGAACCGAATCGTTCAGTAATCACTGGCTAGGGCACGTATTCACAAACCAATAATAGACTGAAGAAAAATATAGTTTAAACACTGACACTATTTGTATAGGTTTTGTAAAAGTATTTTCTTTATTTTTAAGTCTAAGAACAGGTTGATAAACACCCCTCAGAACAGCAGAGGTATTCTTTATTAACCGATAAACTAACACCAAATAAAAAGATATCGCTGAAAATAACTGCCAAAGTGAACACTGTCGGGAATGGACCGCTCACCGTGGTATGTAGTCACTTTATGTGTTACAATATGTATTGTACAGTAGCTTCATTTTTTACTTTATAACGTCGTAAATTGAATATAAATCCTACAGATAGATGATTTTATATAATAAATTAAGACCCGTTGGATACAGATAAGGAATATTCCACATCTTACCTTTATCCAACGGCTAGTACATATATAATTTATGTGATAAAAAGGACAATACATTCTATTTAAGAAAGTAATGGTTATGGTTCTTGTGCATGACACTACTCCTGATATACTATTGATATATATACACCAATGAAATTTCATGTTAAAATCTTAAATAGTTTCTGAGGTATAGCCCAGAAAAGTCTTTGACGGACAACGCAAAAACTAAACCCCTCCGCTTCGGCGTGGTATAATAATCTCTCCTGATGCTTAACAACAACAGCACGAACTAAGTACTCTTATGAACAAAATCTACTTCTTAAATATTTCAAGTTTCGAAAATTGTAGATGAAAATCTTTGCATTAACGGATACCATTCTTTCTTATGCGTCAGTGTATCACTACAAGAATTAGCTTTAAGCCTCTGATCATTTATAAGAGAAGTTTTAATGACTTATACAAGTTTATCTGGTATTAAAAATATAATAGTTTTTTTTTGAGAATTTCCACTTGACAGCATTCTCGCACAAGTCATATTGTGGCAAGGTTTGCATTTAATTCGATAAACATGTGAATGAAGATAATTTGGCTAAACGGGCATTCATGCATCATTTTAGGCCAAATTACCATTTAACGAAGGGAACAACACTGATATTGTCATAGATTAAAATTACATCCGATAATCATTCAGTCAATAGAATAAATCTGACATAGTTGGTTGAATGTCAATTTATCTTATTTTAATTTCTATTGTGCAATATGCATTTGTTTAATGTGAGCATGCTCTTGTAATTTTAGAATGTACGCTAAGCCGTCAACATTTAAAGTTATTCGTAAAATAGCCTGCAATAGTTGCTAGCCGATTAAATGCACGTTATATATGTGTAAAGTATAAGCTGGTAAAAATAGCACCACACTGGAGATCGGAATGGTTCGCATTGTACACGGGTATTGTCCGCCAAATCATCTGTTCTAACTTGAATGTTTGCAATTCTTTGTTGATGTAAATTTATATTGAGTTCTTTTTTCACAACTAATGCATTAACAATCCATAAAAAACATTCCCATGTTTAAAAATAAGTTGTATGCTGAAATCTGCTACTTTTACCGATTTTACCAACGGCTATTATTTGATAAATTGTTTAAGATCATTTGAACGGACTAAATATAGATTACATGACGTAGCGCGTGTGACTTAGAGGAAAGTTTATTGGCGTCGCTCTAGAGAGCGGCGACTAGTATGTAATGCATTTTTTTCTCTTATGGGAGGAGAAGTTATTTTACGGATCAATGTATATATTTTTGTTTTAAGAATATCTTGCATAGTGGTGATTTTTTGTGTAAATTAGTGTAAATAAGTACTGCATTTGTGCCTATTACATTTATTACAACATTTATTGCCAATAATGCAAAGCTAATTGTTTTAATTAATAGCTGATCAACAACTGATCACAGGGGAAAGATCACAGGGACTGGGCAAATACGCGAAACTTTCTGGTTTTGTATAAAAATAAAACATCATCAAAATATATTTATTTTGTGGTTTTTCTAATTTGCTTATTTAGTGGAGAATCAATGTAGTGCGATATTTGACGACATATCGCGCAAGCAAGTTTATTCGAAGGCGTAGTGGTACGAAAATGTACAATGTATTATTAATAGACATATAATAACGATCGCTTTACACAAATTCACCAAATAGCAGTACATAAATGATGTCAGCCGGAATAGCTTAGTTGGGAGAGCGTTAGACTGAAGTTGTTTACGCAACAATCATCTAAAGGCCCCCGGTTCAATCCCGGGTTCCGGCACGAACGGAACAGTTCGGCGGCTGATAATTTGTTTCAGTCAGGTTAATAAATATAATAAAGCTTTATTTTATGTAGACATTTTAAAATCCATTTTACTACAATTGGACATTTTTATTAAAATTAATGGATGTCGCGCGGTGACAACGTTAATTAAAATTTCTTACATCACTTAACTATCTTATAAAAAATACACGTGTTTTTATATTAACAAATAAATGCAAACAACACATCTATTATCCATGTATTTTTATGGTTGTCTATCATAGGCCCTAAGTACTATCCCTACCACATATAGAGCGCGAAGCGCGACACGTATTATTGATTTTGAGTTGCGATAAAGGAAGCAGCCGCTTATCAAGGAGGAGCTGTGTCCCAGCAACCCGTTTCCCTAGAGTCAAGCACTCATCGGAGTTATTTTTTAAGAACCACATATAGAGCGCGAAGCGCGACACGTATTACTATCCAGGTGGTATGGGCCCTTTAGCATTAACCGACCATTTCGTCCATAGTTATCTTCCTTAGAATTTGAGAAATTTTGAAATCGTTGTTCGAAATCCAAAATTTTCATCCGATTGTTCCCAAACTTGCACAGGTTTTTTTTATCAATGAGGACCCAACCCAAACTCTCTAAGAGCAATATCGGACCGTAAGTCCAGAATTATGTCACTTTGAATTTGAAAATAAAAGTGAAAAGCTGCTTGGTTAGGTGATTATGTCAACATTTTTTATCAGATTCTTTCCAAACGTACAGTGTCTTAATATCAATGAGCATTTTTACCTCATTTAAAATGAGAAACATCGGGACAATAAGTCCAGAATTTTTTTCTATTGAATTTGACAAAATAAACAATTTCCACTTGTTTAAAAGATTTCACAACTTTCGTCTGAATCTTTCCAAACTTGTTAAGTGTTTTTATATCAGTATTACTCGAACCCTATTGAAAATGATGAATATCGGAGCAATAAATCTATTATGATCTTTTACTGAATTTCAAAGTATTGTGAAATGCAGCTTCTTTATGCAATTTATAGTTTTCATTCAATTTTTTTTCAAGCTTTTACAGTGTTTTCATATCAATAAGTACTCAACCCCTATCGTAAATGAGCAACGTAAGAATAAGTTCAGAATCATCTCCCCTTGAAGTTGAGAAAAATATGAAATTATGCTTACAAGATGAAGCAGATTTTTAAACCTAAATAGTTCTGTTCAATTAATGAAAACTGCACACGGATGCCAGTAAAAAAAAGGAAACCAATGTAAATAAAATGAACTATGAAATATTTGGGGGTTACAACACAAAATCATAGATAATGGTTATTTGGGGGTTATAACACAACATCATAAATAATGGCTATTTGGGGGTTATAACACAAAATTATAGATAATGATTATACTAGTATCTTTTTCTTTTTTGTTAAAAATAATCGGCCAATATATTAATATTTACAGTAGAAAAAAAATCGTTTCATGAAACTTCATTGAGTGCCTTTTTTACTGAAATTCCCGACGCCCTTTGATGCTTTACATCAATACTTATCTTGTCAATTACATAAACACATTTAAATATTTCCTGTAGCAGTGATATGATAAGATACCGTAATGGTCTTTATTTAACTATACTAAAATAATAAAAAATTACCCAGATGTAGTGCTGTATACTATATTGGTGTTGTGTAACCTAGGTAGTGAAGTGCGCTTCACACACACATATACATAGTATTATTATATTGCGCTATGGCCGTTTGATTTAAAACAGAAAGTACATGTTTGCCTTTTTTGTTTCTTTAATTGTATATTTGTACGAGCTACAATACAATACCAGAATGCGCAATCGTCAGCTATATAAGTTTTTACATGGACTATTCATGGATTTTATAGCATAATTAAAGGTAAGAAAACAGATGCATGTGATTCCGTAGTATCGGTCCTCTTAATGAATACATCTAAATAGTTTAAGTTAAAATATTAAAAAAACACCCGTTTTATACCAAGCTATATGTAATGTGTATTCCTGGGCATAGTAGCAAACACTGCTTTGAAAACGGTCAGGTTTTTACAAAATACTGGCTAGACTAAGCTCTCTGTAGTCATCTGTATCATATACAATGTTTCTCATAATATCGCATGTGCGTGTTCTGTAAATAGATTTTAAATGGAAAAATGAAACTATTGCTCATGTTGTTCCTTATATATGTTTACTTTTTTTCTTACAAATGAGCGGCTTATAAAACATTTGATACACATAATAAGGAATGATAAAGAAACTAATCCAATTATGTGTAACGTAATTTAAAAATCATAGCATCCCCCTTGAGTAAACATTACCTATATTCCAATGAAAACCGGAAATCCTGATAATGATCGTCGTAATTTTAATTCTAATGAACAGTAAATAAATCAAAACTTCTTAAAGTTGAAAAACATTAACTGCCCAGCTCTTCTTGAGAGTTGTTCGTTTAAGTAGCGATATAATGAGGAGGGAGAATAAGAGAATACGGAATATATTTTTTTCTTGTTTGTAATTTCGTATTTAAAAATATTAACACTTACAAACATTTACTACGTTCGATAAGATTTTCATTCTACTGTTGCAGTTTTCCATTCCATTTGGTCTCTTCACAAATGAATGACCAAAACTTAGTAATGAGCTAGTTACAATTAATTTGTGGTTGTAAGTGCCGTCAATGCTCCGATCATATACGGCATATCACGAACAGTCATAAATAACGGTCTTCAGAAATCGCATTACCCTGTCTTAAAGGTCGAATAAAGCGTCAATTAATGGCGTCACAACTGTTGACACCTTGGTAATCTACCCAAAACGTACCCCCATATCAATTGAAGGAAATTCCCAGAAGCATAAAACCTTAGCGCTATCATAATCTGTTGCCGCGGTGTCAAAGGTAGTCTATGTGAAATTATGTCCTCTAGTTTGTCGTTAACACTCGGTACCGTCTCCATAGTTCTTCGTCGTCGCAATCTGTTTACTCATTCAGATTGTCTGAGTCGTTGATAGTTAGAATAAATTAAGTCGACCAAGTTTTAACCGGGTTTTAACCGATTGGTATGTCTAACCAAGTTTAATACAAATGCTTGCCGAAAGTAACCAACAAGTAACCTACCCGTATGTGGTTAACCGCCTGTTAAACTGGTTTTACAACAGGGTTTTCTCAGCTTTTTTGTGAACTGTATAATATAGAAAACAAACATTTGCATATGGTTGACCTGAAAAAGTATAGACGCTGAGGCGCAACATTGTGTTGCGTTTTTGTTTGCATTAAAAAATCACCTGTGATGTCGTTAGCCGGTGTTCCAAAGGTGTCCTTGGCAGCGATAGCATACGCTTCGTCTGACGTCAGAAAATTCTTAGTGTTGGCGATCTCCGCCAGCGTGTCCGCTGTGTCGTCTTTTATCACGTACGAACGGACGATACACGACCTAGGACAGGCGACATTAAGGATGCATTAAATAAATGAAGAGGATTTTGTTATATCTAACAGCACCAGGGTCTAGTTGCCGAAGACCTGGACGGTTAATTTAACGTTTATTGTCATTATTTACGTGATATTTTTTATTAACGTAGGATATATAACTTACGTGGACGTTTCCTCGACGATGCACCATATTTTTGTCTCTGATGTCGCGTGCGTCTGTCTAAATACCGTCCTCAGTTGCGTAAGAAACGTAGTTTTCATTGTCAGAAAGGTCGTCCTCGTGATTGCCATGTAATAGTTGAGGACGACAGAGTTCGGATTGTACGCATCGATGCGCACCGTCGCCCCAGTGGTGGACGTCTTTGACGGCGTCCCGGCGTCAGTAGCGGCTGCGAAAACCTTGTATTTTTCATTTGCTGATGCCGTTGCAATTAGTGATACAGCGCCTGATACGAACAAAACAATGCTGGTAATAAAATGATATATTCAAGACTACGTCAGATCTCGAAAGCGCTTTTCAAACTTATAAACACCTTTAAGTAGTATAAATATAGAGAGGTTCATTCCACCCGACCGGTCTCCGACAATTACCAAAGAGTTTTGCATTTGTTCGTAAGGTTCTGTAGATTTCAAATTGTTTTGGGGTCCCTTAGAAATTCAAGATGTCGTCCAAGATCGCCGCAAAAAATGAAAGTCACTGACATTGCTATATAAATGAGAAAACATTTTTTGTCTGTTCGTTTTAGAGATATAAACTATACCTATATATCGGACTTACTGATAAATCTGATACTTGTTTGAAAATGCAATTTTTGCTCACTTTTTACGAAAACGAAGGGGTATTGTCAGTATTTATTATTATATGTAACAGCTTTCACCAAAATTATTTTTTTATAGGATATTACTTAAGACAATTACAAAAATAACACTTATATATAAAACTTATGTAAAGATGTAAGACATTCCTATCTTTTCAAGAGTTGGGTTAAAGTGAAATTGATAAATTGACCTTTGGTAAGTTTTTTTTGGAAATTCTCTTGTTATCAGTATCACCATTTTCATACACAAACCAAATTCAACTTTCACAATCATCTTTTATTATTTTATCATTTAATAGCCTGAATTTTGGTATCTGACGTATAACTGTTTTGACCAAGAACTTCCATTTCATGTATATGTGCCATTAATTCCGTCTGCAGATTTTAAAGGTCAAGTGTATTTACTGAATGTGTACATCTGTTTGATCAATAATGAGAGACCGAGCAACATGTTTGGTATGTATAATTTAATAAAACATATCATTTGTATTGTAAGCATTTATCTGTGTTTTATTATGTAAATGACAACACATATTGGTGTAATAAAGTTATTGCAGTGCCATTTGTGGTTCATGATGAAATATACATGATGACGAAGGACAGGCAGATTAGTGTCTTTAATAGCAAAATTTATGTTTTGCACAAAAACAAACTCATTGAGATTGTTATCGAACTGTTCCTGTGTAGTGAATACACTTTTATTTCTAAATTTTACAGTAGAATTTATACTTTTGCCACACATAGCTTTCATTTTGTATGGAATTTATAACTAATAATTATAAGAAATTTTATTCTGAAATGTTAAGTTCTGTACTACCTGTATTTGCATCCAAAGAAAACAACTCTGGGTTGTCATTCTGCGTCACTGAAAATGTAAAGTCTTTATTAACGCCTTCGTCTGCGTCGCTTGCCGTCAAAGTCGTTATTGTGACCTGGCAGTCGTCACTGTAGGCGATCTCGCTGTTGTAGAAGGTAGGTGAAAATAGCGGTTCGTTATCGTTTACGTCGAGAACAGTGATGCGAACTGTAGTAGTCGCTGTCAATGCCGGCGTTCCTGCGTCTGTCGCCGTCAGAACAAACTCGAACTGAGTGAACACCTCGCGATCTATCGGCGTTTTCACAGAGAGTACATATGTTGTTGAATTAGCCGCGATGTACATATCGGCGTTTGTATCACTGATGGAGAGCGTTATGTCATCATTATTGTCAATGTCCAGATCATCAATAACAACGGTGAGAATACTCGTTCCGGCGACAGTATTTTCAGTGACTGTACCCACGTAGAGCGCTGAACTGAACGTTGGTGCATTGTCATTATAGTCCAGAACTCTGATGGAAACGGTCGCGGTAGCTGTTAGCGGTCCTGCACCGCCGTCCTTTGCCCTGATCACAAGCACGTACAAGTCCATGGCCTCCCGGTCCAGAGTTGTTGCAGTGGTTAAGGCACCGCTAGAAGCGTCCAGCGTGATATGGTTGCTGTTGCCGGTTATGAAGTTGGCCACTTCGAACGTAACCGCTCCGTTAAGATTAATGTCAGCATCGGTTGCCGTAACGCTATTGATTAGCGTTCTCGCCGGAACATGTTCCGAGACTGTAAACTGATAAGTCGTTAACGTGAATATTGGATTATTATCGTTTATGTCGCTTATTGTCACCGTTGCCGTTATGGTTGTGGATCTAGGAGTCAAACCATTGTCCACAATCTTCAATGTCATATCATACTTTGCTGTCCTTTCCCTGTCGAGGGTATTGGCGACCCAGATTAATCCTGACGAAGGGTCGATTTTAAAGTCAGAGCCTGTATTACCGTTTAAAATCGAATACGTCAATGATTTGTTCCGGTCAAAATCTATGTCTCCGACGTTTACTGTGAAAACTACTGTGTTAAGAGGCGTGTTTTCTGGGATAGTGTCGTCAAAGGGCGCATTCTGGATCATGGGGTCGTTATCGTTCTCGTCTATGAGACTGATTGTGTACGTGATGGTTGCAGTGTTTTGTCGCGGGGACGTGCCCTGGTCGGTTGCATACACAATAATTGTGTGACTGAAACATAGCACGAGTGAATTAAATGTATCGAAAACCAAGTGAGACCATCAACGATTATTGAGTTATATTTTTTAGATTGTCATTAACCCAATGCCAGTTTATTAAGCCCCATGTAAAATCACGTAATAAGCAGCAGACGTCTGAATACGAATTCAAAAAAGAAAGCCATAACTATGTAAAGATCGCAAGTGTTGATTAATATAACTAAAGATTGAAATTGAGCATTATGTTAAAATAATGCGGGTACCTATATGATGAAAAACATCGTTTTATATGGTATTTGCTCTCGGATAATTGTTACTGTAATGAAAAACTTCATTAAGAAAATACTACATTCTTCAAAATAGGGACATAGAGATTTTTTACCAGACTTAAACGTTTATATTTGAATATAGGAAAAATTTAGTATCTTCACAAGCAGATTTTAATTGGATGTTTGTCAATCTTTCCATTTTGACAGCATGCAAATGTTATGAAATAAATAAGTGCATACAACAAATGTAAGTTTTGAGGTTGGATGACTGTGATGTTGTCTGACATGTTGTTTTGAGGAAGGTCGCTCTTCCGTATAAGGCATGGAACACACATGCTTGAACTTGGCTTACCCATCTTTAAACAGATTATCACGTTGAGGTATTTGTAATTCATGTATAAGTTATAAAAAACGAACATTCAACCGGTCCATAATACGTTACCTCGCCACAGTGTCCCTGTCAAACGCATCATTTGTTGTTATGACTCCAGTAGATGGGTGAACTACAAATTTTGATGATATTGGATTTATCGAATAAACGACAACATTGTTATTGTTGGTTAAAGAGTCCACATCCCGTGCAACGGCCGTAGTGACAACTGTGCTAGTTGCCGTGGACTCTGCAATCTCCACGGCAATATTCGCAGCAGGAAACTTCGGAATGTTGTCATTCAGGTCGTTAATTGTGATTCTGACAAAACACGTGGCGGACAGAGGCGTAGTTCCGCCATCTACAGCTTTCACAATTAGGTCGTACTCGATGTTGACCTCATAATCGATGGTTGCCTGAGTGCTTACAACACCAGTAGTTGCATGAACTGAAAACAAGGTCGATCCCGTTCCACCTTCTATTGAATAAGTAATACCGCCGTTGCTTCCGGTGTCTGTATCGGTTGCCTGGACCGTTAAAACAGTAGTCGGATTAGGCACGTTTTCGTTTAGTGTTGTTGTGTACAAACTAATGTTAAACTTGGGCGTGTGGTCGTTTGAATCTGTCAACGTTATTGTCAAAGTCACCGTTCCCGTTTTCGTGTCTGCCTGAGTAGATGCCGTGTCGTCAGCCTCTATGCGCAACGTGTAGGACGTTGTGCCGCTGTCAAAATCCAGAATGTTGGCGACGAAGACGTCCCCTGTGAAGGGGTTAATAGAAAATGCGACGCCGGTGTTGCCATTCCGGATGTTATAGCGAATATCACCGTGACCGCCCTTATCTGAGTCTGTTGCGGTCATTTTGTAGATGCTCGTACCAACTGCAGTGTTCTCTGCCAAATTTAAGTTCGTCGGTGTAGCTAAAACAGTCAAAATGTGGACACATATACCAAGGGTACTATCATTTTAATTATAATGGTATAATGTTGTTATAAAATAGCCTGTAATGTATATTGTACGTGAATTATTAATATCACTGCATATTCTACCACTCATATGCATATATTGTAATGTTTTCAACATATCATGTATAATACCATTTATACCGTAGCATAACTAATTAAAACAAGAGGCCCATGAGGGCCTGAATCGCTCTACTGCTTCAATCACTGTCACTGTGACCTTGACCTTCGACCTAGCGACCTGAAAATCAATAAGGGTCATCAGCCAGTCATAATAAATGTACCTATGAAGTTTCATGATCCTAGGCCTAAGCATTCTGGAGTTAACATCTGGAAACCATTTTACTATTTCGAGTCACTGTGACCTTGACCTTTGACCCAGTGACCAGAAAATCAATAGGGTTCGAGTCCTCATTAATATAACGACTGTAAACAAGTTTGAAAAGAATCGGATGAAAACTGTGGACTTTATCGGATAAACAAGAAAAAGTAACCATTTTACTATTTCGAGTCACTGTGACCTTGACCTTTGACCTAGTGACCTGAAAATCAATAGGGGTCATCAGCCAGTCATGATCAATGTACCTATGAAGTTTCATGATCATAGACCTAAGCATTCTTGAGTTAACATTTGGAAAACATTTTACTATTTCGAGTCACTGTGACCTTGACCTTTGACCCAGTGACCAGAAAATCAATAGGGTTCGAGTCCTCATTAATATAACGACTGTGAACAAGTTTGAAAAGAACCGGATGAAAACTGTGGACTTTATCGGATAAACAAGTAAAAGTAACCATTTTACTATTTCGAGTCACTGTGACCCTGACCTTTGACCTAGTGACCTGAAAATCAATAGGGGTCATCAGCCAGTCATGATCAATGTACCTATGAAGTTTCATGATCCTAGGCCTAAGCATTCTTGAGTTAACATCTGGAAACCTTTTTACTTTTTCGAGTCACTGTGACCTTGACCTTTACCCAGTGACCTGAAAATCAATAGGGTTCGAATCCTCATTAATATAAAGAAACTGAACAAGTTGAAAAGAATCGGATGAAAACTGTGGACTTCATCGGATAAACAAGTTTTTACTATTTCGAGTCACTGTGACCTTGACCTTTGACCCAGTGACCTGAAAATCAATAAGGTTCGAGTCCTTGTTAATATGAAGACAATGAGCAAGTTTGAAAAGAATCGGATGAAAACTGTGGACTTTATCGGATAAACAAGAAAAAGTAACCATTTTACTATTTCGAGTCACTGTGACCTTGACCTTTGACCTAGTGACCTGAAAATCAATAGGGGTCATCAGCCAGTCATGATCAATGTACCTGTGAAGTTTCATGATCCTAGGCCTAAGCATTCTTGAGTTAACATCTGGAAACCATTTTACTATTTCGAGTCACTGTGACCTTAACCTTTAACCCAGTGACCTGAAAATCAATAGGGTTCGAATCCTCATTAATATAAAGAAACTAAACAAGTTTGAAAAGAATCGGATGAAAACTGTGGACTTCATCGGATAAACAAGTTTTTACTATTTCGAGTCACTGTGACCTTTGACCCAGTGACCTGAAAATCAATAAGGTTCGAGTCCTCATTAATATGAAGACACTGAGCAAGTTTAAAAAGAATCGGATGAAAACTGTGGACTTTATCGGATAAACAAGTTTTTACTGTTTCGAGTCACTGTGACCTTGACCTTTGACCCAGTAACCTGAAAATCAATAGGGTTCGAGTCCTCGTTAATATAAAGATACTGAGTTAGTTTGAAAAGAATCGGATGAAAACTGTGGACTTTATCGGATAAACAAGTTTTTACTATTTCGAGTCACTGTGACCTTGACCTTTGATCCAGTGACCTGAAAATCAAAAGGGTTCGAGTCCTCATTAATATAAAGACACTGAGTAAGTTTGAAAAGAATCGGATGAAAACTGTGGACTTTATCGGATAAACAAGACAACGTCTAACACACACACACACAGACACCATGCCATCCCATAAGCTCTTCTGCCAAGCTCTTCTGCCTTTGGAAGTAGAACTAAAAATGATGGCCGAAAAAGTTAAATGTTAATAATAATAATAGTAATAATAATAATAATAATAATAATAATAATAATAATATAAATGATGAATAATATTTAACTTGCAAAGTTCCTGTCATTGTATTAAACATAGACTAATGTCATACTACCATATTAAAGAATTTTGCAATACGTTGGCCATCAATTAAAAACATCGTTGGTAATACCACACGTACTGAATATGGGAGTGTGTTCGTTGACCTGTTTGACAATGACGCTTCCCTTTACATGCACTCTGTTAGTGCCGTCCGAGACAGTGATGATTAGATCATACTGTAACTGGGTAACAGCCTCGTAGTCTATTGAATTCTTGAGCTTTAATAAATAAGCAAAATGATACAATTAAAAGGATCGTATCTTACAAGAAGTTTAAGTTAAAGCTACACGAAAAGAAGGAACAGAAATAGCTCTCTTACGTTTTGTTATTCGTGTCGTGATATTTTAACATGCGCTCTGCGATCAATGCAGGCCTTATACAGCACGAGGGACTAGATCATTATTGGTTTCACCCATTTATGCCTAGCATATAGAAAAAAGGCCTTGGCAAACAGAGTAGACCCAGATGAGACGCCGCATGATGCGGCGTGTCATCAGGGTCTGCGCTGTTTGCTTAAAGGAATTTCTAAATATAGAAATAAATATACTAGACATCCCTAATTTTGGAAATAAAATGATCCAATTTAGAAGGATGGGAGAGTTCACTAGGCATAAATGGGTTAATATAACATCAGTTCCATACGATCGTAAGCACTCTGGGACGCACGGAACAAACGCACATCGTATGATCCATATTTGCGAGCGAAATCAAACGTAAGTCTGCTTGTTTATGTTAATAATCTTTGTGATTTTGTGTTAAGTTTAATTGTGAAAAAATCTCAATCATGATTTGATATATTATTATGTCGATACACGTTTGCAAGGGATCGCATTTTGATTTTTTTTGC
This sequence comes from Dreissena polymorpha, assembly GCF_020536995.1. Taxonomy (NCBI): domain Eukaryota; kingdom Metazoa; phylum Mollusca; class Bivalvia; order Myida; family Dreissenidae; genus Dreissena; species Dreissena polymorpha. Next base: position 41,950,882 of record NC_068355.1, on the reverse strand, counting down.
AATTAAATATATATAAAAACATACCACTAGATTCGATGTGGCATTATCCACGTCGAAAAAATGAGTGTTTCCTGATGTTATCGTGTATGTCAAAGGATTGCCATCCGCGTCAGGATTGCCATCCGCGTCACTACACGTCATATCATAAAGTACTTTGTTAATCGAATCAGTCTCGATCATGTTTGTAGTAAAGGTCATATCAGATTGGCATGACGGCGTGTTGTCGTTGACGTTCTTTATTGTGACGCTGACGTTAGTTGTGTCAGATCCTCCGCCGGTCTTTTCGGTGACTGTAACAGCCAATGTATAGGTCGGATCCGTTTCGAAATCTAATATACCAGCGACGACGATCTTTCCAGTGTAAGGATTAATAACAAAATGTCCCTTGTCGTTTCCCGAGGTAATGGCGTAAGTGAGCTTGCCAAAATCACTAGCGTCTTCGTCCGGGTCTGTTGCGGTCACCGTGGTCACTGAGAAACCAATGACAGCATCCTCTGCAACAGTCGTTGCATAAGGCTCGTTCTGTATGACTGGCGGGCCTTCATTTACGTCGAGAATACTGATGTCCACGTAGACGGTCGTGAAGAGGCCTCCGGGGTCTGTTGCAGTGATCTCCACCAAGTAATCTTTCGCTGCCTCGTAATTTAAGGGGTCTGTAGAGGAAAAGTATTGATTTGTACTAAGAATCAAGCGATCTTTGTATGTTGTTTACAATTAGACTAACAAAACTTTTAATAATACAGTAAGCGACATTTATGTGTAAAAGTTAACAACAAAAATCTTAAAACGACCAACATGTATAATGACGTAAAATTTACACTCATTAAAGAGATAAAAAAATATGCGCACAATGTTTATTAAATTGTCACGATGACCCTATTTACACTTCAATTTTTACTTACAAACATCTGTCAACATTCAGTCTGAGCAAAAATCCTTGTTTATAACAGTACATATTGTATTCAAGCACACAAACAGCCTTCACACAGTTTATTAATCACAGTCTTCTTGAATGCGGCTCTTAAGGACCGGTCACTAACGAGGTAACGGACGAGAAACGGACGTAAAATCATTTTATCGGTTCGTGTCCGTTCTTATTCGTGTAATGTCCGTTTCATATCCGGTGAATCCGCTCCTTGTTCGACGATGTCCGGTGACATCCATTCCGTCCTTTGGGAAGTTGTGAGCATGTTCAAAATTATCCACCGGATAAAACGGACAGAGACCTCCGTTTGATGTGCGGTCTTCATACGTTAGTTTACGGTTTGTTCGGAACTCGTGCGTTACACCTCCTGTACGTATCCGGTTTATGTCCGTTAATGTCCGGTTTCCTGGTCTACCACCGGACAACTACTGGATAATACCTTGTGAGAAGGACATGTGCAATAGTGGTCGTGCTCGCATTCAATTAGAGTGTCAAGCCACCCTCGTGCAAGCCCAGATTGGCCTTTTGGATGCTTATCTGGCCATGCATCGTCTTGCTCAAAAGAGAGCAATGACACAGAGGCAGCGCAGATGGTGGATCAGGGCTTGGCTGGGCCCCGAGCGGAGGCGTCAGTTCGGTCTGTATGACCAACTTATGGTCGAACTACGTCGAGAGTACCAACTCGCATTCATCAACTTCATGAGGATGCCACCCGTGTTGTTTGATGAGATTCTCGCACGAGTGGGCCCAAGGATTACGAAACAGAGCAACAACTACATACTTCCAATTGAACCAGGGATGAAGCTAGCATTGCGCTGCGGCATCATTTGCCAGAAGTAAGTACCGCTTAATTTACTTAAGTGTTAAAATTAATTTTAAAAGGCGTCTGTTAGTAATTTTAAGTGGCCTTTTCACAGATTTTGGCATATTTTGAAGTTTGTCATTAAATGCTTTATATTGATAAATGTAAACATTGGATCTTAAAAGCTCCAGTAACAAATGAAGAATAAAATTAAAAAAAGGAAAAAAAGTGGCCGGTACCAGGGCTCGAACCAGTGACCCCCGGAGTCCTGGAGTAAGTCTGAAGTAAAAACGCATTAGCCCTCTCGGCTATTCCGCCGGGTATACACATTAAAGTATTTTGCAATCTTCGTAGTTTCGAAAATTTAAACGACAACAACAGAACTCTCCAAATTATTCAATCGTTTCGCGTTGCAACGCTTTATAATTTTTAGGTTTTCAAATCGTCAAAAGATACATATAATGGATATATTGGACTGTGGTAAATGTTCAGTAATACTGTTTCCTCACAAATATCATAACTAAAACGAAAATTTGCGAATCTGAAACAATTTTTTTAAATTTTGTCAATTTACCAAACCGTGAAAAGATCCCTTTAATATATTTATATATTTTAATGTCTACATCTATCATAATTTTATATAAATTGCATTGTGTTTAGTTATTGGTATAGGATAAAAGGCAAATAGATGAGTGCGCGCACTACAACACTAACCTTCTAAATTGTATATTACCATTAGTACTGTTTTGTGCGCATATATTGAAATGCAGACAGTTATAAGCACTGTTTATCAAGTAGTATATTTTTACCTAAGCATCCACTGGCTAAAAGTCATGAATTATCTACTATGTCATACACTTATAATCCACGCTAGCTTATCATACTTTTATCTTTGGCACGTCAGGTTTGTGGAGCAGACATAGATGAGTAGGCTGACGAGGTAATGACGTTGCCAACAACAGCTGCCGATTGGACGCAAAAAGCGGACGACTTCAGGGACAACTTTAAATTCCCCCATACTCTTGGTGCTATTGATGGCAAACATATTACCTGCACATGTCCACCAAGATCCGGGACTACGTATTTTAACTATAAGAAGTACTTCTCCGTTGTCCTGCCAGCTCTGGTGGATTCTGACTACAAGTTCGTCTGGGCTGACATTTGAAGCCGTGGTGCTGCATCCGATGCACAGTTGTGGAACGAGTCTGACCTGAAAGCAGCAGCTGAGAACGGAGACCTTGACCTGCCAGAACCTGAAGCTTTGCCACATGATACTGAGGATGCACCCTACGTTTTCATCGGTAAGAAAATATAAAAGTGTTCGACCGGCCAAGATTTATTTATTTATAAGGCGGCTTATAAATCCCTGTTTTTCTTTGGCTTTTCGTTCGGAAGTTGGCATTGTTCAGAACTTGCTGGTTCTTTGGTACTGTCTAATTCGTGCTTACTTTTGTTAGGGTCGGCAGAGTTGTCTTGAGAGCCTTGGGTTCGTCCTCTTGCACACAGACTGCAGGGACAGGCGAGGAAAGCCGTTTTGTGTCTCTCCTTGATTCGCCTTTGCAAGCGTTTCTTTAAGTGTTGCCTTTTGGTGGCATTGTTCAAAGGCGTCCAAAAAACAAAAGACAGATTTTTAATTCATTTGACTATTTATGCCCTCGGCATGCCACGTGACTGACCATTTTGTGTACGTTGGTGTTCAATTGTTTTCCGTTTCTCTCACGTTGGGAGTACGTTTTATCTGGTAGTAATGCGTTACATTGCCATTTTATCCGGTAGAAGTCCGTTAATCGCATGGTAATATCCGTTAGCCGACCGTTAATAATCCGGTACATATCCGTTAAACGTACGATTTTTCCCGTTACATCACCGGTTTTTGTGCGGTCATTGTGTGTTTCCTACGCTTCACACACCGATTGCGAGAGTCTTGGGCGACAGAGCAGACAAATTTAATCACCGGATAACCAAAATCTGCATATTTTGTCCGTTTTCTCTTCGTTACATATTCGTTAGTCGGTCTGACCGGGCCTTTACTGACAGTAAGATCGTATTCGAAACTCTATTACGAATATTAAGGTATGGACAACTTTTTACTGTTATGCGCTTGCGTCACACGAATAATCGCATACTGAAAACAGTGTTCAGATCACCCTATAACCTCATGAATATCATGTAAATTAGAAAAAGACTTGTTTTCAGAAGAAAAATACAATACGTATTAGGGCGGATTTATAGTGAAACTTGAAAATTCCCTTACCACAGTTAAATTGGGAAAATGGTAATATTATAACCGCGTTAGCATATTTAAAATAATAATTGTGTTGTCTTCGAACTCATAATTAAACTGTGAACCTAACCTTGTCATTGAATTATCCGGTAACAAACTAAAAAGTAAATTTCTAAATTCAAAACAAAATTTAATAAAGTAAATCCTGGAACATACTTGTAGAGACTTGAAGACTGGTGACACCGGCGGCATCCTTGACTAGTTTAAAGTCGCTGGAGGGCGACTGCGAACTGATGTTAAGTGTCAGTGAATCGTTTTCCGCATCTGCGCATTGCAAGTCCGCGATGACTACGAAACCGTTTGCTATGGGCATTAACATATACCGATTTTTCAAATGTGTTATTCCATTTGATAGGACCCAATGCTGAATGTTAACGTTTTTATTTAAATATTTTTTTGTATGCAATTATTGCACAGAAGTATTGATTGTTATTTAACAATTAACTTTAAAATGTTTTATATAATATTTAAGGCTTTATTGCTTACACCTATTACAGGTGGTGGTTAATATACGATACGGTACACGTGAGTGAGCGTTTGAATGAGTTGTTTATCAAATGTAATGACTTTATGTGGGTATCATCAATGAACACAGCATGACTACTGAAGTCTCCAAAAAGTTATCAAAGTACTAACTCTTGTCCTCTGACACCGTCACTGCCAAACTTGGAGAGGTACACTGCGGCGTGGCGTCATTAATGTTATTGACGGTCACTGTTACAAGTCCGGTGGCCTTTTGAAATTTTCACACAGAAATCAGGTTATAAATGCATCATCACAGAAACAAACAGCTACGAAATTTCTTTAAGGCAGCAAACAGAATATTTGAAATTAAATATGGTAATTTTCACATAATAATTCTTCACAACGTCATCAAAACGGTAATCTCTTAACATATTTTACCATTTTAATCCACCTATCAGAATAAAATTAAAAACGTTTATGGATGGAATTTACTTATGCATACGATCTTTTAAACATTTATATTGACACTACGCAGGCTTTGATGATTTTTGTTTTATATAAAATACCGAAAGAAACGCACCGAACTTGGTGTTGAGCCGCCGTCAGTTGCCAAGACTGTAATGACGTATGTCTGAGCAGTTTCGAAGTCCAAAGGCTTTGCGAGAATAATCACAGCAGTGGTCGGATCGATACTGAAGTGATTTAGTCCACCGTTTGTCACTAAAACATCCAACACTCGATTTGTCAGACATACAGAAATTTCAACAATTATCAACGCAAACCAGACAGTTATTACTTACGTTTGCTCTATACTGTCGTGGTCTTTTTTGTATAAGTAATAAAACATTGTTTTCATCAGAGTATTACATGTAGGTATATTATTTAGGCACATGTGAACCAAGGTAAAAAAAGACAAAAAAATCAATTACAGATTGGACAAAGTCTTTATTTATTTCTTATTTGACCTTTGACCTAGTTACAAGGTTATAGAGATAGAGTGCGACAAGCATGCTTTCAGCTACTGCAGTCAAAATTCTAAATATGCTCAAGACAATGGTTTGACCTTTGACTTTCATCTGTTACGTTGATTTCTATACCTAGTACCATGGTTCTTTCGTGTGACACTCCGTCCTATCATGCAGAACACCTCTGACATATTATTTGAAAATCCATACATGCTGGAAAAACATTTATGCTCTGGGAAAAGGTTCAAAACATGAAATGTGACCTTGACAGAGGACCAAGGGATTTGGTTTTTGCGCGCGACGCTACACCTCACCACGCTAATCTTTCATGGAGAGTAATATACCAAAAAATCGGTAGTGTTGAACAAAACTTAAAATGATCTCTGAATTTTAATAATGACTGAACCTTAGACAAAGGGATCTAAGACACTCCACCTAACCATAAAGATCACTTTTAGTAAATCATAAGAAAATCTACCAATCCTGTTGAAAATAGTTAAATTTTATCTTTGACCTTAAATAGTGACCATGGTAAGACATAAGGATCTGTCTTGCCCATTACACATTATCTTAATACGATGTTTACTTCTGAACATTTACTTATTTGAAAGTCTATCCATACTGGACAAAGAAATGATCCGAAACAATATTTTTCGCCGCCCGCTCGCCCGCCAGCCCAAAACTCGAGTGTTCTCATAATACGTTTTTTTAACGGATGCATATTAAAGGTGTGCATGAATGAAATATAGGAAAATGTTGCGTTATACACATGCTGTAAGCATTTCATTTTCGATTTTTCTCTCGAGCCACACAACGGAATACAATTTAAAAGTCCTAAATACAATTTCGGCTTCTACACAATCGATTTAAAACTTGTGTTCAAAAACTTTAAGGACTACTGGTGCAAAAGTGAACATTTTTTTCAAAACTCGTTCCAATTGTTAACGTAGACAAGATAGTAGCATCCGCGAACCTGATTGAATAGAATACGTAATAACGCCATCGGGAGTGGTATTAGAATCACCGTCCGTTGCTACGTGTGTTGCTACGTTACTGCCCACAGCCTTGTCCTCGTTACAATTTGCGATTTTATCGGCTGGAAACACTGGCTTCAATTCGTTGGTTGGCTTTACTTCAATAATAACAGGAATTGTCACAGAGTTGCTCGAAGGGTCCGTTACCGTCACTTTCATATTGTACAGTTTGACAGTGCCATCGTAATCAACAGCTGCAAAAATAGATAACACGAAAATACGGTTTTATTTATCCGAACATACTTTACAATAAATATACAATAAGATTTAGTTGATGATAAAACGAATGAAGCTGTTCAGGTGTGAACACGGTTTTACGAATAGTACGCTAGTTGGTCGATAGAAGATGTGATTAGAACACTTGGGTAAAGGAGAACAAAATACATTAGCTTTTTTGAATTAGCATTCGTGGACTCGAGTAAACTGAATGATTGTGTTGTTTATATTAACATATATTTATATTTTCCCTTTATTTTAGAGATGTTTCACAATAATCAAATATTCTCAAAAAAATGATGTTGTACCAGCCGCAAGTGTAATACTGCCGTTACTGCTGATGGCAAAGGTTGGTCCGGTGTTGCCCGTCAGTGAGTAAGACAAAGTTTGCCCATCGGCATCGGTACATGCAAGCTGTACATACTGCAAGTGAAAGGCATAACGTTGTTCTATTTCTTTACAGGTATTTTTTATTTTGATAACACTAGTGACCTTAAACGGTAAATGGGGATACAGATGTCAGAGATTTAGAAATTCTACACAAAATGACACCACGACTTAAAATATTAATTCACGCAATTCTATTATTTATACTCTTTAGTCATTTTGGTAACAGAAACTGTTCAAACAATTAGGTGAACATGTCTGTAACACATGGAGTAAATTAGTTACTTCAAAAAGTGGATATAAATTGCGTTATCTATGGATAATGTGTATCCGAAACTGAAGTAAGGAGTATTACACATACACTCAAAGAACAAAATAGCAGCCATTGAATTTGAAAATAAACAATTAAACCAAAATATTGATTACCTCAAGAGCAATAGAACAAAAGCAATTACAAAGCTGAAACACAGGTCGAAAACAAATATGATACACGAAAATGCCCACTTAAGATAGATGGACAATTACATTAAACAATACAATAGAAATTACAATGTGAAAATCATAAACATTAAAGAATCACCTCAAGAATCGGAAACCAGTCTAACCCAAACCAAATTTAACATCATGAAGGCATCAACATACGTCGAAATGAAACCTGAGAAGGGCACAAATACATATAAATCTGCGAAAGAACTATTCAAAATCATGAATGAGAAAAAGAATACTGATGAAGGCCAAAGGATTCATACTAGTTGATGATTTTACGAAGCCAATCAAGGACTAATCATTAGGCTCGGTCTTCGCCCTGATATAAAGAACGCCTGGTTCCTAGACGGATCAGTCTTCAGACAAACCATCTCTGAGGACTGGATAAAGCTTGATATTTTCGACAATATAAACAATAACATAAGAGTTTTCTGGAACCGAAACAGGAGGCCAGTTTTTTTAGTGGTGACAATAAGGACTTCTCTACAGACTGTGTTACACATGTACTTCATTTTAAAAACATTTCGATCGGTATGTAAACTACTTATTATTTTGTACTATATTGTCTCATGTAGATCTATTGCAATGATATTTGAAAGTGTCTTAAATCTTAAAGGGGTCTTAAAGGGAATTTTTTACCGTCTTTGCTATATACAACTACTATCGATTAACATCGGTTTTTATTGGTTTATTTTTTTATTCATTACAATAGTAAGGGGTTTCCGACAAGGAGACCAAATAAGTTCCTTTTTATTCTCTTTGTTGAAATGATGGGAATTGAAATAAGGAATTGTAATGCAATAACAGGAATGGTTATTTAAAATAATGAATATAAAATTTCTGAGTGTGCTGATGATACATCTTCTTACTGGATAACACAGCTGTTTCCCTCAATGATACTCTTGACCTTGACCTAAATAACTGCGCCTTATGTTCGTGATTAAATTATAACTATTACAACACAAATCTTTTATGGATATGCTCCAAAGAGTACATCACACATAAAATAAAAACTTAATTAACTAGTAAATTAAAATAAATATTATTTTACACAACAAACGTGATGGTTTTTTGAATATTGTTTGACGTTGATTTAAATAAAATGGTTAGCTTCTTAAGTATACTTTGATAGCTGCAAAATGTCATGATCGTTTTCAAAAGAAAAAAAACTTAATACCCTATATGACTGTTGTTAAGTTTCAATTTCTTCCCCTTTTTACAAATCTGTTTATAGCTCTTCCTAGTCCATAGGAAAAAGATAACAGCATGTTGTCTAATGTTTATGGGAGGGACCAGCAAACTTGAACTTAGTATTGCTATTAAATCATATGATGATAGAGGATCTGCCATTGTTTAAAAACTGTTTTAGACAGATGTCATTACCTGTTATATTGAATATTTTAATTAACAACATGTAAGTAAAGTGAAGATATTCTAATTATGACTTTATTTTATAACCTCAATTTTTCGCTTTGCAGAAAAAGTGTATATAAAAAGTGTATGACTGGGGAATTAGATATTTAAGATGTATTATATGCATTTATGGAAAGTGTTGCAGTAGAAAATCTTATTGGTGTTAAAATTAACTTCCTGTTTTACGAAGGTTTAACGAGAACTGTGAAGGCATTTATCAGATTGTCTGGATTCCCAGTAATATAAAAGTATAAGATGGAATGTGCATTAATATCATCTTAATTGAATGCCATTGTATTGGAATATGATAAAACATGTTTGTAAATGTTTAGTTATGATACGGATATACAAACGAGCAATTCAAAATTGAATCATCTTTTTAATAACATCGAATGGACAAAAGTGCATACACTTGTTTTAATATATCCATAAGTACATTCACTCAGTAGTTCCAGACAAGAATCGTTCACATATCGTTAAGAACCTAATATTTATTACATAATATAAAACAATTGCTGAGATGAGAATGATGATTGTAAATTATGTTAATGATTTTTTCCGGTCGCATACTGTGCAAACATATTCTGAAATTTCTAGTCAAAATTTTTTATCAGTAGAAGCATAAATATGACTGAAATAAAAAATATTATCATAATTAAAAAATACATATTTGTATGCAAGTTAAAGGGTCTATAACTTTAAATAAGAGGGCTGAATAATAATAATCTTAGCATGGGGAATTTAAGCTTATACAACATGTCAAGAAAAAAGCAAATTATCGATTGGGCAATTGTAAGTCTATATGTAGACCAATAGCATGCTCGTTTTGTTTATTATATGGTTTTCTTTACATATCTTTTACCGAGGTCATTTGATTCGTCTATGATTGTGTCAACGATTTCATTTTTCGAAGTCAAAATGTTTGTTTCTATCTGAACACTTCATTTGGGTATGGGTCTGTTTGTGCGATATGTGCGTGTTGTGTCTGTTTGATTTTTTTAATGTATTTATATACCTCTATCGTAGCTAAAACTGCAGTGTGAACACACTGTTAAATGAACTATATTATATACTAACAAATTACACGTGAACTAACTATTAAATTTGTAATATATTTTGACGAATGCACGCTAAATTACGGAAACAAAATAATTTCATGTATTTATTATATGCTCTCCTGGTATTAAAAAGGTAGGCCCCATATATCGTAAATTTAAATCTGGTTAGTCACAGTATCAAACACAGTTATATAATAATATACTAATCAAAGATTTCCAGTGTTGTATTGTGAAATGAAGTTATTATGACGTAATTTCCATTTTATTATGGCCATTGTCAAAATTAACCCTTAACGGTGTAAACAACGGGTGTAAACGCATTATATAAAAATAAAAGGTTTTTTACTCGGTAGATTATCGAGTAAATCGCTCGGGGTAAGCGAATATCAATATTTTCATTCGTGGCTGATTCACTCGAAAATATATCATCTCTCTTATTTCTAGTGAATTAAAATTGATAATTGAACGAAAACAACCAAATCCTCCAATACAAATACATAAATGTGTACTAATATAACATTATATTAGAAAAGTTCACTCACTGTCTGTGAGGTCAGAACCCCGGGCTCTGTGATAGATTCGAAAAACGAATTTGTCGTGCACTTTGGCTTCTCATCAGACACTGCGCTGACGTTTATAGTTACAGCTGCAGTGACTGTCTTTGTTGGCGTCCCGCCATCAGCGACCTTCACATTAAGCGAGTACGATGTCAGAGTTTCGTAGTCAAGGGAACCAAGAACAGAAATTGCTCCGGATATTGGGTCGAGCGCAAATTTCCCGTTACCGTTACCAGCTGCAAAAATAGATGTCAACTTAAGATGCTGGTATATTACACATGTGTACGGTTGAATGGTTTGAGCAATAACTCACAATTTGAACATATGTGTATATTTCAATCAGGTGTTACTGAAAAGGTCTGAAAAGAGTAAAGCAATGGATAGAACCGACATATTTTCCTTTAATATACGATGCTGGTGTTCATCGCAGTGTTGATTATACCATAAACATATTTTAAGACATCATAATTATAATCTACCGATACGGGATATTCGAACAAGTAAAACAATGTCGTGTGCATTTAAACTAGTTTAATGATATTAAGAAGTGTATAGACTTACATAAAATGGTATACGTTTTTTCACCATCCACGCCTAGGTCAGAGTCTAGAGCGGTCAGAATTCCCACTTGGGCTCCGTGATTGGCCGATTCAGCGATCTAGACATAAAAAAGAAAATGCTCTGTTAATATTTTTAGTTGGTCGCGTAGTGACCTGCTTATGTTGTTGCTCAAAATTTCAAGTCGGTTCGTCTTATCTACGGAGAGCCTACTACCTGCCAAACACGCCGTATCCGCGCGGGAAAGAGTTGTATAATTTATGCAACAGGTTTGAGTTCTCCAACTATATTCATTCACAAATGGATACATAAAATGAATATCGTGTTAAATGTAATAGTTTCGAACGGAGCTCATATAGAAAAGAATCAATTAACAATGATTGTATTATACGTGTCGCGGAAGAGATTGTTTATGAATGATTAAAATAGTCCACTATCTGCTGCGTCTTCATGACGTAGTATTTGTGCTCATCTCGTTCATAATCTGAGGCTATCAAAAGATGCGGCTGCCGATAAACAAGAGAGAGTCCAATTGCACGGCAATCTTCACACAGAGTTGTCGTTCCTTACTCTCACATACACCTCAATGACGTAGTACAGGTCATTCCTCATCTGAGGCTAATAATAGATTCGGGAAAACAATGCAAGGTTACGCTTGTTTAGCCTATATTCTCAATTTATAAAACGTTGAACGTGAGTTCAACAATAACTTCAGCGATACGATAGACAACAACAAAAAATGCTTCATAATCGCTCAAACCGAATATAACAAACAATTAATTATAATAATAATACGAATGGTCTAGCTGTTTCGTAACCTCGTTCATGCTTCTACAGCGGGGATTTCTGTGAAACGTTCTTTTGTTCTCAACAGATAGCGGGGATCTTTTGTATTTACGGGTGCTAGCAACGCATTAGTAGAAGGTTAAGCTTGTTTATATTCACAGTTCTCAATTTATAAAACTTTGGACACGAGTTCACCAATTACTACAGGCATACTTTAGACAACCTCAAAAATGCTTTATAATCGCTAAAACCGAAAACAACAAAATATAACAAGAAATATCTTTTAAAACTGTAGTCGGCGTATACGCTGACTTTGAAATAAAGTTGGAAATTTACTTTTCTAAATATATAAATAATACGAAAACAAAAATTTAACTATTGTGTGTTTTTTTTCACGTGTAAGTTGCATTTTCAACGCATGGAATGTGTGTAAGCATTGTCAAACCACACATTAGTGTAAGTAGATAAAAAATATACTACGGAAGTGCACATCAGATGTGTCCTCACATGCCTTATTATGAGTATATTTCTTCACTATCGAAATATATCGTATGTTAATATTTGATTCAAAGGCAGTTTTCTTTCGACACATTTAAATCACACGTTCATAGCCGCGTCATGCGAAAATGGGTCATATGCGTTTCAGCCAGCGTTTGTTTAACCTAACATGTGCATTTGCGCAGTCAGGTAAGAGGCGATGCTGTTCGCTATAAAATCACTCAATATGTTATGGTCTCATTATGTATCTCCTGACCAGACTGAGAGATGCGCAGGCTGAGTGAGCTATATATATGTTGGGCGCATATGGAATAAGACCCATTTTCGCATGACGAGGGTCATTAAAAATCACATTGCGAATTGTAAATGGCACATTTTAGCACAATGCTTTTTGATAGAAAATTTAATTCAAAATGGCAAACTTGTTAATAATGGCAGCCTATCCAGACGTTCAGGAACAATTTCCAGACGTGCTGACCAAGTACGGCAAACATTGTGGTTGGATAATTAAACGATTTCCTCTTATCGTGACACTATACTATTTCGGTAATGATTGTTTTCTCATATTGAAAGCAAAACTGAAATTCTGCGAGATGGATTTTAACGCGTAATTGTAACTGGGCCACAATTTGTTCCGTTTGAACATACAGAGAGTACCGGTAGACCGGAATTCCTTACACTGAACAGTGCTACATCCTTTGCACTGAGGACGGACACATTGATGTAGCCAAAGTTCAGAGGCTGTATCTCGAATCAGCCTATGAAATATTCGAAAATATTCATGCGTGTCTGTTGGCGTTATGTAAACGTCATTAAGATGAAAAGCTGAGTAAAACAGCTATGCCGAAAAAGCGCATTAGTGCTCTATGCCTATGTTTAGGTTAGAGTTGTTGACACCGTGTGAACTGCTCGTGCACAAGTAATGCATAAACAACAATGTACTGGTCCAGGGCTGTTTTTATGACTACCTAAGTCGTGAGTAAAAAGTATTGCTCGCAGATTTATTTTTTATTTATTTTCATCAATTATCTTATTGTTTATTTTGAATTTGTATATGGTGTCAAAAATCACAAGTTTTGTATAGGGAATTTTCATCATGAAATTATATTCTTAGTGAGATAGGTATGCGATATTCCAACAATATTCATTTAATATGATGGTGATTGCAATTGTTCTTTATATTCAGTTCTCATTACCATTTTCATCATACTTTCTATGCTTTCAGAACGTCCAAAAATAGCCACGTTGTTGTTATTTTGTCTAAGTTATCTCTATGAAATAAATAGGATGACAAAAAGTGCACACAAAGTTCGACCCGTGCGTTATGACACACTCTTTATAAATTTAAATGGCGTGTGTTCATTTCAAACTTGCGATTAATTTTGAAAAATGAATTGCGTCTTAAATTATGCAATAGCGAACAACTTCAGTGCCTCCAGCGCTTTGACTATATTAAATTACTGTAGCGGATAACAGGACAGTTCCCGGCATTTCCACCCCTTAATCCTATCTAAATATCAGAACCTAACATATATAGGCATATATTAAATGATAAATATCAAATATTATTTATACTTAGCCCTCTTTAGTTTTGTTAAAGAAATGCACGAAAACTTTAGTACGAAATTAATACATACTCAAACCTTTATATTTTGTATAGTAAGTGTAGTTTTCACCCGTTTCATTTCGTGCACTGCTGCTCACGAGTGTTCCTTTCTGATATGCTTAGTATGTTGCTCGCTCACTGCGCTAGCTCATTGTGTGTACATTCACGTACATTATAATATATTCAGCTCTACCAGACGCCCAACAATATCTTATGCACATCAATTGTCTTCATTTACATGATTGATTGCTCGCTCATTATTGTATAATATCATGTATTATAACATCCTCCATAAGTTTGGTTTAAAAAAAACGTATGTAATTAATTATAATAACACACACTTATCAAATTACTTAGGTAATCAATTAGCAATATTGATTTAATAGGCTTAAACGAATAAATTTAGTATAATCGCAATGGTTGAAAATACGTATAAAACGAGTCAAATGTCTGTGAAAGACAAACGCCTTGATTACACACGTTGCGCTCGCCTAAATATCTGTTATATGTATGGTAAGTTTATACGCACATCTATCGAATTATTGATGGTTTCGAATACATCGTCAGTCTAAGTAAGCAGGACCAGCCGAAACGGATAGTTGTTCGTATCAAGTCATGAACTAAACCGAATATATATGGGACAACTCATAAACCAGATCGTGGTAAATGTATAATCAAACAGTATTGTGTATGACGTGTTCATCTGTTTTACAATGAACTCAGTCGGTATATATAAATAATCTAGTTCAAAACTGCACAGAATGTATCGGTTTAAATTCATCTCGACAATGATTTGTAGCCAGAGCTAAAATGGGCAAATGCAGTGTTAGGAATCATTCTTTCAGGTACACTGACGTGATATTCCCCTTAAGCATCCATTGGCTCTTGAGAAAGGCGAAAGCCTAACTTTACCAGCAACGCCGAACAGAATCAACCTCCGCGCAGAGATTTAAAAGGAACCAGCATAGCTGGATCAAATCACTGCCTTCATAGCCCACCACGTGATGATAGCCTATCACGTGATATAATAATTTTACCGTTGTTCCTTTTTTAAATTTAGGTATTTTACTTTAAAATTATAATCCTCAACTTATACACTATTTTCAAAATGTAAAAGAACTTGATACTGCTTCTCATAATATAATACTTAAGTTAATAAAATAACATCCTTCCAAATCTGGTAGAATTTTCTTGTGATGGCAGAGATTGTATGTGAGAGGAAGGAACGACAACTCTGCGTGGAGATTGGAATAAAATATGTACAACCTGTCCCTCCGATTAATACACGATGGTAAACTTTTATCAATAGTCATTTGTTCTCTAACTATCTCGATCGCAATCTTAATGGTCTCATAAAACAAATACGGTGTATGCAAATGAAGAATCTCACCGTAAAGGTATCACCGCCCAGTGTTGGCGTGTGTTCATTCACTGAGTTCACGGACACCAGAACGGACGATGTGCTGGAACGAGCTGGGCTGCCATCGTCCGTCACCATGACGACAAGTGTATAGAACGACTGCACGCCGCTAGTATCTAAGTCAATTGAAGCTAGAAAACAAAAATATACGAAGGATCCTGTTTGTATTTCATATTCAGAACGATTATATTACTTCACTACTATTCGATTGTGATATCGTGTTTGCAGAAGCGCGCAAATAAATATATTATTTTGGACAAATTATGCAAACTTTTTGTTACAGCATATATTTTTAATAAAAATAACATATTAATTTGTCGCACACGTAAATACATGTTTCCCTTTAGCTTGGGTATTATAAATGTTAAACTGTAAAACATATTTGCAACCGAATATCCGTGTTTAATGTGTTTCTTACCGAGCAGATTTAGTTGGTTCCTCGTTGTTGAATCGAACCCAAAATATGTCGTATACGTAGCCGGTGTACTTGACGCCTCGAGGGTGTATGTGAACGACGTACTAGGGTCGACATCAGTCGCGGTAAGCGTTAGCAAAGCGCCTGGCAAAACAGATTATCGATTCAATGTAAATTAACATCTCACAATTAATCCCATTTATTAAATATATAAATGTGGTCTTAAAATAAACGTTAATGGGTGTTAAATACATTTTCCTTGTGCACTGGACATTGATCTTTAAGCCAGTGACTAAGGTTTTGTAGAGAATCAATACGATAAACAATCACTGCTAACTTTTGCTAAGAGATTGGAAATAAAGAGTAAATTAATTGGCTATTAAATAACAGACATTTGACGGACACATACCCGCTGTTTTGTCTTCATTGATAGTCACGTAGTAGATGTTCTGTGCATACTTGGGCGTGTTATCATTGACGTTTGTAACGGTAATCGTTACAGATGCTGTTGCCGACCTTACTGCAGCCGCGTCAGTCGCTTTAACTACAAGATTGTATGTCGTCGTTATATCGGCGTCCAATCCCCCAGCAACAATTAAAAGACCTGTGTTGGAATCGATGGCAAACTTGTTGTCATTGTTTCCGCTTATTATCGAGAAGACAACCTTGTCAGCAGTGTCAGCGTCCGTGGCTGTTACTATGGTTACGCTTGCGCCTAGGGTGGCGTCTTCAGCGATGCTTTTGGTGTAGGAGGTGGGATTGAACACAGGTGGCGCTTCGTTGACGTCCGTTATGGTTATACCGACTGATATGGTGGCGGTATGGACGCTGTCGGTTACCTCGATTGTGAACGCATAGTTGGTAGTGCCGCTTTCGTAATTCAAAGTGCCTGTTTGAATAGAGGCATCATAGTTTTCACATTAATATATATAACTCTTACCTGACATGCAATTCTGATTGAAAATCAAACGATTGTTTTACGCTGACTTCTTTTCGTAAGGAGTATTATCGATTTGGAAAGCCAGTTTTAATAAATCATCAAATTTTTTACACAACATAGCCAAAACTTTACCGCTAGATTCTTAACCTTATTGATGGCTGACTGACACAATTGTAGTGAATTTTGCCTTATACCTGCAGGTTTCAATTTCTTTATACTTGCAGAAGTATCGACAGAGAAGGCCGTCATCGTGGAAGGCTGCACCGTGTATGTAAGCGATGTACTGTCCAAATCTGTACAGCCTAGGTCTGGGATAACTTCATAAGAAGAAGCTACGAAACACGATGGAAATGATAATAATAATATAAAATATTTATAGAGAATTCATTTAGTTAATAGTTAATATAAATAAGTATGGAATATAAGTAAATGGGACATTTTTAAACATAAAATCGCACATGCACTTCTTCATAAGTAACACTGACTGAAAATTAAAATAATGTTTGTTGAGCAGTTTATGAGAATGCATGGGTAGGAGAACAATTTTATTACTTCGAACAGACAAACGGATAGATGCCGATAGTGATTCCATAAAACACGCTTTACATCTTTACGGGGGCGTCCAGATGGCGTTTTATCACAAATCAAAATTAAGGGATGTTGTCTATGTGTATTTACGGTACCTAAATGATAACTGTAAATAGCTATTGTACCTATTAAATGTCATGTTAAGAGCCCATTTGACCTTGACCTTAGACCTGTGTAAGGGTTCTGTAGATATTGTGCGGAATCAAAGTTTTACGGACAGACCTACCAACCGACCGACGGATGTGTACAAAGCAATAAAAATCAGCTTCTTAAAAAGGGGCATAATGACAGACTATTGCACAACACAGACATGCACACACATTTATTTATCTCGAAAATGGATTTGAATATTTCAAATACCGCTGTTTTCTGGAACTGTAAGAACATACAGCAATTGGCTGCAGGTAGGTGCCACGTCGTTGTCATCTTGCACGGTTACCGTAACTGTAGCGGAACCCTACAATCCAGACATGAATAGTGTATTGTAATTGAAACGAAGCCATGCAATCCAGACATGAGTAGTGTTTTGCAAGTGTTGCGGCACGCTGCAATACAGACATGAATAGTTTATTGTTATTGAAACGGAGCCCGGCGATCCAGACATGAATAGTATATTGCATTTGTAGCGGAATCCTGCAATTTGGACAAACACATGGTATTTTTGTTGTTTCTCATATTTCAGGGTTGTGTGCGGATTTGACGAGCAGAATAGTGCATGTTTAATCGTCTCCAATCCAAAGGAAAAAAATAAATAGAAACCATCAGTCAGAATTAAACAGAAAAAAACAACAAGTATTATCATATCAATGAATTCATTTTTTAAAGTTTTGCTTTATAAATGTCAATATAATTCACATGTTTATAACCATGTATTGTAAAAAAAGAACCAACCGTTTTAGCCGGTGTCCCGCCATCGATTGCGTATACTTTAATTTGATAAGTTTTGTCTCCGGTCGGTAGAATGTCATAATCGACCTCTTTGGCTAGCTCAATGACTCCAGTCAACGAGTTTATAGCGAAATACGCGTCAGTGGCCGCAGCACCATTCTGGGTTACTGGAATATTATAATGGTTATTACATACAAATGTTTATCCTACACCTAAAAAAAGTATAGAAGAGGTATCGGGATGTTAAAAGAAGAGTTGAATAAGAGGTGATTATAAACTAAAAACTAAAATTGACAATATCGGCGGGGACAAATGGTGCTTGACGTATGGGGTACATATTTTGTGAGTTAACAATTGCAGTCAGTTTTGTGTTTACTGGCTTTGGTGAAGCAAGAATTTAAGTTTTAACCGATCTTCTTTGTTTTACTTTAGCGTGTAACATTTGGAATGCTGATTAATAATGAATCGAGGTATATAGCGATATTGTGTCGTGTTCCTCTGCTTTTGCATGGAATTGTTGAGGACTATTTAAAGTGCTATTACCGGGAAAGAGCATGCATTATTATTATATTCATACGCAAGGTTAGAGTCAGTTGATTTAATATGTTTTTACTACTAGTTTTGAAAATTACAGGCTATTATATTATTATTTCCCCAAATTATGTTGATGTCTTTAAGTTTTGCAAGTGAATTATTAAGTCTCGCCTTGTAACCTTTCTTCAACTAGTCGGTAAAATTACAGTACACAAAGACACTAACATATTAATCTCTATATCATTCGTGTTTTCACATAATTCTAAATCAAGGCTCTATCGAATACTTCAGTATTGTCGAACAATCGATATGTCTTCCATTCATTCTAAACAAGAGCTATGCCCCAGACTAGACTTTAACTCAGGGACCTATTTTTCAGGGCATATAACAGATAAAGGTGGGGAACATTGGAAATGACAACAATGTATCGCTCGTCTTAACACTGTTAAGATGTATTGGAGGTTTCGATTTAATCGATTGAGAAATGTGGAAGTAGCTCCCTACACAAACTTATAACAATTTATGCAGACAAACATAAACCGACTGACGAACAGACAGATAGACCGACAGACCTACACAGTGACTCCGATATAATCCCTCCCTCCAGGGGTATAAAGATGCTAAATTTGAAAGCCCACTTTATGGCAGGCATTAGCGTAACATAATACAAATTGCAGTTTTAATTAACCATGTATGTACCCTAATTGTATTATATGAATACTCAAATTATATAAAATGATTTTTCAAACCTTGATTTATTAAGTATATCGCAATGGCATGGGGACTTGAATCACCATCTGTGGCAACGGGATTGGCTATCGTGGTTCCTATAGGGCTGTTCTCGTTGATGGTTTTGGTGATACTGGTGGGTGAAAATGCTGGCGCATGCTCGTTAGTCGGTTGTACCTTTAAAATATGTATAATATTTATAATACTTATAATATTGAAAATACTACACATAATTACCATAAATATTTTAATATGAAAAATAAAAATAATACATACGTCAAATACGTGTTTCATACCGTGATAATGACGGTTGCTGTTGCTGTAATGATAGCTCCTGTGAATGCTTGAGCAGTGTCCGTTGCATGAATGATAAGGACATATGAATTAGTTGTTCCTTCATAATCGAGATCAGCTGTTTTTGTAATGATCTCCTTCGTGTTACTGGCTCGCAGCTCAAACTTGTTGTCGTTGTTTCCAGAAAAGATTGATATGGTAGGTGTTGTACCATCAGCGTCTGTGACCGTAAGCAAGGCAATCGATGTGGCTAAAATAATAGTATAATTATGGTATTTAAATATATATATATTCAAGCACAACAGTGATTCTTTCTACCTTTTGTAGTGCTTTTTTTAATTATATAGATTAAAATCATTTACAAACAAGATGGTAATATTATTCTCAAGAATCATTTTTGTTCTGTTCTGTTTCAATCTTATATTTTAGTTTCCTGCGCATATCATCATACAATAAATTGTTTATGTTGACTAAAAAAGTATGTGTAAGTTTTCCGCGTACAACATAGTATACAAGATATGAATTCTATGCATGGTTCGGCATTTTACTTCTTTTACAAGAAACAATTTGGCATTGGAAGCCCCAACGCGCCCTCTGAGTTAGAGTGCTTTAACAATTGTTGGAGATTATACCGTTACATATATTTCTAACTTGACGCAACCAAGCGTTTAACTTGACGACCAACAAATAATCAGATTTATTGTTAAATAGTCAAAATGATGCATCTAGAGTGTTTAATGTTTTTTTATGATTGCACCTGATCGACTAGTTTTGTCGTTATTTGACTTAAATTCAATCTTGGCTAAGACATCGTCAAGGTAAACAATTGAACTCATTTTAACTAAAGATCAATATAAAACTAAGACCTCAACGGTGATTTCAAGGTAATTCACCCATCATGACCCAAATTCAAAGGTGGTCTAAATATTGTTAGTCGAACCATTGTGACGAAGTTTAATTTAGATTCAATTTAAACAATTAAATTCTAGAATGGTACCAAGTTGTTTTGTTCATAATATTTCCCTTGAAGACCTATTTTAAGCCCTCTTGGGTCAAATTCAAACTTGCCCAAGATATTTCCGATTTAGAAATTCTGACCAAGTTTAATTAAGATGATTGATAAATGTGACTTCTTAAGATAGAACTCGGAAAGGTATTGTTTTTACCAAACTCAAACCGTATTTTAAATATGTAGTGTTGGGATAAAAATTGATAGCAATGTAACGTTAGATTGAACCAAAGCTTTGCCCTATTGAGTGGTGACACGCTAAACACTGACGACACACTAGGCACACAACACGACGGAAGACGCCCATCAAAGACTGACTACAATGCTTCACCTTGCGCATATCGTGTTATATTAATCTAAAAAGTTCATAAAACGAAACGCTAACAACACTGAAAGAAAGTTCTAATACGAACATGCTGCAGTGTTTTCGGCGACGGAAACGAAATAAACGTTTGGGTTAAAAAAAGGCGGATTGTCGTTTTCGGGCGTGATGTTAATCGTAAAGGCTTGCCATGTTCTCGCATTGGTTGATGTCGCACTGAAAATATAAAACAACAAAGACAAAAACTGGGAAGTCCAGTTAATACGTAGAAACCAATTGTATATGATAGCAACGACATTAACTTTCATTTCTTCCATCCAATATATAATACCCAGCCAGGCAGCGAAACATATATGTACATTGTATATATAATATATGATTTCCTCTTTGATAAATTAAGTTAAATTGAACGGAAACCACATTTGAAAAACACATGTTAACTTATCTATAGATTACATTTTGAATGTCTATTGTAAAAATCTTTTAATCTTGATAGATTTCAAACAAGCATTACCAAACTGGGTCGATGGTTACAATTTGAATTTCCGAATGAATGTTTAAGTGTTAGTTAAATACCTCCTACCATTCATTAAAAGTGTTTACTTTTCTCAAATTCACCCGAGTCAAATGAATTCGCCCGTGAGTTCATTTTAATATGGGAAACACGGGACAAAATTGTCACAAAACCAGGTTTTCATTGTGAAAAAAAATCTGATAAAGGGAGACAACTTAAACTGAACTTTTGAAATAAACAAACAAAATTAACCCCCTTTGTAAGTTTGTTTTAAAATAAATCTATTTTTAGTCGTGGCGACCTTGAGATTGGAGATATTGACGTGATTCTTTCGTGCGACACACCGTCCCATGATGGTGAACAAATGTGCCAAATGATTTTAAAATCTCATAATGAATGACATAGTTATAGCCCAGACAAGCTCATTTATGGCTATTTTTTACCTTTGAACTCAAAGTGTGACCTTGACCTTGGAGATATTGACGTAATTTTTTCGCGCGACACACCGTCTAATGATGGTGAACAAATGTGCCAAATGATTTTAAAATCTCACAATGAACGACAAAGTTATGGCCCGGACAAGCTTGTTCCGCCCGAACGCCAGCCCGCCAGCCCGCCCGCCAGCCAGCCAGCCAGCCAGCCAGCCAGCCAGCCAGCCAGCCAGCCAGCCAGCCAGCCAGCCAGCCAGCCAGCCAGCCAGCCAGCCAGCCAGCCAGCCAGCCAGCCAGCCAGCCAGCCCGCCCGCATTCGCCAATCTAATAACCAGTTTTTTCCTTCGGAAAACCTGGTTAATAAAATTTAAATCAAATCCCGAGCTTACAAAAACATAAACATAGCCCTGACGACTATAACGGGTGAGTGATGTGATTTGCCTTTTCTTCGAAATGTGTTATAACGATTTATTACTCAAACATGAACCTTGATATATTTGCCTCAATTTATATTGTCTGCAGACATACTAAACAGAACAGAACAGAACATATCTTTATTTGGTTCACAGGTCACATAATACATGATACATATATTGTGATGACAGGTGAGCGCATAGTTCCCAAAACAATTCACAAAACAAAGGTTCGAAAAACAACAATGAGGGGAAGGTGATCAGGAGATTTACTTATTGATTTCTTTAACAGCTTGAATTAGTATAGATTGTTTTAATTTTGTAATATGTATATAATAAAGGAGACATTAGATAGGGATAGCAACAATTTAGTCGATGATAAGGGATTAGGTAATCCAACATTTGTTAAAGCAACTTATTAAAGTATATAAGATGAGAATTATACCATCAGAGATAGCAAGTCAAAAAGATCAAAAGTCAAGCACACAAAACCGTCGAAAATCAAAACAGACAAATACATATAGCAAACTTCAACGTGGGTAATTAGGAGATTGAATTTAAGTTATATTAGGGGTTACAATTAAGTAGTCAAAAAGTCGCTGACAAATTGAATTCTACATATTTACATTGTTAATTTTAAAGTCCATTGCACAATACCATATTAAAATAGGTACAAATTAGTGCAACAGTATAATGAAAAGTGATTAATAAAAAGCCATTTCTTATTAGCACATCCTTCTTAATGTTACAACTTCCACAATAGTATGCCATTTATAACATCACAAGGATCCTGAAGCTTGCATCCAAAGATCTATTAATATACCAGAATGTTAATAGATCTTTGATGCATCATATTATCATGAGGTTACTTTATGGATTGTCATCTAAATGCCATAAATAATATACAGCAATGATCAACGTGAACATTTGATTGAAGTAGTTGGCAAAGTTCAGCTTAACTGTTTTTCCCTTTAAAACATGTAACACATCATACAAACTTTTAAAACATAACGTAAATAACAGCATAAAATTGTTAAGCGAACAACAATACAAAAGCATTGTCAAAAAGGCTGAAGCACAAAGTACTGGATCATATACATGCCTAATAGACATTTCTCCGTGTATTAAAAGTTAAGACGTGTGGTTGGTAGCCTAGTTTCTTAACCCCCATTAGGTAAACTCCCGTCGAAATAAAAATTACGGGAGGGTAGCCAAGGGGTTTATGTGTTAAGGCTGCATAAAAAGGTATATACTTGATATCTTCGCACTAGACAATGGTTTTATTTACGATATATACTTATGTTATATATATTTGCACCGGTATTTTGTTTTATTCGATTCTACTTAAAATAACGAACCCTTTTAATGCCCCATTTGTTGGAGTGTTGGGAGAATAATAACTTTTTGGTTGGTCAGCTTCGTGTGAATTCATTAAATTGATAAAGCTATATTGAATGAGTCACAGGGATCGTTAGGTAAAAAATACTCTATTATACTATATACATATATACAAGGGATACAACTGTCAAATTTCCTGCACAACATCATGGTCTGAACAATAGCAAAAAAATCGCTTCCAAAAGCAATAATTACATTAAAAAAACTGTATAACAACAGCTCAGACATTTATCTATCAGATAATAACTATGTTTATAGCAGTAAAAGTGTTCATAGTTGTGTTTGAAATGAAAGTTTCATGAAAAACGGTAAAATTTTCGAAATGCGACACAGGTGTGCACACCCACTTTGACACATTTTGTTTCATAATTTAATAATTACAGAGAAGTTGGGCAAGTTTTACCTTGTTTTATAATCCATAGACACTTTATTAATCAAAGTAGACACCTTCCATAATTGCATGTAACTGCATATATGTAAAACACCGTAAATATTAAATTTGTTTACATTTCTACTATCTTCAAGGATTTTGTATGCAATTTGTCAGGTAATGTTACGTGAAACGTGAATGGCTGGATTTATTACTGCAGTGGAATTTCAACCAATCAAATCGCATGTTAGAAATACATGTGAACTATCCAAAATGAAAGTAAAACATTGTCATTGTGAAATTGAAGCAGATTGATATGAATTTCTAGCAAAATATGCTCACTAAATAGTAATTATGTTCTATTTTACTATGAAAAAAAACTATCCAAGGAATATGTACCAGCAAAAGAGCTTTACAACAAAGGAATACGAAAATTACTTCTAGAATTCTCAGTTTTCAGCTGTGCACACCTGTGTCCAAGTAAGGATTTTTAAACATTTTGAATGAAACTTTCTCTCTTAGTTCAATGAAAAGCCTGTACTTTATTGCCAAGTGTATTATTTTCTAAAAGATAAATGTCTTGGCTGTTGTAATACAGTTTAATTGGTGTATTTATTGCGTTTGGAAGCAAATTTTTTGCTATTGTTTACACCATGGTTGTGTGCAGGAATTTTTTCAGTTGTATCCCTTGTATATATATGTAATATAATAGAATATTTTTACTTAACGGTCCCTATGGAATGAGTCAGGTGTTCATTGCCAGGTAAATGCA
This sequence comes from Dreissena polymorpha, assembly GCF_020536995.1. Classification (NCBI taxonomy): domain Eukaryota; kingdom Metazoa; phylum Mollusca; class Bivalvia; order Myida; family Dreissenidae; genus Dreissena; species Dreissena polymorpha. Next base: position 41,925,805 of record NC_068355.1, on the reverse strand, counting down.
TTTTTATCGCGGAGTAGAATGCAGCGATTATTGGATATATATCGGCAAACAGTAAGTATGCGTTTACAATATTTATATATATATATTTTTTTTAATTAGTTTGTGTGTTTGAATAATATATAGATGTAGGTTAGATTAACCGCTATGCATAAATAAAGTGGTCTGTGGGTTATTATTCGTACGTCAAGTATTTGAATGGGATTAAGTACGTTTGAAGAAGTCAATTATGTGTTTCATGAATTGTGCCGTGTTTCGTAACGCATTTAGACTATTAACGCACATCAGTTGTTTGAATTTGATTATATTTGGGTGTATTCAATATTTATGTGGTATGTGTTTTACTCTTTTTTCTTGGAAGAAGGGGCATATTAGAAGATAGTGCATTTCGTCACCGATGTCATTTTTGTTACAGAGGATGCATTAACGCTGTTCATGTGGAATGTACGGTTGCGAGAAACGGCCGGACTCTACAGGCAGACGGTGATTTCCGGTACGGAAGTGTAACATACTAAGTCTTAGAGATTGTAGAAGTATACAAACATTTTACCTTTAGAAGAAGCTTCTAATTGTGAGCCCAAGTTCTGTATAAATTGGTCGATCAGAACTTTCTTAACTTGGGAGTGGATACTTTTTGTAGTTATATTATCTTGCTGTAACCAAATATTCGTTAGGCCGGAAGAGTTTAGAATGTGGGTAATACATTGTGTCCATTTACAATTTGGATTGTTATGGAGTGTATATTTGTACAATAAATAGGATATTTTTTGTGATTTTTCTAAAACCAATTTGTTCCAAAATTTGACCATACGTGATTTAATAACTATTTCCAACGGATATCGACCCAATTCAGCGTAAAGGCAATATTTCGGGGTTGAGAGTTTAGTTTTTGTAATTCTTCTCAAGAAGTTACAATGGAATTTTTCTAAAACATCTACATTTTCATAGCCCCAAATCTCACATCCATACGTTAAAATCGGCAGTATTGTGTGGTCAAATAATTGTATTTGTAAATCTATGGGTAAATCTAAATTGTTTATACGTGTACACAAAGTAACATGGCTTTATTAGCATGTTCCAACAGATGATTTTTACATTTAAGAAAGCTGCCCGAGGAAGTAAATAATACTCCTAGATATTTGTATTCTTTAACTGTTTCAAGTGGCTGGTCGTTTAAGTAGAATTGGTATTTACTTGGTTTGTTCGTGACAAAAACCATTACTTTAGTTTTATTGTAATTAATGTTTAATTTCTATTGTTGGCAAACATTATAAAACTTTTAAGACTAGCATTAAAGTCAGCCTCATTTTGACCGAATATTATTGTGTCGTCTACATACAGCAATACAAGGAGTTTTAAAAAGTAGGTAGTGTCACCGACTGGTATTTCAAGATTTACTCCAGTGCAATGTTGTTTAAGGTAATCTTCAAGGTCATTCATATACATAGAAAACAAAATAGGGGATAGATTTTCTCCTCGTCGCACGCCACATGTGCTATGAAAAAAATGGGATGAAATGCCGTTTGAAGAAACGCACGATTTTATGTTTGAATACATATTTCTAATAACATCAAAAATCTTTCCTCTTATGCCCAATTTGAAGATTTTATACCAGAGACCAGCTCTCTAGACAGAGTCAAAGGCAACTGAAAAATCTACAAATGAGCAAAATAGTTTACGTTTTTCAGATCTTAGTTTTTGGATTAATACATTTAGTGCAAATATATGGTCATTTGTTGAATACCCAGCTCGAAATCCGGCTTGATTTTTGTTAAGTTAATTGTTTTCATTTAAAATAAGTTGATTCTTTGATTGATAACGGCAGTAAATAATTTACCAAGGCAGCTAAGAATTGTGATAGGGCGATAGTTACTTGGTTCGCTTTGAGAGCCCTTATTTTTATAAATTGGTTTTATTGTTCCAATTAGCCATGTGTCTGGTAAAATTCCGGTGTTAAAAATTATGTTAAACATGCTGCAATACACAGGAAGCATGGTGGTCGACGTACTTTTAATAAATTCATTTATTATAGTGTCGTAATCAGACGACGCTTTGCCATTTTTTTAATTTAAAAATCATTTTTTGGATTTCTTCACTTGATATTGGTTTATTTAAGGTTTCGACGGTGTGAATGGAAGGCGTATAGTTGACGTCCGTTTCCGGGGGATATCCGTTTATGTGGCTGTTGGAGTTGGTATTTTTGAAGAAAGTTTAATTGCTCAATAGTCGGATTATTATCAGTGGTTGTTTTCTTATTTAGGCTGTTGAGGTATTTCCAGTACTCTTTAGGTTTATTTGAATGCATTGAACGTAATCTTTTTTCATCAGTATATTTATGTTTACGAATAAATGTATTCAGCACGTGTTTATATTGCCGACTGGCCGAGTTAAGCTTGTTTTTGTTTTGATTGGTTTTATTTATATGATACGCCTTGCGAGCACTATTATATTTATTGCGAGCAGAATGACATTGGGGCCCGAACCAGGGTTTGTGTGTAATATTATCTTTCGTTCTTGATGTTTCATTATAATTTGTTTTGTGGTTTGAATGGGATTTAAATGATTTTTCTGTCGAGTGTTTAAATAATTTTGATATTTGATCGGAAACATTGTTTAAGTACGTTTTAATGTTGGTTTTTGGACAATTATTTAACAGACTGGTTATTTCAGATAAATTTGTTTTATTTAGATTATTAACGAAATCATCACTTTTTTCAGCTTTCCACTTCGGGGTCTTATAATTGGGTTTGCCTTCTTGATTGTTTTTAATATTTTGATTAGGTGGTGGTGATATTTGTAATACCATAGATTGTAAACAGTGACCATCCGAGAACAGCTCATCTAGTTCAATTATTTCAAATTCTTTAAATTGGCGTATTATTTTTATTGACGTTAATGTGTAATCGGTGACAGAAGTATTTCGAAATGTGTATTTGCCGATACTTGAATCTTTGCCTATCCTTCCATTTAGGATAAGTAGGTTATTTAATTTCGAGCAGTTTAGTTCCCGATTTATTAACTTTAGTGCACTGGGATAAGCGAGTTATTGGAATTTCAAATTGGTGCAGAATGTCTTCATGGTTACAGGCGAATACTATATCTTCGTCAAGTTGAAAGTATTTATTAAGAAACTGGGATCTTGTAATCTGGTAAATTTGATGTGTAACTATTAGTGTCCCCCAGTAATTAAAATTTTATCATATTGTAGGCATTTGGAAGTTATATCAGTTTCAAAAAGGAACAATTCATTATCATTATGAAAGCGAGACTGTTCAGGTGGGATGTAAACGTTGCCTATCACATAATTATCATTTCCATTACAAATTTTTAACCAATAGACATATTCGCAATTAGAATCTAGTTCAGTGATAATAAAGTTGTTTTTCAGATTATTGTTCACAAAGAAACCCAGTCCACCAGATTTTTGTTTATAATTTTCTTGCCTAGGTTTGGAGAAAAAAGAATAATTAGGCACAGACAATAACGTATTGGTCGATTTTGGTTTCTTGAATACATAGTATGTCAAACATGTTAACAAGTTCAATGAATTCCGGGTATTTTGATCTGGTTTTGAGACCACAGACATTAAGAGATCCTATTTTCAGCTCACGTTGCTTTAAGAGATCATCTTTACATAACATATGATCAATGATTTTCTTTGTTGCAGGTGGAGTTTAGTCAGCACTTGGATTGTCATTGGGTACACAGAGTTGTGAATGTTCAAAGTGCGTTTTCGTTGAGGAACACGGTATATGGAGGCATTTTTCACAGAATGACACATTCCCCGTGAGACTTTATGTGCAATAAATGAGTAGCATGTGTTTAAATCATTCATATGGATGTGATGTAAAACAAAACAAATCAAATTGTTATTGCAATAACAAACAGGAGGGAATTCATATTCCGCTCTTATTTACATTATGTTAGTGGATTACCATTTTGAAAGGGGTTGTTATCAAAACTTATTTCAGATTGTATTCACACTTTTGTCCATTTATGTAGTAGTTAACCTTTAGATTGCCATTTTTCTTACCTCACAGTTATGCTGAAACTGGTATCGCTTCTTTCGTAATCAAATACCCGTGTCGTATGCACTATTCCACTGGTTGAATCGATCGTAAAATCTGTACCTCCGGTAGTGATCGCATAATTGATTGGGTCAGTCCCATCCGCTGCACTTATTGTCCCGACTGTAGTTCCTGAAAGCCTACTTTCAGACACACTAAATGTAGCAGCACCGCTAAATGACGGAGCACCTGCAAGAAAAGGGTTTCATTGTGTAATTCATAGTGCTCGATCTAGTCGACAAGTCGTTTGTCATCCAGTGTACCATAAAACGTAATATGTAACTGAGGAAAAGTGTCTCCATGTACAAACTTTATTAAATTAAACATTTATTCTTGACCATGAGAAAAAAAAAGTTGGTTACTAAGTTCAAGTCTTCGACTTTACTTTAACATGACGTCCGAAGACAACGTGAGCAACGTTTCTACGGCTTTGATAATTAGATGCACATTTTAAGACACCTTATAAAATGACATTGAAGGCATATTAAGTTGAATATCAGTATTAGTAACATAGATATTTATGAATTTAAACCGGCAATCAAAATGACAGGTAGAACCTTGTTCATGCTATGAAACTAGGTTTTCAACGTTTTACCAATTATTTAACTTAAATTGAATTAACTGCGTAATCCGAAGTAAAGTATGCATGTAAAATATGCACACACAATTTGAGCGACAAATACCTATACAAACCAAAAACTGAACATAATATGTTCATGTAAATAAAGTAACAATATGTTTGATCTAATGCAATCCCAAGCCATAACAAGCAACATATCAGCGCTACACCTCAATCCTAGCTCCAGTTATGTAGCGGGTTTGTTTATCTTCAGTAGCAGCGACCTTAAAAGCAAGACAAGAATATATCTTCACAAAAAAAAAAACACTCACGGAAGCATCAAATGTGTACGCTTTAACAGCTTATTGTGGAAAAAGTAAACCGATATTGAGTGTTGCAGTGGCCAGATTTTCCGTTTCTATTTTTTTAAGTGTTGCTAAAAATAATGGAATGTGTAACCAGCTCACAGAAAACAAATGTTATGAATATAGTTCATTTATAAATAATATCTCCCCTCATAAATGGACTGCTTTAGGTCAGTTTAATAAAGAACAAATGCAACAAACGCAACAAACGAACGCAACAATCGCAATTAGAATCCAATCCATGTATCGGACGTAGTTTTGCAAATATATGGAAAAACGTTTGAACGATTTAATACAACAGTACATATTCAAGTGTTGGATGAATGTGTGAGTGAGCGAACTTTTCTTTTATCGCATCATTTTCCGCAAAATAATTGTGCATAAATTTAACAATAATTATTCGTCCATATTGCCTAATGTACTAAAGTGATATTATGAGCATGTAACAGTTTATAGGTGTCTATCGCAACCGTTGATTATTTTTGATGTTTCTACTTCATATACACTTATATTAATTAATGCAGCATCATTATACTAAAACAATATACCAGAAAGAGAAAAATAATGCATTTGAATATCAACCGCACTTTCGTTTGACAACTGATCATGCGTTTACGAGTTGAACCTAAATTTAGTTTTAGTGCAGATTTGTTCATACGACACAAAGACACGAAATTGTTTTACGGATCATTTCAGCTTACAGGACTGGGTGGGTCACGTAAGAATATCGAATATAAAATATATTTTTATAAACAACTGGTAGCAAGGTGAGTTGCAGATAATTAATCAGTAACCACATTTTAACTAACTATTTTGACCTGTTAATTCTTTTCAGCTCAATTCAACAGTGCAAAATGCCCATAATATCACTTTAAGCATTTGCACGATGATAATTGATACTGTTAATAATCGAATCAAATAGCAATGCCCGACAAACCACTAAAACAGGTTTGTTCGAAGAACGCGCCTATACATACGGATACTTCTCGTGTGGCCGGTTGACTCTTATGTTTAAATTTCACTTCCATTCTTCTTTTGGTTTTCTGTTTTGTATCTATAGGTTTATGACCAGCAATATGTTATAATGTAAAATAAGCCGCGAAAACTCCCCGTAACATCCCGTACTGCGTGTGATGCAGCTAAGAACTGCACAGAAAAAGACATTCGCTATCCTTGATCTCATTCATTAAACTATTTACGCCGTATATCTTTTTTAAAGATATTTCTTGTTTATATATATTATTGCTACTACCGGATTATTAAAAAGCGTATTCAATTGAAATATGTACAATTACCAAGACATGTTGGCATGGTTGGTTTATCTAAGAGATATTGCAAAAGGCCACATTGTTATTTATATCTTGTTTCTTTGTTTATTAAGCGAAATGTCAATAGCGATTGTTACAAATTTTCACTTTTCCAAACGCACCCTAAGTTAAATACACCGGTATTTTCTTGTGCAAGTGCTAGATATAATTTATAAATTTAATATAAAGGAGTATTAGGCCGCATTTTTTTCGTGAAATGAAGTAAAATTATTTGTTTTGCACGTATTCATAATGCTCTTAATACTGAACTTAATGAAAAGAAACGAATATAGTAACGAAACATAGGAGATCTGAAACCCCTGACACAATTTAGCGCTCAATGCGCTTTTTACAATAAACCCTGTAATTTGGGAAAGTACTTTCTACCACGTAAGCCTAAGAACAGGGTTATTGTATTTCATATAATAATCATAATTATCCAACTTCAAGTACATTTAGAATATTAATCTAAGTCCCGCTATTACCATTGCTGAAATAATATAACATTAATCTTTTATAATAAGGTCGCTTCACGTGAATTACAGCTAGACTAACAATGATAATATTTACACATGTGCATAATTGGAAATGTACCGTAAACTGTCTGCAGATTAATTGTTTTGCTAATTTTTGGTAACTCGAATTTCCTTAATGTGGAATAATCATAATTATTAGGTGTTAGTTGCTCACAGCGTAAGGAACAAAATACCTATGTTTTCTCAGTTTCATAAATGTTTATCTTGCATGTTATTCAGTGTAAAAACGTCTTAAGTCGCAAATATTTAGTTTTGAATAATCATGACCACCGTTACTTAAACGAATATTTAATACAAATAAAAGGTTAATGTAATATAATATTTATTGAAGAATTGTTTATGTTCTATGGTTGTACACTGTTCGGAATTGTGTTAAAAGTTCAAACAAATTTTGAAAACCTACATGTTTTGTAAGAAAAAACTGATGGAATGATCAGTATCAAGTTATGAGGTGAAATATCTTTGTTACACGTACTATCTTAAAATGTCAAAAGGTTTAGATAATTTTGTCCGTATATGCATGTTAACATCCCCGATTAAACAGTATTAATTTCACAGGGCAAGGTGATTAAGTCATTTTATTGAACGGTAAAGTGCTTACATGCATTTCAATTTAAAATAAGACTGTTGCTTAATCAAATTTCGTTAATTCTGCTTACTGTTTTTATCAAGACATGTTCGCATTAAATATACAAGTATATAGTTATGTTCATTACAATTAACGAAATACTGTCATCCAGTCAACTTCCATTAAATTTAGATGCAAAGTTTTATCCAGGTAACATTCCAGTAAATCATTGAACATCCCTCCGTGGTGCAACAGTACTTATTTCTAAACTTCTCTCTTCTTGAAAAAAGCCATTTAATCTGAGACTTGTCTTACATTAGTATTTCTAGTATCAGATATCTGCCTTTAGTATTTTTATGCCTTGGTTTGGAGGTTAACTTAAATTATGAAAATATATGGTTGTTTATTCAGTGATAAGGCTTTTGTAAAAGTGAGGCTTCCGAAAAATAGGTTTCTGCCGATGTCTGCATTTGTTCGAAGTCGCGTGACGGTATATTTTCAAAGGGGGTAATCACGTTAGAGTCAATATGGCGACGTCTATGCCGATTTATTTCGACGTTTTGTACCGTTAATAGCCTTTGTTTCATTTTTAAATAACGCTCACTTTCCAGCAATATCAGTAAAAAGACGAGTTGCGTTTATTTCGTATTTACATTCGCTTTATATATCGACTTTATTCCCCGCGAATTATCTTAGTTGAGCTGTTATTAGGTCATCCCGCTACGATGATTTCGCAGCGAGTGAAGTCGGGACTAGATAAAATATTGATACGAAATTAACGCTTGTAACTTTCTTGTTGATATGGCTGGAAAGTGAGCGGCATACAAACAATTAATACAAGTAATAAAAGGTATAAAACGCCGACATATACCTGCCTCTGCATTGACGTCGCCATCTTGACTATCACGTGATTGCCCTCTATGATTTTGTATTGCAATCATTTTAAGGGGACGAATCCTTTTTTAAAATCATACAAAGGCTTGCACAATCTGACATTAAGAAGCGACACATGCGGACACAGTGCAATACTCTGGCTAGTTTTTGAACACATATTTTTTACTTTATACAGTTTAAAACTTGTAAACATTGATAAATTTAAAACTATGTTCTCCTTTTGTGAAAATTAACTATTGGATTTCGCAAGGAATATTTTATCTGAATTTGCACTCAAGTTTAACTTAAGTTGAGATTTCTCTTAGGAGCTTTTGAAATACAATCGTGATCAAGTGTCTTGTTAAACTTGTGTTTTTACTGTTAAATTTAAACTCTTAGAGATGGCCACGCAGATCCGTTCAAATGTTTTGTTTAAAAAAATGGTAAACTCAACATGTAACAATTATACAGTTATTATATAAACGGTAGGGCATGTCATGTCATCAACACAACTGTAATCAACATATATACAACCAATTTATCTTAAATTAAAGAAAGTTTGAACTCACCTTGTACAAATGACACACTTGAAAGTAAAATAGCTGCAACAATACATGCTCTTCTTCCAACGGGTTCGCTAAAATCGTGCATCTTAATTCAATAATCATACGTATCCTCACGAGTAAAACAAAGAAGTCGATATTTATAACTGTTGTTAAAAGAACTAACACCGTGTTCTTTAATTCATAAACAAATGAACCATACTGACGCTGTTATTTGTCTATTCCCACACAATCACGCATTTTTTTATTTCTTGGTGAATTATTAGTCTCCCTTCATTAAAAGAGTTTCATGTATATAAGAGAGATAAGTTAGTAATTTGTATTGTCAAAAAGTTATCCCGATTAAAATGCAAGTATGACCAATACACGACCACTCTGGTGTGATCATAGAAACATTCCAAATAAACCTTAAAATATTTGATTTTGAAATTCCTATAATTAATTAAGTCATGTTTGTTCATGTACTTCACATGAACACTTTCATTTATGATTCCTTTTAAATTGCTTATTTCAGTTTACGGAATATAAAAAAATAATTTTTGAAACACATATTTTCAACATTGAATTCTTTGCTCTCTGTTAAATCTTTTAAACTAGATAAACTTTGCGGACCTCACATTATTCAATGACTGTTAAACCGTTAAAGGGTAATGTTCAATATTGATTTGACTTTTATCTCGGAATTTGCAACAACACTTGAACATTTTAACGCACTAAAACAGCAAGCGGCTTTTTCTTTAAGAATATAAGAGAGAAATGTCATTGTATACTAAAAAAGTACATAAAATACGTTTACCTGGTAATTCTGGCATTGTAAACCATGTGTTATGTGCATTAATTTTCAAAAATTCAAACGGTTCTACATATAGTTCATTAAAGTCGAGGTTTTGTTTCGCGCATCGAACATTGGTATTTGTATTATCGACAACAGTAAAATAATAATAATTGTGTATATGGGATTCGGAAATCATAACATGGATTACGAAAAACGCTTCCTATGACTACACAATACATTCTCATGTATAATTTTAAACTTCAACACGTTTATAATCCCATTACACGTAAGATGAATAACAAACATTTTGATTGGCTGGTATTTCAGACTGAGCAGGAGAGTTTATTACGGATTGTGATGAGCTAATATGTGTCACACCTTTTTTCACATCCATGTCCGGAATTGACTTAATTTTACATTTTTTACATTTTAGTAAATGAAGATGAATGTAGCAGAATTTAGTTTCGAAAAGTTTAATGATTAATTTCATACAATTATATTATTTATTTGAAGTGATATCATTTCCATTAATGGAAGCGATAATATTATAGAATAAAAGCATTTCTTGTCGGTTCTTACAATGCAATAAGTATATTATAATTACAATTGGATTAATGAATTTTCTATTTCACGTCGTCATTACATTATTGCTAATCTTCGTTCACCATTAACTACAATAGTCGACAGGCAACACCTTTAATAATTTAAACAATAATAAATAGATTTCCTTTTAGCTTTAGATTGAACATTAACAATTTGCACTCATTGTTCTTGACCAATGGTTTTGAATGAAGAACAAAGTAAGGTCCGCGCGCTCTACTTCACAGAAGCGAAATGCTTTAAAAATAATATTTGAAAGTTGCCATAAACTAGTGATTAACAGATACGACAGCTCTAAACGCATACTCTTACGTTTGCTGTAAATCAGAGGTAAACCACAGATATTCGACAGATATTCGATACACTCAATGAGTTTAAAGAAGGGCTTAAATGCATATAAATCACTTCAGGGACATTTTAAACTGTATGTCAAACATAAATTAAGGGACTGAACGTGCATGTTTAATATATGATAACACACTGGAAGTGCATGTTTAAGATACGTAAACTCACTGAAAGCGCATATTTAAAATATCTTTAACGTCAAAGCACTGGAAGTCGAGTGAAGATATATAAATATATATACGTCTAATGTGAATAAAATAGCATTTGTTAGTATGCTTATTAAACTGACCAGAATTTCGTATTGTTCCATTAAGGTACATGACCGAATGCGCTGCGTTGGTTATGTGGTTAATTATATGAAGTGTAGAGTGGGGGATAACTGGAGATTACATATAAAATGATTAATGTTCAACATTGATTAGATAACATGAGGAATGAGGAAATTGAGGTCGTTAGTAAATGGCTCATTGACAATAAATTGTCATTACACTTAGGTAAAACTGAGTCCATTCTTTTTAGCTCTTAGCCCAAACTGCGGTTAAATCTTTATCTAAATGTATCAAGTAATGTCCAGACTATTGAGCCAACCTCTTCTGTTAAGTATCTTGGTGTAACATTGGATCAAAATTTATCTTGTGATTCAATGGCTTCTTCAGTCATTAAAAATGCAAACTCTCGGTTAAAATTTCTATATAGGAAACGTAAATATCTCACTCAACATACTATGAAACTTTTGGTTATGTCACGTATTCAATGTCATTTTGACTATGCCGGCTCCTTTTGGTTTTATGGTTTGAAAAAATCTTGGATGAACAAGTTACAGGTAACTCAAAATAAGTTGGTAAGGTTTGTTTTGAATCTAGACCCACGGTCACACATTGGTCCTGAGCAATTTAAATTATTAAATTGGCTCCCAGTATCCAAACGAGTCGATCAGATTATTCTGACTCAAGTATTTAAGATTGTTGCTGGTACAGCCCCGGATTACATGTGTGAGCATTTCATTCCGGTCAAGGAAACACATGGTCACAATACAAGGTTCCGTGAAAAAGGTTCTTTCACAATGCCGAAGGTTAAAGGTTTCGGTATCAAATCCTTTGCGTTTGTGGATTGTAAACTATGGAATGGGTGACTTCCTTCTAATACATGTATATCTGAGTCCCATAGAATCAAGGTTGCCGTCAAAAACCACTTTTTAAGTCAGATTTTATAATATTCTTTTACTAAGTAATCGATGTCATGAGTAATTTTTTAAAAATGCATTCCGCTTTTTAGTTACATTTCAATAGTCAGTTTGTGATATTACTGTTGTAATTATCTGTGATAAATTTTTATTTCCTATAACTATTTTAATTACTTAAGTCATTTATTAACTTCGTGTTGTATGTGCTCATTTTTAACTGATATTCCTACTGTAATTTCCACCAATTCAAATATTATTAATGCTCAGTTTAAATCGGTGATATATTATTAAGCAACAATTCATGTCTCTCTTTGTCATGCCACCTTCAACACGGACCACAATGGAAATAAGAGTTCGCTCTCATTTTTGTGCTATCCTTGGTACTGTGTTGCGTGACATGGTTAATACTCATGATTGTATTTTTATGTATTATTTTATGAATGCAACATGTTTGTTAATTGTGTTTGCACCATGATACGGAAATAAATCTATCTATCTAACAGATTATGCATCTAAAATTAAAAAAACAACAACAACAGAAGTACGTGTTAAAAAGTCTATGTATTTTTTTCAGCAGATAAAGGGAAAAAAAAGATTGGTGTGAAGATATTTTATCATTACGAACAAAGTTTCTGTCCGCAGCTGATTTCTTTGCAAAAAGTACGGGCTCAATACGAGTTTTTGGCACACAATCAAAATCATTCTTGATAATAAAAACACGGTTATTTTTTTTTAACGCAAATGATTCAGCTTGTATACAAAACGAGTTTAAAATCTTTTCTTAAGATTCTGTGGTTAATGGTTATGATTTCCCTCATACAGTGTATAAGAAATCAGAAACGATATAGTTCATTTACGAAAGTCAATTACTAGTATGTAGTGAAAATCGGCATGCAACAAATACAATTGAGGGCAACTTATTACATTTCAACAGCAACTAGTAGCTACAAAAGACAACTTTGTGTCAAGATTAGGGAGGCACGAACTGAGAATAATGTCTCTGAAACTAATCTTTATTAACGTCATTTTCCTCGTACTAAATAGATAAATCTATAGAGAAATGCGTCCAACTTACAAAAATAAAGAACCAGTAACAATGTCACAATATCGCCTACGAAATCTCCCGATTGATGATACATTAGTACGAAAAGTGCTTGTATACTTCTCCTTTGCTGCATGACGACACAACACCACGAATATCTATGACACAGGTTTGCTCGATTAACCTCGGTTGCACAATAAATTCATATCAATTGTTATGGTTGTTTGTTACTTTAGCATGAAAGATACGCAACGGAAGTAGAACACTCAAGACGATTGTTCACGTTTATTGTAATACTGCATTTAGTAGAAATTATATCAGTCTTAAATTCTTGAACAAGTGTGACATACGGGAGTGCGGCCTAGATTTTGCTCAAACGAATGGCCACCCTAATACCAAAACTCCCCGAAGCGGTTATCTCCCCGCGGCTACTGGTGATAATCACTGTCATCCCAAGAAAATCCTTCCAGATCTGAAAGGATTTATTTTTAAGTATTATATAAAGACAAATAGTTTTATTTTATTTTATTTATAAAAAAAAGTGAATCAATTAATTAAGGTTCAAAATAAAAAATATAAATTGCCTAAATTAAAACGAAAATTTAAAATAACAACGGGAAAAGTATTGTTCCACGTGGCTGTGCTATCATTACGTGGTTGGCTAAAACGGTAGGAATTTGATAGAGCTATGCTCGGAAGCAGTGAAACCTGTGCGCAAATGTTGCCTTATGCGATCATATCTCAAGAGTACGCTTCAATGGTTGGTTCGACGATCACATCGATTCCCATGTCGATTCCAGTATGACCGTAATTGTTCGAACCGTGACAATCGTAGCCAAATGGGGACATTGTGACATGTGCTTTAAAAACCGAGGATATTTGCCACTAGATTGAAGGCTGCAGGTGTAAAGTTACCTAGCTGCATATTCGGGAAGAATGGAATTGCTTTAATCTACATTAACATATCTCAGGTCTATAAACACGCCATCCACTTAAAATGTGCATCAAAGGTCTTTCATTTGTATAAAGGGCATAAATCGTTTGTTTTCGATAATTGCTAGTTGTGTTCATTAAAAACACAACAATTGCTTCTAATATCTATTTGATAAGTTTGCTCTCACCATCGAAACTACACAAAGGGGTAAACATAAAAACAACACTTCATTACGAAAATATTGTGCTTATGCTTAACGTACAATTAAGTTCTTTTTACGCACGAATGCTTGTAGAGTGTCATGCTATGATCGACTTCAAAGATTGTAGCGTTCATGCCAAAAGATAAACGGGCTCTATTGGGGTCTAAACTGTTATATATAATATGTTAAGAATTTATTAACAGGAAGCTAACAATCCGGCATCACAAAAAAATATACAGTATACACCATTTTTCCGCCTATGAATCAATCTGTTAAAGGGACCGTCAACCACGAATGATGAAAAAAGAAAATTCTAAAATACCGTATTTTTTTACAATTATTAGTTTATATTGATTAAAATATCGCGACTGGTATAATGCATTACTTGAAAACAGTTCATATTTTCAGTACATTCGGTAATAAAATTTCGAAACCACATCGCAAAAATAGATGACATAACAATATACACACTATAAATAACGCAAGTAGATTGATCATTTTATATATAAAATATATACAATTCACTACGCATGCACAAATTGCATTCCTGGCTTTACCATGTGACGATGATGATTAATCTACTTGCGTTATTTATAGTTAACTGGTAGTTACCTGGTACACATGCCCAGTAAATTTTATTACCGAATATTTGAAAATATGAAAACTTGACAACTTTTTTTCCAAGTAATGTTATATACCAGTCGTGATATTTGAATCAATATAAACTAATAATTGTAAAAAAATACTGTATTTTAGAACTTTTTTTTTTCGTCATTCGTGGTTGACGGTCACTTTAAGTACTGAACTAAGTTTAATAAACGTCAATAAATCTGTACATCACCAAATATATCTCACATGGGCATGCGAGAAAATAAGGAATAAATAAATAAAAGAGTATACTAGTATTTCAATAAATTGGCAAAAATGTATTTTTAAGGTATGGGTTCAGTTGTAAGCACGTTTACATGTCATCATAACACCGAAAATCTTAACGTAATTAAATTTCAAAATACAGTCGGGTTTAGTACGACAGAAATAGGCTGTTGGTTATGTTGTGTAAATGTTCGTATTTTAACATCGAAGACTTATAACATGAATTATATTTCGAAGGTACACTCCTGTTTTTTGCTGTTCATGCTAATTTACTTACGTGGTTGCATATAATTCTTATTTGGTTATTTAAATAATATCAGACATATTATGAAGATAATTATGTTTATCAAGCTTTATTTAAATTGAATCACAAAAGTTCACAAACATTTTTTTTCGAGTTAGTCTTTGATCTGCTCTGAACGCAACATAATCGTCTAAATACTACACGGATTCTTTTTAGGAGGTGCCATCCTGTGCCCGACGCCTTTTTCTTTGTAAAGCCACTATGAGCGACTTCATTAAATGGCCGCAGGTTCTTTTCATAAGAGCGATTCTGGAAATCACCAAGTATCATGCAATCCTGAAGCCCGTTGTCATCATCATTGCAGCCCGTGCCATCAGTGACGCCCTTGTCATCATCAGTGATGCCCTTGTCATCTGCACATTCCCTGTCATAAGTTAGGCCCTTGTCATCGGCGCAGCCCTTATAATCTTTGATCATTGAGGTTCTTGTCATGATTGCAGCCCTTTTTATGATTGCAGCCTTTGTCATCTGCGCAGCCGTTGTCATCTGTGTACCTCTTGTCGTCAGTGCAGCCCGTGTTATCTGCGCAGCCCTTGTCATAAGTTAGGCCCTTGTTATTTGTATAGCCATTGTCATCTGCGCAGTCTTTGTCATCTGCGTAGCTCTTGTCATCTGTGCATCCCTTGAAATCTGTGAGACCCTTGTCACCTGTGCAGCCCGTGTCATCTGCGAAGCCCGTGCCATCTGTGCAGCCCATGTCATCTGCGTAGCGCGTATCATCTGCGCAGCCTCTGTCATCTGCGTAGCCCGTGTCATCTGCGCAGCCCTTGTCATCTGCGCAGCCTTTGTCATCTGCGTAGCCCGTGTCATCTGCGCAGCCCTTGTCACCTGCGTAGCCCTTGTCATCTGCGCAGCCTTAATCATCTGCGCAGCCCGTGTAATCTGTCCAGCCCTTGTCATCAGTGCATCCCTTGTCATCTGTGAGACTCTTGTCATCAGCGCAAACTTGGTCATCTGTGCAGCATGTGTCATCTGTGCAGCCCTTGTCATCTGCGAGACTCTGGTCATCTGCGCATCCCTTGTCTGTGCATCCCTTGTCATCTGCACAGCCTTTGTCATCTGCGCAGCCTTTGTCATCTGCGCAGTCCGTGTCATATTTGCAGCCATTGTCATCTGCACAGCCTTTGTCATTTGCGTAGACCTTGTCATCTGCGTAGCCTGTGTCATCTTCGTAACCCTTGTCAGCCTTAATCATCTGCGCAGCCCGTGTAATCTGTTCAGCCCTTGTCATCTGCGGAGTGTTTGTCATCTGCGCAGCCTTGGTCATCTGCGCAGCCTTTGTTATCTGCGGAGCCTTTGTCATTTGCGCAGCCCGTGTCATTTGTGCAGCCCTTGTCATCAGTGCAGCCCTTGTCATCTGTGCAGCCATTGTCATCATCATTGCAACACATGTCATCGTCAGTACATCCCCTATCACTATTGATGCAGCCCTTTTCATCATCTGCGCAGCCCGTGTCAACTGTACATCCCTTGGCATCTGCGCAGCCTTTGTCATCTGCGTAACCTTCATCATCTGCGCAGCCTTTGTCATCTGCGCAGCTCTTGTCATCTGTGCAGCCCTTGTCATCGGTGAAGTCCTTGTCGCCTATGCAGTCCTTGTCATCATCATTGCAACCCGTGTCATCATCAGTGCATCCCTTATAACTATCATTGAAGCCCTTTTCATCATTGCAACATTTGTAATCTGCGCAGCCCATGTCACCTGTGCATCCATTATCATCTGCACAACCTTTGTCATCTTCGCTGCCTTTGTCATCTGCGCAGCCTTTGTCATCTGCGCAGCCTTGGTCATCTGAGCAGCCCTTGTCATCAGTGCATCCCTTGTCATATGTGAGACTCTTGTCATCTGTGCAACCTTGGTCATCTGCGCAGCCTTTGTAATCTGTGCAGCCCGTGTCATCTGTGCATTCCTTGTCATTTGCGCAGCCTGTGTCATCTGTGCAGCCTGTGTCATCTGAACAGCCTTTGTCATCTGCGCAGCCCATATCATCTGTGTATCCCTTGTCATCTGTGCAGCCTTTGTCATCTGAGCAGCTTTTGTCATCTGCGCAGCCCTTGTCATCTGTGCAGCGCTTGTCATCTAGGCTGCTTTTGGTATCATGATTGCAGCCTTTGTCATCTGCACAGCTTTTGTCACCTGTGCAGCCCATGTTACCTGTGCAGCGCTTGTCATTTAGGCGGCTTTTGGTATCATGATTGCAGCCCTTGTCATCTTCGGAGTCCTTGCCATTGATGCAGCTTTTGTCATCTGTGCTGCCCTTGTAATCAGCAGTGCATCCCTTTTTTATCGTCATTGCTGGCTGTGTAATCAGTGCATGTTTTGTCATAAGTGCAGGCCTTTCCATCAGGGCAGCCCTTGTAATCGATGCAGCCCTTGTCAACAGTGCAGCTCTTGGAATCAAGGTAGCAATTGTCATCTGTGAAGCTCTTTTCATTATTATTGCAGCCCTTGGCATCAATGCAGATCTTGTCATCTCTGCAGCCCTTGTCATCTTGGCGGCTTTTGGCATCATTATTGTAGCCCATGTCAACTGCGGAGCATTTGTCATCAATGCAGCCCTTGCCATCTGTGCTGCCCTTGTCATCATCAGTGCAGCCCTTGTCATCATTGCAGCCCTTGTCGTCTGCGGAGCATTTGCCATCCATGTAGCACTTGTCATATGTGCTGCCCTTGTCATCATCAGTGCAGCCCTTGCATCGATGCAGCCCTTGTCATTTGTGCAGCCCTTTCGTTTCTGTTCTGTTCTTTTCTGTTCTGTGAAATCAAGGGGAAAGTGTTTGTTTGTATCAATATGTGTGAAAATAGACTTGGAACTTGACGATTACATGTCGATTTATCATTTGATAAATAAGCATTTTAACTCTCCATTGGTTATGTCGACTCAGGAAATATTGAAATGTACCACTGGTTCTCTTAAATTTACTTCCATGAACACCGTGTATGGAAAATACGTTTTGAAGCACCCGGCCATACTACGGGGCACTTTTTTGTATACTTTCCATACACTGGGTTCTTCGTAGAATATTTATGAGTATCCGGTGTAGTTTTTAAGTAGTACCTATGTCGACAATGAGCAATCGAGCCATGATAACTCGAGATAGGACGGGGTTTTAAAATAGCGATAATAAGAAAAACCGGAGTTCGACTTCATTTAATTTTCTTATTAACTAACGAAAGAACAGATTGATAACCACGACTTCGAAATAATCAGAAATTCGGATTAACGGTTTTCGAAATAACGACGAAAAACTGAAGTTATACTTCAACAAACAGGGAGTTAGCCGATGCTTCCCATTCTGAACATTATCTGGTGAGGAGAACACGAACAAAGTTCCATCAATGGAATACAATTTAGAGTTAAGAAAAAAAAGATGATTTTCGGCGCCTCATCGAGACATGAAATAAGGATATTCATTTTTAAAATACTAGATATATATTTTTATAGTACAAATTATGATGATAGCAAATAAACATCCATTAAGACGATAAATGTTCATTGTATTGAAGTGAAAACGCGGAACGATTTAATATTTTATCAAAGATCTACGATAAAACGTACGCCCTAATCTACGACGCGGCCTGGCGCATAGAAATCCTTCTTTTGTAGCCTCTTCGAGTACGTAGTTCTGCACTCGCCGTCGTACTATTAAAAATATCTGATTGCATGATACTCCTGCTTCGAAAAGTTCTATTGCAAGTTTCGCAATCATCGGCATAATCACGTCGTTCATGAAAGCTGGATAGCCCCCTTGTAATACGAAAAACCTTCCAACTGGGGTTAGCTGTAATAAATTGCGCGTCTCTTGATTCAATGCTATATCGTACATTTGCGGTTATTTAAATATTTCTCGATGTGTGATTGCGTCTGTTCTCTTTTATTGTTAAAAGCGTTTCTAACAGCAGTAACGTCAATGACGTCGTGACGTTGCAAAATCGCCCAATCGTACATAAGCGAACGTATTTTACGTGGTCCGCATGGAGTTTTCCGTAAATGTTAAAAGCCAATTGATTGGACATTCATCTTACCAAACGTTATCGCGGACACACCGGTAGAGCGTTGATAAGAATTATCTCAGAGAATATATCAGAACCATGTTCAAGTTGAATAAAACGATGATCTGTTTGGTCAGCGCGGTAATGTACATGTCAGTATATTATGTTATAACCTTGTGCGGAGTTATTCCCGTCCGAAACTATGATACTGTATTATGGTTACAATTGCGTCGTATCGAAAATGCCTTAGCACGATATTGTCGTTAAATGTACACTTATTCTTACTACGTGTATATGCCTTTTGTTTAGTCCACAATAGTGTCGATTGTACAAGCAATAATCCAATTTCGCACAAAAATAATTCCTTCATTTTCAAAATGGCGGCAGATTGATTTACGTCATGCACATGAATACCAAACTTTATAATTAATGTATCTTATCATTAAAAAATTGCCAAAATATCCATAATAATCTCATGTATGCAATTTAAGATGATATCGAGTTAAAGCATCTTGTTTTTATACATTTTAACCATTAATCGTACTGATTCATACGTATCTTTTTGATACGCTGGCTGAGTAAAGCTCGATTGGTCATTGTCGGCTCGGGTACTACTTTAATGTACCCCGGGTACTCTTAAGTATACTTAAATATATCCCGGGTAAGGAAAATATACTGAAACGTACCCGGTAATTAAAACGCTAAATTGGAAGTTATCGGCTTTTTTTCTTAAATTTATTATGTTCATATTTAAGTCAATTTTCTATAAAGTGGACTCTATATCATTACTCAAAAAACGTGACGATTCAGTTTTTGTTCAATGAGAATTTTGTTTTTTATTCCGTAGCGCGTTTTACGACATCGGATTTTGGGCGGGAATAAAACTCGAGTACAGTCTAAATTGGACAGGTACGTGTTAGTATATTTCTGTACCCGGGCTACATTTAAGTATACTTAAGAGTACCCGGTGTACATTAAAGTACTACCCGAGCCGACAATGACCAATCGAGCTGTGTAAGGATTACAAAAGATTTCATGATGAAGCATATAGAATTGTATTGAAATAAATACAAGTTTAAAGTCACTTTCATTTTCTTTGTGTAAAGTTCTTTTGTCGGCACCAGTATATATATTGAGATTTTTTACTCACCGTTTTGGAGCATGCGAGCTTGGTTTGCTGTCGCCATTCCGGATAGGTGGACCCCCCTCCCTCCCCACGATACTCCGGTACCAGACAACAGACTGAACATATGTGCGAAGGATTTCCAAAATTTGGAATAAAAACATATCTGACGTGCCTATGACCCCGTCCCAAATATACACTAATCCAGTCAAAGTACGGACATAATTCTTCTTATGCAACGGAACGGATTTGGAATCCATTAATTTAATTGCTGCGAAAAACTGAAATATTTTCTTGGTCAAAGTGTCTGTGTTGAAAATAAATCGGCGAGTTTCGAAGCAAAATTGAGCCTTGTTCGCATTTAACACAAACACAGACATGTTTAAAACAAATTCAAAATGTAAATGTATGCTTATAAGTTACTAGTTATCACGTTGCTGGGATCTTATTTTTGTGGTGTTAAAAAATCGGAGCTGTCCACGCGCCGGCTTTGCATACATACGCACTTAGAATAAAACGATTAAGTTTAGATAATTGCCGACGTTAGTATACATAATTTACAACACAATTGTGACTCGTCGTTCCTCAGCGTAGCTACGATGCTGACTTCAAGTTACATAGAATAAACAAAAAATATGTTTTAACAAAGATATTCGGCGTATATGCTGACTTTGAAATAAAGTTGGAAAATGTACGTTTCTAAATGATTAAACTGAAACCAAAGTATTTTTTCACTTGTTAGTCGCCTATCCACCGCATAAAACGTGTGTTATTAACTACACGCATATTCAAATCACGCAATAGTGTTCGTAGATAAATATTATACTATGGGAGCTCACATAATATGTGTCCTCACAGGGATTATAATGATATAACTTCTTCGCCACCGAAATGTATGGTATGGTAATATTTGATTACCATGCAGTTTTCTTTAGACACATTCAAATAACACTGCCAGAGTCGCGTCATGCGAAAATGGGTATTATGGCGTTTCGATCATCACACTACTTGTTACCTTTTTGTGGTATGTCTACTGTTTGTAAACGATTCGTACGTATTACATAACATTTTAAAACACACAAGATTATAGCGCACACACAACTGTAAAACAGATCATCTTTCTGAACTGTCTTAACCTGATGAAAGCACTGATTTAACTCTTGTTTGAAACAAATGCTTCGTAACCAATACAAGTGGGATAACGGCACTAGTTATTAAGTTACTACAACATAAAACAATACAGTAATTGCCATTTACTAATTGGAGTTCGACCCATGTTGCTTTAACAGTTATCAGTTGCTTTAGAGGAAGGTTTATATAGACACTATGACGATGTAAACACGCAAGTTGGACGGCGATTAGCGCTCTTATGACAATAGCATAAAGTGCGTGACCGGAATTGCCGCCTTTATATGAGCTTACCCCAATCCCTATTTTAAAACTAAACAAAGGATTGGCAGCTATAAATTGGACAATGGACATCTTTTTTTGACAATACTCCGAAACGCCATCGTGATTGGCAGTTATAAATTCGATGACAATAATTTCAAGTTTTTACTATATATTTTTAATTAAACGTGGAGATACTTGTCAGTTAGAAATAGCATTTACCGACCTTGTTCGTTATAAATTGAATGCTTTCAAACTAACCACTTTGAAAATTAAAAGTGGAGTTGCATGGTATTCGAGGGACCAACATATACAACAAACAAATACTAGATATATTGTGTCAACATTTTCACGAATGTCTCTCTATAATTCATATCATTCATCTCACATTTTACGCGCACGATCGGCGACAGCCATTTTGACGTTACAAGCGACGTCATTTCTTAGTTATAACAGCACGTGGAATCGATCGTGTGCTTGATACCAACCATCATTTGGCACAGCTCGAAGTAGAAAATCGATATTCTCTCGCATGCTTTTAATTATACTCATGTATTTTATAATGTTCATAAATATTTATACGGAGATAATCTGTTTTTTTGTAAAAAGGAAGGTAATATGTTTAGGATTCTTTCTAAATTATTATATTAAAATTGTATGCATTTTACAAAAAAAGGTATACATGTCGTGTGCATTTTTAGGAAATGACAAATTTTAACATGTTTTAAAAGTCACTAAATTGCTTGACTTTTGCATAACGTTTGTAACGTCACTTATCTTACTTTTCGGTGTAACGCACGAATGTAACGAGTTATGTTCGAACTTTTTCAAATATCGACTGCCAGTTATATTTTTAATGAAAAGTTTAGTAGAATTTATTGTATTGTTGTTTTTCTATAAACACAATAAAGGTTAATCAATATTTTCTCTTTGTAATGGTGAACTATTGGGATACCGTATTGTGCGCGACGTCCGTTCGGGACGTACGTGCGTTAACTTTTTTTTCAAAAGGCTTCTAACCCTGACTCCTGGGCAGAATTTTAAGAAATTTAACAGAAATGTTCTTGGGTGAAAATAACTCAAACGGTTCCAGTTCGTTTATAACTAATGTTATGGGGCGCAAAAAATGGGGTTTGAAACGGAAAGCTTAAACAATTATCTTCTAAAACCTCATCGCCCAGCGGATTAAATATCTTATTACATGCTTTACCCTGTTTCCCATGTAATATAACCATTACATATTTTTTATATTACACATGTGTAATACAACATTTGTAAGCGTTTTCATTGGCTTTGTTTTCGTTTATTGACCAATCGCATTTTGTTATTTTGCTGAAATGACATTGCAACGTCAAATGACGTCACCAAATGTAAACAAGATTCGGGATTTATCAGTATGTTTGCGTAAATATTTATTTAATTTGCTCATTTAAAAGCGGAAAGCATGTGATAATAAAGATCTGACACTCGCTGTCATATCATACCATTTTTTATTAAACTCGTCCAGGAAATTCGTTAGTAAGCTCGCCAAAGGCTCGCTTACTAGCAAAATTCCTGAACTCGTTTGATAAATTATGGTATGATTTCGCGTGTTTCATCGTATTTTGGTCGTCAAAAATTCCGTTTGATTCATCCCCTTTGGTAAAAATTCCTCGTCCAAGAAGTAATTTGGTTTCTTATGCTTGTAGTAACAACTCTAAAAAATCTTCTCCTACGAATCTACAAGGCCTAGAGATTTAGTATCTGTAATGCAATCGAATTATAGTCCTCTTACAATTTAAAAATAATGCCCCTGATTTCAAAACTGGTAAAGCTCCAGGGGTCACCAGTTTTAAACGTATAAAGGTAACAACTTCTAAAAATCTATGTATCTGAAGCCGAAAAAGTTAGTATGTAGCATCTTTAACAGGAATTCTACAAAGTTTGTTGAAACCATGCCCATGTCGGCAAAAGTTGCAACGCCCCAGAGTACACGAGTTTTACAAAGACTTTGTTTGGAAGTCATGTAAATTATGTTCTGGATCTGGATCTGGATGGTTACGTCGCGGAAACCAATTCTGGCTTTTACTCGACGGTGGTGGAGTGCGCGATTGTTACACAATTGCTGTTTTAATGCACTGTCTTTGAAAATGTCAATTGTTGGAGAGTTCACAATGTCATTACTTAGTTTATTCCAATCTATCACAGTTTTGACAAAGAATGAATTTTTAAAGAGGACAGTTTTTGCTGGGATAGTTTCAAAGCACTTGGAGTTATTGTTCACAAGGTTACACACTTTATCATGATGGATATAGTCCTCGTATTGTTTAGCCCTTATGGTACGCTTAGGCCTTAGTGGCTTAAGGTAGCGTTCAATGGAAATGGCCGGTACGTGCCCTTCCACCACCTTGTACAAAAGCGTCAACCGTTGGGCGCGCCGTCTGTCTTGGAGTGGTGGGAGTTCCAGCTTGCGGAGCATTTCAGTGACGCAGCCAGGCTGTCTGGAGCGGTAGTCTCTGGTTATGAACCTTGAGGCTGATCGCTGGAACCCTCTAGGCGGTTAATGTCTGTTTGGTGGAATGGGTCCCAAACAGCACTGGCATATTCTAGTTTGGAGCGGACTAGTGCTAGGAAGGCATTTTTGCGACATTCTAAAGGGCAGTGACTGAGATTTCTTCTTAAGAATCCAAGGGTGGAGTTAGCTCGCTTTGTTATGTTGGTGATATAAGTTTTCCATTCCATGTCTTCGGATAAGGTGATTCCAAGGTAGGGATTTTCTTGTACTCTTTTGAGGATTTATTTGTTAATATTGTAGACGTAGCTAGATTTGAGCTTAGAATGTAACATTTCTTTCCGTTAAATTCCATCCCCCATTCGTTGGCCCATATGTGAAGGTTATCTAGGTCATTTTGCAGAATTT
Organism: Dreissena polymorpha; assembly: GCF_020536995.1. Classification (NCBI taxonomy): domain Eukaryota; kingdom Metazoa; phylum Mollusca; class Bivalvia; order Myida; family Dreissenidae; genus Dreissena; species Dreissena polymorpha. The sequence continues at coordinate 41,901,307 of NC_068355.1, read as the reverse complement.
CATGATCTTTAAATGTGTTTATGGGTCTGTAAAGGAGACAGTCATCTGCGAAAAGTCGAATCTTGGACTTCACCCTTTCTGGCAGGTCGTTTATGTGACAAAAAATAGCAACGGTCCTAGCACTGTCCCTTGAGGAACTCCGTATCCCACTGGAACTTGGTGTGATTTCTCCCCGTCAACGACCACACACATTCCTCATGCGGGTGAGGAAGTTCGAGATCCAGGACAGGAGGTTACCTCGGATTCCATAGTTCTCAAGTTTCAGTAGCAGGCGTTGGTGTGGGACCGTGTCGAAGGCCTTACTGAAGTCCAGGATGATGGTGTCGACTTGTTTATTTTGGTCATAGAAGTTAAGTAGATCGTGGGTTGTTACAACTAGTTGAGTTTCGCAGGAGTATCCAGAGCGAAAGCCGTGATTTAAGGAGGTGAGAACTATGTGTTTGTCAAGGTGGTTTAGAATGTGGTGGCAGATGATATGTACGAGAAGGTTGGAGGTGACACTGGTAAGGGATACCGGGCGGTAATTTTCAGCCGCGTGACGGTCACCCTTCTTGTAAACTGGTGCAATGTTGGCATCTCTCCAATCTTCCGGCGGTTCTCCAGTGTTGATTGATTGCTGGAAGATAGCCGTTAAAGCTGGGGCTAGCTCCATCGCACAGGTCTGGAGGACTTTGTTGGGTACATCGTCAGGGCCTACGGCTTTGTTGACCTTAAGATTTTTTAGTAGTTTGTGTACGCCTTCTTGACCGATCAAAAGTGTAGGGATGTTTTCAGTAACATAGCCTGAGAGTACTGGTTTCTGTTGTGAGCCATCATCCTTGGTGAAAACTGATATAAATTGGTTTAGTAAGATTTCAGCTCTGCTTTTGGAGTCGGTGACTAAGTGACCATTGGAGCGTAGAGGTGCAATACCGATGTTATCCTTTTCTTTAATTTGACGTATGACCAGAATGGCTTTGTATTGTTGGTCTGAAGACCTTCATTGATTATTCTGTTAACATGCTCCCATTCTGCCTGGCGGATTCTTTTCTTACTTTCCTTTTGGAATTTTCTGTAGTTTGTCCAATTTTTTGAGGTTCTAGCTTTTTTTTTTTTAAAGGCGTGCTTTCTTCTTTATTACTGATTTTACTTTCCTTGTGATCCACGGAGTTGAGTTTTTAGTTGTTTTCATTTTTGAAGGGATGTTTGCGTTGATGGCAGAAGTGAGATCCGATTTGAAGGTATCCCAAAGTTCATGGACTGAAGGGTTGTTGTTGAACATGGTAGTAATGGTTCCTGATATTTCGTTGGCTTTCACCTTTAAGAGATCCCAGTTGGCTTTAGAAAACAGGTAAAAACGTCTGGGCGACCTCTTTGTGTAGAATGGTTTAGTGTCTGTTCTTATCTGAAACCAGAGAGCCCAGAGAGTCCAAATGTTATGTTTGCTCAAATCATTCCCTGATTGTCAAGGGGCTTAGCCTAAAGGGGTCAATAGTCAATATAGTATTTTGGGGAAGCTTAAAAAATATTGTCTTAACATTCAAAGTACATGGCTTTTATAATAGGTAAGCATCATTAAGATGCCCTCTGTAAAGTTTGTTCGAACTATGCTCGAAGGGCTAAAAGTGGTTCGTAAAAATCAGGCAGGTTCACGATTTAGTTTCTGGCAGACAGTATGGCGTGTCAAACGTTGCAAATTTCAATGTTTCCATATGTATGTGGTATATTTGTATACATATATTGTATATTTCCATTTGTGTGTGGTATAATTGCATATATATGTTGTATATTTCCATTTGTGTGTGGTATAATTGCATATTTATGTTGTGTAATTGATATATATATGATAAAATCCCATATATATATTGCATCACAAATATATGTTGTATAATTTCATATTTATGTTTGATATTTTCATATATATGTTCTAAAAGTTCATATATGTATGCAATATTTTGATATATATGTGGTATAATTCTGATATATTTGTTGGATAATTTTCATATATATATGTTGGATAATTTTCATACATATGTTGGATAATTTTCATATATATGTTGGATAATTTTCATATATATGTTGGATAATTTTCATATATATGTTGGATAATTTTCATATATATGTCCTATAATTTGCATGCTAGGAAATATTTTAACGGGTATGACTAAAAAATGGATATGGCTTTTCGAGCGTTAAGTGCGTCTATCAAACATCATGGCCGACAAAGACATTTGAGTAAAATGATTACGCATTTGGTTTCAAATTCTGAGTCTCAAAAGGCAAACAAATATTAAGTTTTGGAGCATTACTACAGTGTGAATGTGCACATTTATTAACCTGCAATTGTTTGTATTATTATGGTGTTCTTTCATTTTGTTTGAGCAGTATCTATTAATTCGGATATGCACACTTCGGCTTATTTTTTTATCATGAAAGACGGTGGTTTAACAAAGGCAATTTCCTGTTATTTCATCTTCTTCCAATATTTTATTGATATAATCTGGAGTATCATCGATTTTAAAGCATGATTTTGCCATTTGTTAAAGAAGTCTCTTTAAGCTAAACTGTGTTTTCAGTACATTTGTTGTCAGTATTGATGGAGAGGAGCATCTCATCATAACATCTGCAACCCTTGTAGAGGCCCTGGATTCAGAAGGTATGTTTAAACTTATAATATTTGTAACTTGAAAAAAAGCAACACAATGTTGTGCCGGTGCCCGGTCTACAAAATGCGCACATACCTCGTGATTGGGAACCAGCAACAAATCGGTATAGTGCATGCTGGGTAGCACGAGATAATACGGTCTCTTTTGCACGGGTGATTGATGCGAGTGGACGTGTTTTCCCTAGCTGAGTATTGCTATGAGTAATTGTGAGCCTGTGATTGTTTATGTTAGCCTGTGGCTGTGTCAATGACACGTATTTCTCTGGAGGGCCCTTCCCAGAAGGTTTAAGTGCCATTCCCCGAGTGTAGCCGACGAGCCGACGAGTTTCCCTCGAAGACGACGAGGACGTTTTGTGCCATCCTGACGAGCATTCCAGTCGATGCCAACGTGAGTATTATATTTAGTGTCGTTGCTAGTAATTACTGTAGTTGTTGACGAACCCCACAAAGAGCTAACCGTGAAAACACTACAATGGCGCCCAACGTGAGGCTAAGTGAAAATTGTGTTTAACGGTTAGGCTAGTTCTATATATAACTTTGTTGCAAATAAATCGGCATCGTGAAATTTAGTTCAAATTAAATTTAAAGTTCTGTGTTCGTTTTAAAACGTTATTTCTATAAAGTTGCACGCATTTTTCGTCCTTTTTAAAACGTGTATAGACAATAAACAGGCGACGACGTGGTCTTAGTGTTGGGCAATTTTCCCGTGATTAGTTGGCGCGAATTTTGTGCGCAGCAGTTCATGAAAAACGTGATTGGTCAATATCTATTTAAAGTAGTGCTATTGCTAATGTAAACTGGGTACCAGGAAATTTGTGTTTAATGTCAAATTAAAGCGGCGTGTTTTTTATTGCATTTTTTTATTTGATTAATTGCGATAGCGATTATATTAATTGGTCATTATTGGACAATTTAGTTTTAATTGTGAAGGCTGATTGCCATTTTTATTTAGACATTAATTTTAATTAAAATGAGGAGCGTAACCGTTCAAGACCGGTTGAAGGCCGAGCTATTGGCAGAGATTTCAAAGCTAGAGGCAGACATAACGCAATGGGACGATTTCCTTCCCCAGTTTGCAAAGCCTTTATTCACCAAACGTCTGTTGTTGCAGCCAGACCCTGTGGTGACAGGCATGCCGAGACTATTTGATGTCGCATTAAGCGTCCCCGTCTGACGCAGAATGCGCCGATTGCCTTGGTTGGTGTTTGACAGGAAATGCGGTCGATTTCTATGCGTTGCTTACCGAAGGGAGAGGGTCGGTACCTTACGCAGAGCTAATGCAGCGACTGCAGGAGCGTTTTGGCGCCAGTGAGCTAACCGCCACCGCGCAGGGCCGTTTCCACGTTGCACATCAGGAAGTAGGCGAGTCACTAAACGATTTGTCGCTGAAGCTGGCAACAGCGGCGTTTCGTGATCTGCCCTAAGCATACGCCGCTGAACAGGCAGTGACGAAGTTTTGTCACGGTTTGATTGACAAGGAGGCCGGCAAGCATGTAAGCCTGCAGTTACCCACATCGATGGGAGATGCGATGAACATGATGAAGATATATAGCCATGATCAGTCGGCTTGCGCCGCGGCTCCGATGTATACCCAGGAGAGTGAGCAAGAAGAGTCGAGTTGGGTTCACGAGGTGAAAAAGGCACCCACTGCAGATGAGGTCAGTGTGTCGGCGGTCGACAAATTGACCGACGTAGTCGAGAAGCTGCTGGATGTTGTGGAGCGATTATCGAACTCATTTGGAAGTTCGTGCGTTGATTCCTTTGTCTGGCAACCGGGTCAGCCGTTCCGAAATGAAGACTACGCTGAATACTCTGTGGAGGGCCCCTACCCACGGAAGGTCCGGAACCGGTGGTACAACGGCCAACATGCCTACGAAAGGGGATCCGGCCCAAATGCTTACGATGGGAGCGCCGGGAACTGGCGAAACAATCGGTACCATGGTGCATACCAAAATTCAAATTTCCGCTCTGAGGATCCAAGCGAGGTAGATATGGTTCCAATTAGGGCGATGGTCCTTGGGTGGAAAGGCGGGACATATCGTGCCTTAAGTGTGGTGGTGTTGGACATATCCAGCGTATGTGTCTTGAAAGTACTAAGCCCGTGAGCAAAAATAATGAGGTTTTGAGCCTCGAGTGGGGAGGCCCACAGCATGCCAAGGACGTGCACGATGCAGTGCCGTTGGTGCTGCCAACAGTGCCAGATGTCGTCAGTGATCCAAGGATGGTCATTGGCGAGAGCACTGAAGGAGACCATGGGGATTCTGTGTGCATGGATGCGTTTCGCATACAACGGGTGGCGGTCCAGTCTGCCGAAGCAGCCAGCCGAGAGGCAGCGAGAAAATTGGCGTTTAACAGGGCCGACCAGGTGGCGGCCGAAGTGGCCCAGGGAGAGGCGATTCGCCAGGCAGTGGGAGAGATGGCCAAACCGGCCACTGGAGATAAGGCCAAACCGACCGCCGGGCCTGTGGATCCGGCTGGTGTGACCGTGGCAGACCTCCGGAACAGAGCGTCTGGTTGTTATATCACCACGACAGACCGTCGGTGCAGGGCGTCCGGTTATGGCGTTACATCGGAAAACCGCCGGAAGTGAGCGACCGGATACGGAGTCGACGCGGTTGACCTCCGAGGGGGCGGCGCATTCGGATACCGAGTTGCCCCGGACAAAAAAAGGGAGGATGAATTTCGAAGGTCTGTTAGGCGTGGCTTAAGAGGGTGGCGACCCTCTAGTTCTCGCCGCTGGGAGCGGTCCCGGCGTTGGAAATTATGTTGGCTACCAGAGTGTCTAACTTCCAAAATCAGTACCGCCTAAACTTGTAAAAGGGCGAGGTTAATTGTAAGTAAAACTAGAACTAGAACTACTACTGGAAAACAATTAAAAATACAATACCCCCCAAATTAAACAATTACAATAAATTGCAGTCACATAATACTAACAGAGGTATGGTCACCTTATTTTTGTGATCTTTCTTACTACTCTGATATATCTTTACTGGAAACTGATTTGCGGTGTTGATAATGTATTACGGTGTACGCAGAATAACAAAAGTATGATTTCTATTAAACATTGGGAGTAAGTTGATTAGATTGTTTTGAATAGATCTAGTCCTATTGTCTCAGTTTAAGCCCAGGCTTTTATCGCCATATTGTTGGAATTATAAAATTGAAATTTATCTGAGCAGTGCTTTGCGAAAAGGGGTTTAATGCATGGGCATAAAGTGTCGTCCCAAATTAGCTTTCTTTTATATGACAGCGCTTTAAAGTGCTTTGCACATTCACGGATGTGTTTGATTATTTCCCGTGAAGTGTTTTTTTCCTTGTGGTCGGGTGTGACATTGTCGGACGACCGCTGTCACACCGCACCAACGGATGTAGTAACTACGCAGATGGTAAATAGTAACCCGGTTTTCCCTGCAATATCCCAGTCTTGGCACCTCCGTCACCATTTATCCTTCCATGTTAAGATTTGTGAATCAATCTTACTTCAATCACTTTGTAATTTCTGTATCATGTCATTTATTTCAGTAGCTTCTATAAATGAACTTCTTTTCTACCAACAATATGCTGAGCAATGTCGTAAAATTGTGTCGCACTCCATACTGTTTTTTTTGTTGTTGTTTTTTTTGAATGGCCGGAAGTGGTATTTCCCGGAGTTTTTCTTTTAAACAATATTTGCAGGTCTTTTGAATTTTTATGTGACCATGCTTGACGGTAACTGTCTCGTTGCATCACTTTGATTTTCTGAATGGCCGGAGGTGTTTCCCGTTGCATGTACACTTTATTTTGTTTGTTATTTTTGTAAGTATATTGTTTGTAATTTTCGGATGAAAGCCGACAAGAATGTTTTTATTTTATTTAACTAAGATGATGGAATTTTAGATATCCATAAGAAACAATATTGTTTTTAACCGCTATAATGTAGCGGTCTGTATGTAACCCGATTACCATGGGGGCGGTGGCCCAAGAGCAGAAAACTGGGAGGAGAGTGTAGTGCCGGGCACCAATCGTCTGTCTAAAATATTGTTAAAGGGTGGGGGTGGGTACAATAGTTTTTGTTTTTTGTTTTATTTTAGTTGTCTTTCCCTCCAGATGTCAATGAAGTGATTATGCTGCAAAATGTACTTAATCTGTATAAAGCCATTATAGGTATTATACTTGGACAAAAATAAGATTATTGTTATTCTTATACTTTTAACCTTTTTGCCACTTAGATATGTATTTTAACGCATTTGTAGTCCCTTAGTTAAATTTCTTGTGATTTCATTATATAACCAACAGGATTTTTATTGTAGATTATGCAGTTCCATGTGGGGGCGAGGGCCTTTTCATGTGTGCTGCTAGGCGGATGTATTTATTGGCATTTATTTTATTGTTAAAGTTGGTGTTAATATGTTGTAAGGTTGGTACTCCTGCCCATTGATTGTGTGGACAATAAAAGGGCAGGAGTTACAGGACCTTGTTTGGAAAGTGACTTTTTTTAATAGGGCATATAAGGAAATAACTTTAAGCTTATTTGCACTACCAAGTCATATGATTCTAATATAATTAAAAAGGGGGTACTGACGTTTAATGGAGATGCATTAACTTTAGTTGTGGTCCAGTGCAGACGTTGCGCAAACAGAGAGGGCGGACGAAAGCCGGCCGGCATGAAGACCTAACTTTGTGTTAGGTCAAGGTGCTTACGCAAGGGGCACTATTACTTCATCGGTTGCGCCGGTACGATTCCTTCGCTGTGTGGCATCGTCCCAAAAGGAGAAAAGTGGGAGGTGTGTTGTGCCGGTGCCCGGTCTACAAAATGCGCACGTACCTCGTGATTGGGAACCAGCGACAAATCGGTATAGTGCATGCTGGGTAACACGAGATAATACGGTCTCTTGTGCACGGGTGATTGATGCGAGTGGACGTGTTTTCCCTAGCTGAGTATTGCTAGGAGTAATTGTGAGCCTGTGATTGCTTATGTTAGCCTGTGGCTGTGTCAATGACACGTATTTCTCTGGAGGGCCATTCCCAGAAGGTTTAAGTGCAATTCCGCGAGTGTAGCCGACGAGCCGACGAGTTTCCCTCGAAGACGACGAGGACGTTTTGTGCTATCCTGACGAGCATTCCAGTCGATGCCAACGTGAGTATTATATTTAGTGTCGTTGCTAGTAATTACTGTAGTTGTTGACGAACTCCACAAAGAGCTAACCGTGAAAACACTACAACAATTATTCTGTCAAATTTGGAATTAATAAGTGTGATTATTGTCAATCAGTTACCAATACTTCAATTTCCATTTTATTCATGTCAAATGAAATATACCTTTCTACCTAACTAATGCTCGATTGGTCATTGTCCGCTCGGTTACTAGTTACATGTACCTTGGGTAAATGTAAGTATTCTTACATGTACCCCGGGTACGGTAAATATACTCAAACGTACCCAGCCGATTTTAGACTGTACCCGACTGTTTATTCCCGCCCCAAAAACACGCTACCGATTACCGTAATTACGAAACAAACTGCTATTTAAAAACAAGAGCTGTCACCATAGGATGACTTATGCCCCTTAAAAACGCTTGATAGAAGTTATGAGCATTTTTCGAAACCTAAACGCAGATTTCGAAACCTAAACGCAGACCCTAAGTTCAAGGTCAAGGTCCAGGGGTTAAAAAATTTGTGCGTATGGAAAGGCCTTGTCCATATACACATGCATACCAAATATGAAGGTTATATCTCAAGGGACATAGAAGTTATGAGCATTTTTCGAAACCTAAAAGCAGATTTCGAAACCTAAACGCGGACCCTAAGTTCAAGGTCAAGGTCACAGGGGTAGGAAAGTGTGACGGAAAGACGGACAGTCCGATCACTATATGCCCCCTTTTCTTCGAAAGGGGGCATAAAAAATGCATCAACATGCTTGTTGAGTATGAGTTTCGATAATATAGATGCCATTTTAACAGAAAATTGACATAAATATGAAAATAATTAATTAAAAAAATAATTGCTGACAACGATCGATTTAGCGCTAAAGTTCCCGGGTATGTATGAGTATATTTACCGTACCCGGGGTACATATAAGTATGCTTAAGTGTACATGGGGTACATGTAACTAGTACCCGAGCCGACAATGACCAATCGAGCGTAACTGAGCATCCCATTCCTTATCTACGCTCTTAAAGCCTCTTTAAACATTGAAATGCGTTCATCATTATAATTGATTGAAGATGTGGTGACTTTTTTTATTTAAGACCATAATGCCATTCAAACAGGCAACATGCCTATGAGTACATTTTATCTGTGCTGAGGCAAGGTTTGTCATTCACATTTTTTCTTATCTCTACTTTCAAATGAAACTTGCAAATGCGATTGATTACATGTTTAATGATAATAAGAGGTTCAAATAATACAAAAATGTGTTTTTTTTCCGAATGTTTATTGCGAAAAAAGTGATTTATTTGTTTAAATTTCAAAGTAAACATTGTGATGTGGTCACTTCTTAAAATACTGAATGTTTTGTAATTGGTTAAATATTGGGTAGCCGCACGTGCGCATATATCACACAAACTTATTTACTTTCTGTCTGAAGAAGCACAGAGGTCAGGAGGCATCTAATGCATAAAATCATTTGCGGACCTTTTTTATGACTATAATTACCGTGTGTGTAAACAATGTTTACCAATACTGTACATGAATTGATTTTGGACTTAGCTCATTTATGTTTGTTCATTTTAAAGACAAGCATCTACATTTAAAATTATTTGAAAAGTAAACATCACAATGGAAAATGCCATATTGCAATGTATAAAAAAAATCCTATAGCTGCTGAAAGAGATTTTATTATCCCCCACCATAGGCGGAGGGATATTGCTTTGGCGTTGTCCGTTCTTCCGTCATCCGTCTGTCCGGCATTTTGTGTCTGGAGTCATATCTTGGAAGTGCTTTGGCGGATTTCATTGAAACTTGGTATGAGTATATATTGGGGTAAGAGGATGATGCACGCCAAATTGTTAATAACGGAGTTGTAGCCTTTTGTATCTGAAAAAAAAAATGCTTTTTTGTGTCAGATATAACACTTTTGTGTCCAGAAGCATATTGGCGGGGGATATCAATTCAACGGATTTGCTTGTTTATTTTGTATTGCAGGGAAGACAAGTGCTGGTACTCCTAGTGATGGTGGTGGCGGTGGTGGTGGTGGGGGGTAAGGCTGTTGGTGATGATGATTGTTATTATGACAAGGATTGTAATGCTGATACGGATAATTCTGATGATGATAATGGTGACCATGAGTGGATAATTATACGCCCACAAACGAAGTTTAGGGGGTATATAGAGGTGAGCTTATCCGTCTGTGGGTCGGTCTGTCTGTCTGTCCGTATTAAGTGTCCGCTCTCTAATTCAAGTTGTTTTCATCCGATCTTCACCAAACTTGGTCAGATGTTGTATCAAGATGATGTCTAGGTCAAGTTCGAAAATGGGTCATGCTCTCTAATTAAAGTAGTTTTCATCCGAGCTTCACCACACTTGGCCAGAAATTGTATCTAGATGATGTGTAGGTAAAGTTCGAACATAGGCCATGCCGGGTCAAAAACTAGGTCATGGGGTCACTTAGTGCGTTTTTAACATTGAGCATGGTGTCCGCTGTTTCATGTGAAGACAACATGCAAAATATTCTGTGTCAATGCGGCATGTGGGGGTATTCGTTACGTCTGTGAAACAAGCTCTAGTTTATGATGTTTATGATAGTTGTGAGGAAGATGATAGCGATGGTAAGGATGGTGAAGATGATGAAGATGATGACAATTATGATGGTGATTGTGGTAATTATGATCATGGCAATGATAATTATGTTTAAGATTGTGACAATTTTAATAATGATGATAAATGAGGATGACAAACAGGGGGGGGGGGAGTAATGATGATGGTGACAATTGGTGATGTTGATGATAGTTATAATAATGCATAATTTGGTGGTTGAATTAAGGGTACATTTATTGCTGACAAGGATCATTATAATGATGAATATGGGTGACCATGAGCGGATGATGATTGATGCTGATGTTGGTGTTGACAAAAATGAGGATTTATGATGGTGATGATGAAATTCATTGAGTTAATTTCCTACTTTGTTTTTATAACAAAAATACATTTTTAGGAATGATCATTATATCACACATTTAACCTGTATTGTGTTATACATTAAATCTTATTGTTACAACATAATAAACTCATGCAAAATCTTATGACCAACCTCCAAAAGTGCAGCTTTCTCAAACGCAACATAGAAGTTGGCCTATCATGCTGTGAATGTTACCACACCCTTTCACAATGATTCTTAAAGGAATGGTAAAGGCGTGCTCAAAAGTGATCAAATTTTGAAATGTGTATGTAGGAAAAGGTTATGATATTTAACAGTTCTCTATTATTCACATCTTATTAGTGTTTATGTCTTGCCATTATTTAAAGATGTGTGTTAATTGTCATTGTTTTTAGATGCTTTAATTTAATTTAGATGCTATATAGGGGGTCACTTTGTCGGTCTGTCTGTCTGTCGGTCTGTCCAAAAATGTCATCTGATCTTCACCAAACTTGGTCACAAGTAGACTACATGATGTGTAGGTCAAGTTTGAAAATGGATCATGCCTGGTCAAAAACTAGGTCACGGAGTCACTTAGTGCGTTTTAAACCGAAAGTTTTTCCGGACCATAACTATGTAATTTATCGTTAGATTTTAAAATGACTTGGTACATTTGCTCACCATCATGGGACGGTGTGCCATGCGAAAAAAGTACGTCGATATCTTCAAGGTCAATGTCACATTGGAGTTCAAAGTTCAAAATGCTTGTCCGGACCATAACTTTGTCATTTATCGTTAGATTTTAAAATGACTAGGTACATTTGTTCACCATCATGGGACGGTTTGTCGCTCAAAAGAATTATGTCGATATCTCCAACGTCAAGGTCACACTTTGAGTTCAAAGGTAAAAAATGGCCATACATGAGCTTGTCCGGGCCATTACTATGTCGTTTATTGTAAGATTTTAAAATCATTCGGCACATTTGTTCAACATCATTGGACATTGTGTCGCACGAAAGAATTACGTCGATATCTCAAAGGTCAAGGTCACACTTTGAGTTCAAAGGTCAAAAATGGCCATAAATGAGCTTGTCCTGGCCATAACTTTGTCGTTTATTGTGAGATTTAAAAATCATTTGGTACATTTGCTCACCATCATTGGACGGTGTGTTGCGCGAAAGAATTACGTCCATATCTTCAAGGTCAAGGTCAAACTTTAAGTTCAAAGGTCAAAAATGGCCATAAATGATCTTGTCCGGGTCATAACTGTGTCATTCATTGTGAGATTTTAAAATTACTTGGTACATTTGTTCACAATCATTGGACAGTGTGTCATGTGAAAGAATTATGTGATATCTCCAATGTCAAGGTTACACTTGGAGTTCAAAAGTCAAAAATGGCCATAAATGAGCTTGTCCGTCCATAACTATGTCATTCATTGTGAGATTTTAAAATGACTCTTTACATTAATTTTGATCAAACTCATTTGACGACGTGTCATGCAAAAGAATTCAAGAGTTCAAAGGTCAAAATGGCCATAAATGATAATGACATAATAATTCTTAAAAATCGCCATAATTAGCTTCTTTTTTGTAACCGTTAAGGTTTTTAATAGCAAGCAGGTTGAAGGGAGATGAAAGATCATCGTGGCAGCTTATCGTCGAGCTAAAGACAGCAACAGAACGACGGGATCAAAGAGCCATGGAATTTGACACTTGAAGCAAAAATATATCTAACATTCGATCATCAGCTCAAGTATGGAATGATTACTTTGTGATGATTAGAAGTGATCTATGGATTTCAATGAAAGTAAACCAATAAAAACAAACACAATACCTTAATATTGATATGTTATGTCATCATCATAGACATTTTTAACATAAATACCTTAAACAACGGCCAACCATATGATATTATGTTTAAATGTTTTTTAGCTCGACTATTATATACGAAATAAATATAGTGGAGCTATCCTACTCACCCCGGCGTCGGCGTTAGCGTTCCCGTTAGCGTGCAAATATTAAAGTTTGCGTACTACCCCAAATATTTTCAATGTCCCTTGACATATTGCTTTCATATTTTGCATACTTCTTAACCAACATGACCCCAACCTATATACAAGAGCAGACAACTGTATCAAGCATTTTGAAAGAATTATGGCCCTTTTTCATTTAGAATATGCATGTTATTGATAAATCTATGTTAAAGTTTGCGTACCACCTCAAATATTGTCAATGTCCCTTGACATATTGCTTTCATATTTTGCAAACGTCTTTACCAACATGACCCCAATCTATAAACAAGAGCAGACAACTCTAGCAAGCATTTTGTAAGAATTATGGCCCTTTTTTGTCTTAATAACTGAATATTGTGTTAAATTTTGTGTTTAGATCCACTTGACTTCTAAAGTTTCAAAGCTATTGCTTTCAAACTTCAAATATTTTCTTACTATCATGAGGGTACTGTACCTGCCAAGTTCATTTTTTCCTTGACCTTTGAATGACCTTGACTCTCAAGGTCAAGAGTAAATTTTACTTACATTGCCATAACTTCTTTATTTATTATCAGATTTTATTAATACTTTGACAAAAGAACACTTACCTGAATACCACAATGGATTCCACCCAAACAATACCCCACGGCCCAACCCAGAATCCCTGCCCCCCCTCCCCCCCCCATTTTTTTTTCCTTTTTTTATTTTTGAAAGATCGTCTAATAAATTACTACACCCCACATTATACCCCCCTCTCAACCCCCCCAAAAAATAAATATTTTTTTCCTTTTTTTATTTTTGAAGGACCGTCAAAACTTCTCACCCAAGCTATTGCTATCAAACTTGACATAAAATCTTATTAGTTTGTTTTATGTCTTCACAAATGTTCAATAGATTGTGGAAAATATACCTGAACTATTACCTTGACCTTATTGAATAATTTGAACAACTACCCCATGATGGCTTACGTTATACTGTCAAGCACTCGATTAGTCGAGCGCACTGTCCTCTGACAGCTCTTGTTTCTAGATACATGCATGTTTAGGCAATTATTCTTTGTGTGCAGTTCTGAATATATTTTAACTAAAATTATAGGTTAAACATTTGCATTCCAATTATAAATTGCATGCATGCAACTTTAAAAAAAATCTATACACTGCAGTAAGAAGCTTCCAACACTTTAGCATGTTGCATTGACTCAAAGTTTTAATGAAATAAGTGTCAAATTCCAAATCATGGATGATATTATTATTATTGTTGTTGATTTTCAGCTCGGCTGTTTTCGGAAAAAAAACGAGGTATTGTCATAGCCAGCTCGTCGTCCGCCATCAAGCGTCGTACTAAAACCTTTACATTGGCTCTAAAATCAATGTGCTTCCACCTACAACTTTGAAACTTCATATGTAGATGCACCTTGATGTGTTCTACACGCCACATCCATTTTGGGGTCACTAGGTCAAAGGTCAAGGTCACTGTGACCTCTAAAAAAATAATTCTGACAAGCTTTCATTTATTCAAAACTTCACCCGCAGCCGAGCGTGGCACCTGTTATGTGGTGCTCTTGTTATTTAAAGATATGTTATCGTTTGTTATGTAATTTGCTATAAAAGTGGAACAACAATAGGTTTTATGTAAATTTATTTAAAAGCAATAGACATATTTTCAAGAACATAGAATTGCATATATGTGAAAACAATTCTGTTGGATACACAAATACCTTATCATTTAACAGACATATGGACACTTTAATTTTTTATTACTTTTAATTAAAAAATATGAAGATAAATGCATGATCAGGACTCGCAACTAACCGTCTGATTACAGAATAATGTAAACAAGAAACCGTCGGAGACCGGTGATGCTCCCCAAAGTTATTTTTGTCACCATATTGCACTATATATTCAGATAAAAGGAAACGTCTTGAGTGCACAGTAGTTGGGGAGACAATAATTTAAAAAAAAAAAATTCAAAGGGCCATAACTCTGTGAAAAATCATCCGACCAGAACCCGCTGATAATATGCACATCTCCTCTTGGTAGTGAAGCTTCCCATAAAGTTTCATTAAATTCCGGTCATTAGTTGCTGAGAAATAGCCTGGACAAGAATTGCACTATATGTACAATTAATGGAAAATTTCAAAGGGACATAACTCTGTGAACAATCATCCGACCAGAACCCGCTGATAATATGCACATCTCCTCTTGGTAGTAAAGCTTCCCATAAAGGTTCATTGAATTCCGGTCATTAGTTGCTGAGAAATAGCCCGGACAAAAATTGTGCAAGGACGGACACACAGACGGACGGACGGACAGACGAAGCGGCGACTATATGCTCCCCCCCCCAAAAAAAAATTTGGGGAGCATACCAAGACTATTGCAAAGCAATATATGTCCCCTACCGGCTCCACCATTGTCAGAAATATATATATATATATTTTATATATTTGTTGCCATAGCGACCAGAAGTTTTTATGTATCAAGAAAATAAAATGACGTGCACAATGTTCATATTGCAATCTATCCATGTTTCAAGTTTCATGAAAAAAGATGAAGAACTTTTAAAGTTATCGCAGGATCCAGAAAAGTGTGCAGGATCCACCATTTTCAGCAGTATTTCTAGTCTATTTGTTGTCATAGCAACCAGAATTCTTGACAAAGGAACAAAATGAAATGACGCGCATAATCTCCATATTGCCATTTGTCCATGTTTCAAGTTTCATGAAAAAAAATATGAAGAACTTATAAAGTTATCTCAGGATCCAGAAAAGTGTGACAGACTGACGGACACACAGAGCGCAAACCATAAGTCCCCTCCGGTGAAACCGGTAGGGGACAATAACTACTGAGCAGTATAAGTGAAAACCAAACATTTTTCAAAAATATTGGTCAATGACAATTTTTATTAGTATGTTTAATTTTTTTAATATAAAAAGTTAACCAAACTAAATTGTCTTAACAGGTAGAACAGAAACCAAAAGCTTATTAATTGATTTTATAGTTAACTGCCTGGTTATAATTGTTCTTTTCATAACGCCTTTGACATTATTTTGAGGTACAAATAATGAAAAGTTATTATCGTCATTTTCCAAAATAATGTCAATTTTATCTTCATTTAAAATGCATAAATTATGCAGCATGCAGACATGGCGAAAGCCCGTCGGACATTGCCGACGAAAATTTAAAAAGGCCGACGGTGAAATGCGAAATCGTCGAATTTCGTGATTACCGACTTATGATATTTCCGGAGAAAATTTGTAACAAACTGCATCGGTTAATTCCGAAAGTGATTCAAAACGTTAACGGAGCGTCTCGCCGAACGACAGCATACTGAACTATTGGTTCGCGAAAGTAGTCGGACATATACGAGTTTACGTTCGTTGCACACATGTTGTTAACGTGATCCAAGATGGCTGACAATAAAAAGAAATAACGATGCACGGCGAAAAGGACAAATAACAATCGAATTAACCATGTACATCATATAATTAGTATGGATTAATGAAAAGCGCGTGTCATTCTACGATACTGCGTACGTTTTAGATACAAATTAAACTTTTTTTTTGGAAATGTATGTACTTAATGTCACATATGAGTGTTCGAAAATTGGAATGCAGTATACTCGTGAAGAAAAACACATCTAACAGTTACGAGATTATGGTTCGAAAATGCAAAAAAAAGACAAACATGATTCGATTTATATGTAAGTGGATCTGTGTTTAATCAGATTCGTGTGCATATTATGCTATATTATGTTTGCCACTCTATACAGTTTACTGTAACGGCATGTTAGTGAAATGGATATTTAAAGGTAAACTTATTTAATATATTAATTACTCTTAGCTAAATACATCGACGACACTCAATTATATATATGTTTATGATTGAAGCGTAAATATATCCACAAAATGAAACTAACGCGCTTAATTTACTTCCCCAAATCAAGTTTTCATGCTTAAATGTAATTTGTAATTTTACTTCGCCATGCCGAGACTTATGGCTCTGCACTTCCCGGTCAAAACTTAAAATTGAGGCCTGTGAAAATTTCAACTGGCCTGTGAATTTTTTCTTCTGGTAGGCCAGTCTGGCCTGTAAATTGTGACGGTCTTTCGCCATGTCTGAGCATGCAACTTGCAATGACTGTTTTGACAATGAACTCTATATCCACCATATCAATAAACATAAGTCTGCAAAATCTACTCTTTTAACATGCCAAAGCTGTTTTCTATTAGGACACGGGTGCAAATAAGGCTTTTTTGAAGTTCACCTGTTCCCTTAAAATGTGACCATTATCGCGAAATGGTGTCATCAAGTATCTAGACATCGGATAAGCTTTATCTCCTATTACTAGTATGTGATTCATTCCAGTAAACCCGGTAAGTGCAGCATATAAAGGCGAGTAAAGGAAAACGCGTGCATCATGCACCTTTCCAGGCCACCCTCAATACACATCTGTGAAACGCCTGTCTTCTCAACAAACAGCTTGCAAGATTATTGAATAGTGTCCTTTTCTATTGAAGTAGTCTGGAGACCTTTTCCTTGGTGCCAACATTTTTATGTGCGTCCCATCTATTGCCCCCCAAAGACTTCAGGGAAGCCTTTTTTATTTTGAAATTCATCAATCACAGTCTGCTTGTCATTGTTGGATGGCCAACATATTACTGTCTTAAGGTTCATGTAGAGGCTTCATTTTGAAAAATGTGGGACCCCAAGCATTGAACTCAAATCTGACTAAAGGAAGAGTGCCACATTGAAAATGTATACATATATGCTTTAAAGGATGTTTTTCCTTCAAACTGCTACCAATTTTGTACATCAACGCATCATACCATCCACAAAATCAATCAAATTTCAGAGCGATTTTAACACAAAAATATACATTATTTTAAAAAATCCGAATCATGTTTATTCAACGTATTTCGGCGGAAAATTATATAACTAGTGAATAATATCGACATTGACGAGGGCAAGTTACGCTTAAACAGTAAAAAAAGTTTACATATCTAGAAATATCAAAACTCGAACACATGTCATTTAATCACCATGGGGGCAGCCATTTGTAAATTCATAAAATAGAAAGAAACATGCTAAAAACTCACTCATCGCCTATTTGATATTCCAAACGGTTGACGATGACAAATGCATTGGATTGTAATCTTTCCGTTGATGTTTGCAAACTGCACGATCAGACCTCATAAACACTCAAAAGAATAACTATGTAAGAAGCATTTCACCAATGTTTACAAGTGTTGTCGAATCACCATACTTATAGTATTGCGCATAAAATAGTACGCTTACAGACTGACAGAAAGATCGATACGTAACTCCGTTAAATTCATCACGGTATACTATTCTATTGATAATATATAATAACACATCGCTTTAACAATCTAAAAGGAGAAATAATTCTTTTAAACAAAGTTTTTAATAACGAAAGTGAAAACAACGGAAGTTAGATGGATATTCTGTGATATGCACTTCGGCTCCAGAAAAAACAATACAAATAAACTAAAAAAGACGTGTGGGGGACAATTTTCAGCTGGAAAATATTTGAAATAGGGTAAGTGATGATATCTCGACGTGGTAATTTCTGTTATTGAGTGCGATCTCTTGCTGATTAATATTAATAGTTGTTTTACTAGTTGCGAACCAACTGTCAAAATAAGTTTGTGTTTTCTCAGGTATGTGTATACACATACCCGGTTTTCTCACCACTGCACGTGGTTTCGACCGATTTGTTTTGCACGTTTTTCTACGGAGCACAGCGAGGGCCACGCTTTCAAAATGGGTAGAAGGAATCGAAATATAAAATCAATCGGTTTGCCAATTTCTTTATATTCCTTTACAATTTTATATGTCGTCTGCAATCTATTTCAATTTGAGATGGTTTAAATTTGCAATTTGGTTGAGAGGTAAATAACAAAATTGTTAAGCCTTTGAAAAAGAATTGTGACTCTTATTATCCACCATACCTGGATTTTTAAAAAGTAGTTACATTTTAGTTATTTTTAGAACTTTGTTTAGGAAATTTATCCAAAATAGGCAGTTGAATAAAAACTCATTTGTTGTTTTATGACAATAATTTTATGTGAAATGTTGCTAACTTGACCATGTATATGTATATAGCTTTGTATTTATTCAACTTAAGGTAGTGCATATCCTCCCTAACTTTAGATTGAGATTTTGTAAATTAGTGTAAAAATGTATTGGTTTTAAACCAAAATATGAATAAAGCACACAAATATTGAATGTCAAAAATGTGTTTATGTTATTCTATTCGTCTTTAGCTTTAAAATGATATATAGTTTGACCATATTGTACCACATTGAATGAAGAAAAACCAAAGCGAATTTTTAATGAATTTTATCCCCCCCATGAACCTTAAGAAGACTGTCACATAAAACTGTCAGCATTCTTCGGTTATGGTCTAAGAAAGTTTACTTTGATACGTTAAAACGGTCTGCAACAGACCTTACTGTCTCTAAATTACCCAAATACCAAAGCGTCATTAGTAAGTCCTTATCCAATGGAACTTGTTCACGACCCCTAGTTGCAATCCTTCTACGAAGCTGATCATCAGTTGAAATTCTCTCCAGAACTCTTTCAAAAGTACCCCTTGTCATGCGAAAAAAGGTCTGGGATGTACTGAGGTACGGCGACTTCAACGTAGTTGCCCACTTTCGGGACATCATCTCTGCAGCTGAAAAGAAACCATATTACTAGTTATTAAATGGATGTAGTTAAAAGCCTGTTATATTGCTTTGATTACGTCATTCAAGCTTATTAATACCATAAAACTCAATATGACTTGTGCTTAGTAATCTTTATTACTTGTTCAGAGCATTTTCAACCCAGGACCCTAATAAAACCCTGTGCCATTAAAATTGATGAAAACTCAAATTTGAGTTTAGATGTTTGTTTTCATGGCAATGTTAACATCACAGTGCTTAAGCATGGTCCTTAGATGTTAGGGAGTATGGGTTCACCCCCTTGGGAAATACAAATTCTTTAGTATCTTTATTGTTTTTATAATTAATGAATTCCGACTATTAATCCAATAAATAAAAGATATACGTTAATTGGTAATTGTCAATAGTTAAAAATCGGTGTATATATTGAAACTATTCACGTCCCGAAGCCGAAATTAATGTCCATTATATTGTCCGAAATTTTGTTTTTCCGAAATAGCATTAAATATAACAAGTAAATTCGTTAATAATGGTAGAATAGATATTTCACAATACGTACATTGCTGCACATAGAGCGGCGAATCGTGGCATTGTTCTACTAGCCTTATTAAAGAGCAAGTTCATTTAATTTTCTTCAAGTCATTTATCATAATGGTTGAATTAATTGTGATTCCGTCAAATCGGTTTGATTGAATAGCGAGAAGTGCCCCTTTCCAAGGACAGGCTTTTCTATAAACGGAAAGGGTCGCATATGTTTTTTTTAAATATTTTCCAATTATAGATACAAAAGAAATGTACTAATAATCTTAATAAAGAACTCATACATCGTTATTGAAATTTCACCAATTATGTTGATGAGGCCTTTTCGTTCCACTTAAAGCACTTTAAGCGGGATTCAGCCATCTCCGCTTTTCAGCCACGCTTGTTCATTTCCCGTGATGCAAATTATAGCACATATATATGAAAATTATCTAACATATATATGAAAATTATCCAACATATATATGAAAAGTATCGAACAAATATATCATTTGAATTTTGCAACGTTTGACACGCCATAAGACAGATTAACCTTGTATTAACTTTTGTAACATTTGTTGTATGGCAATAAATTGTCTTATTTTTTGTACATTTTGTATCTTATCCTGCTCAGTTATTAATTTTGAAAACATTTAGACACACTCATGATAAGTACTTAATTTGCCAGTGATTCAAAAATAAGCTTAAGCAAGTCTAACTTCGTACATGCATGTTACAGTATCGAAAGCAACGGAAAAATAAAATATGTAATATTTTTCAAAAAGGATGTGACGTAACGGCAGTATAGTAAACAACGTTCAAGTTTGGTTGATACGAGCCTAACATGCGGATAAAAAAAACACGAAATATACATACAAATGGAAACTTCGTGGGAAACTTAAGTTCGAGTCTTTTTTTGTGCAGAGCTACGGCGTTCGCAGCTGGGTGCGGATTTCAAGGTTGTCGAGCTTCAAGGATTTTGAATTGAAACAAAGAGTCAAACTTGCAGTAATAATCACCCCCCCCCCCTAAACATGATACCAACTTAGTTTTGTTCTAAAAATACAAAGCTATTTTTTTTTATAGAATTCATACGAACACGGTCATTTTTTAAATAAGACTTGTAACTGTGATCATTCAGATCAAATTTAAATAAATAAAATCTCAAGGCTTGAAAAAAGTTGAGAAATCTTGTGCAAGCGGAGGTGCATCAACTGCCAGTTTTAGACGATTGTTTTCTTAAGCTTTGATTATCTTATGAAGCTGTTTTGGAATAAATATCAAGCACTTTAATCAACCTTCATTTAAATTTCTTGCACTCATTCCGATTAATGCTAAATGCCTTTTAAGGCGTTTTCAACGCTCGAAAATAATCCTTGATGAATATGTTGTGATTAATGGCATTGGTGAAAGGTGATTGGTTACAATTGCGATTTAATGAATTTGCTTTTAAATCATAATTCTTTCTTGACCGTTTTGTGGCAGAAATTAGTTGCTTTTGCTAGAAATGAACAGTTCATAGAAAACTATACATATGCAGTATATTCGTGAACTATTTCAAAGAATTCTATAACAAACCAAAGGCAAACCTAAGGCCAAGCATTCAGGTTTTCGTGTTTACAAGTTTTTCTAAATGTAAAAGCTTTTCTCTAAAAATAGGACAATAATAACAAGACAAAGATTCTGAGTTATATCTAAGTTCAAGATAACAATCATTCATTCGTTATCAACCTTAACTTTAACTTGACAGTTTATTAACACTCATCTCGCTCAAAGGTCTGACGTGCTTGTTACTTTAAATCAATGGGCATTTCACGTTTTGGTAAATTGAAAAAAATTAAAAATGTTTCAGATTCGCAAATTTTCGTTGAAGATATCATATTTGTGAGTAAACAGTAATACTGAACATTTACCATGCTCTAAAATATCCATTATATGCATCTTTTGACGATTTAAAACCCTGAAAATTATAAAGCGTTGCAACGCGAAACGACTGAATAATTTGGAGAGTTGTTTTATTGTCGTTATATTTTGTGACACTACGAGGATTGCTTATATATAAAATAGAATACTTTTATCAATGTAAAGCATTTAATGACAAACTTCAATATCTGCCAAAATCTGGAAAAAAGGTCTCTTTAAGAACCCTAACCAATAGGCAATGTTTACGTGCTTTTTGTATCAGGAATACAGTTTAAGTAATATTTTAGAGCTGCAAATATGTGTGCGCTCCCAAATGCTTTTATTTTAAAATACAAAAATTCAGTTGTTTACAAAAGTCAACGATTAATAAAAGATATGATAGGCGTTTTATTGCTCGATGATGTTCTGCTGTTAATTCAGTCAAACAGAAAAATGGTGAACTGAGGTTTATTCAAAATGAATCGTTAATATTTAAAAGTTTGCAAATGTTCGACATGATATAAACTTGTAATATAAAGTATACTGAAATTAAAATTTTACCTGGTGTGAGCTCAATAGACTGTAAAAAGTTTAAGAAACTGCAACACTAAAGGTGACCCGAGCAGCTTGAAGAGTACTACGGGTCCAAATCTCATTTTCAGTGTGTTTCTTTTGCATAGTTATAAAGACTCAATGTTAACACATGCATGTATCGTTTATTGTTGAGGAGGTTCCGTATATCAATATGCTGTTTTGTGATTATGGCCTAAATTAATATTAACAATGCAGTTAATATGACATATATGCAGTAAATACAATTATTTCTATTTACCATTTATGTTTAAAATGCATTTAGAAGCTGATTAAATTGTGCTTAGGTTTGTGAGTAAATAAATAATAATAAACTGTGTCAATTAATAAACTATTTATATATATATATATATAAATTTGTACGAATGACACCAGCTATTTTTAATAAGTTTTTTTTAGGTAAAATATAAGTTTGCTGTTTACGATACATTTATTAAGCATGGAAATATAAGAGGAAACAATAAATGAGATATACCGAAATACAATTGACCACTGATTGCATTAAAAACTGTCAAAAAATGTTTCATAACATGTAAGTTGTTAACTAAGTATTTATTATTGGGAAATGATTTAAATTTTTGGAATTTTATAGGCATGTCAAAATTGATTATCAAAAGTACAAACATGCAGAATGTTATTTATAGATGTGGCTGTTAAACTTAATTGTTTACAGAAAAAAAGCAATTTCAAATAACCGAAATATAAATGTGTTTAATGGAAAAGTACGTCTCTGTCAGAGTATGCCAAAATAAGGGAAATAATTGAATAAATAGCGTAAAAAAGAGACGAGAAACGTACCTGTTTGCATTGTTAATCCATGTCTCAATTCCAAAACTACGGTTTTGTTGTTGTTGAAAATTAACGAAACAAAAACACTTTCGATATGTAAATAACAATGTTTACACACTATGACGACGAGAGACATCTGAAGCTAAATGTTACGTAACCTAATAAACTGGTAACAAAAAAGTTAAATTAATTTATTTCATTTAAAAGCTTAAGTGATTGCGATTTATAGTGTTGATATTGGTAATCAGAACTGCTGCAGTTTATTGACCGATTTGTTACATCGAAGCATACAGTAATTGGAAAAAAAAATCATGAATATTTTAATTTCGTTTTTTCTCGACAATGACGAACCGCCGGATGAGTAAATTTTTCTGACTGCGTATTATTATCAATTAGAAAATATTTAAGTTTACAGTTACTGCAATACTAAATAGTTCATATAAATTTTCAAAATACACAATTCATGTGTTAAAGATGCTCAGAAAGCTAAATCTCTCATCACCACGTGCAATCCAATCGAAAGGAGTACAAACAACACGTTTTTATTTCAATATATTTATCATGATTTTATTATTATATTACAACATAACGAAAACAATTTTCACTGATACTTTGAATAGCAATCAGTCATGAATGAAAACTATATGCGAAATATTTTACTGTAACAAACAGATAAATAGGTGTTTCATAGAGAAATTAGTCGACAAATATGTTTGCATGTTTGATAAGATAGTGACAGAAACAGTTATTTTAGTTACATGTTATGTTTGTCTGCCAGCCTATTGTTCTACAAAAGTTGTGTACAACCGGATTATGAAGGACTGTAAAATTTAGGACAATATGTATCATACAAAATTCATCAGTTTTATTGCACAGATCCTTAACGTTTCTCGCTGACACATATTGTACAGTGCGACGCCTATGACGGCGCCGATGACAAGGAAGAGGAGGCTTTTGACGACTACGGTGACAATGCCGGTCGCCGACGCATATTGTACAGTACGACGCCGACGACGGCGCCAATAAGCATGAAGAGGAGGGTTGTGACGACTATCGTGACAATGCCGGCGGCGGTCTCGATCCACGGCGTCGGCGGGACGGGGTCATAGTTCTTCTCCACCTTCGTTATCGAGAATGCCGTCCAGATAGATCCTGTATTATAGTTAAGGTATGTTATTTTGCATTGTTGTTTATCGGCACTAAAGACGATTGCGTTTGCAGAAGTAGGTTTAAAGGAATTATGAGACATTCGACCGAATGGTTCTGTTAGTCATGCACATTAATTACAAAAGGTCTCAATTTGAATTTTGAAGTGGAATTGTAGTGCCTTTGTAATTTTGTTGAGTGTCAGATGTCATAATGGGAACAGACGTCATATGCGCTTGAATATGACATTTAACTTTAATAACGTTCATCATTTCAATTGTTCAAGTTTTTTATTTTTTATTTATCAATTGAAACTAACAAATGAATGGCTAGAAAACCTAATATGCCTTATAATAGCCTAAAATCAGAATGAACATATTATGTTTTAGTAATAGTAAATTACTTCAAGACACGCCTCTCGTTTTACTATGGTCTAGTAAGGTACGTGGTGATGTAACTAGCTATTATGAAATCCGCTCTTATTAGTTAGAATATGACATACATTCGATGCTTGAAAGGAAAACCATAACAACTTATTTTAAGAAAAAAGGGCCTTCTTTTCTATTTAGCAAATTAAATATTATATGTGAATGATCTTGCAGTAGCAAACTGTACAAGTCTACACACTGCAAGGGTTTGCAAGATAGGACGGAGACGACACTACTAGCTGAGTTTTGTTTTGCGAAAACAGTTTGCCTTTAATGTCGTCTGTCGGCGTTCCAATGGTGTCCTTGGCGGCGATGGCGTATACCTCATCTGACGTCAGAAAATTCTTAGCGTTATCGATCTCCGCAAGCGTGTCCGCTGTGTCGTCCTTTAACACGTACAGACGGACTATACACGACCTAGGGCAGAATATATTGGCAGTTAAAAAACGGTTAATGCGGCTATGTTTACTCATTTTTGTTTGTCATAAACATCAAGTCTCGATTTCTCGAAAGTTCAGTTCTAAGAAGAAAAGGCTTAAGTTGCATATGCTATGAAGTCTTGAAGTTAATTCTAAGTTGATGTTGTCCAAAATATATTTTTATTTTCTATTTCATACGAAAGTTTTATTTAAAGTGTGTAATACTTTATCAATTTTGTATTGGTTTATTTAACTGCAATTTTCAAAAAGTTAGCTTAAGCTAATTATGTTTGAATAGACCTATGAATATTCCATAAATCGGGACTAGGGCATTGTTGCTCAAACCTTAAATAGTTAATTTACTTGACTTTCGTTGATCTTTTATTTATGTAAATTGAATGTAAAACAATCAGTTAAATACTTAGTTTAGATGCAGTTTATGCTTAACCGATTATTTTATATTTCATGTACGTTTTATGTTTACGGGGCCGTTATTATGTTATCGAGTTTGATTTTTGAATGGTCCAGTTCTTTACTATTCATTCGTTCGTTGATATAACAAACTCTCTTCTCACCTATTTGACTCAGTAAACAAATCTTACGTCGATGTTTCCTCCGTGACGCAGCATATTTTCGCCTCTGATGTCGCATGCGTCTGCCTAAAGACCGTCGTCAATTGAGCCAAGAATGTCGATTTCATCGTAAGGAAGTTCACCTTCGGGATCGACATGTAGTAGTTGAGGACGATAGAAGTCGGATCGTATACATCGATACGTACAGACGCTTCGGTTGTGGAGGTCTTTGACGGCGAGCCGGCATCAGTAGCTGCTGCGTTTACCTTGTATTTCGTATTTGCTGAAGCTGTTGCTATAAGTGATACAGCGCCTGCAAAGCATCATACCATACTCATTACCGGATGACTCATTGAGAACTACTTAAAGGGACCGTCAATCGCGATTGACGAAAAAAGAAAAGTTATAAAATACCGATTTGTTTACAATTATAACTTGAACAAAGTTGTCAAGTTTTTATATTTTCAGTATATTAGGTAATACATTTTACTGGGTACAGGTACCAGGTAACTACCGGTTAATCATAAATAACGCAAGTAGATTGATCATCAGCGCCATGTGGTAAACCCAGGAATGCAAATTGTGCATGCGAAGTGATTTGTATATATTATGTACATATATATAATGATCAATCTACTTGCGTTATTTAAAGAGTGCATATCGTTATGTCATCTATTTTCGCGATGTACTTTCGATTTCACATCGCGAAATTTTATTACCGAATATACTAAAAATATGAACATTTTTTTTCAAATAATGTAATATACCAGTCGTGATATTTTAATCAATTTAAACCAATATTGTTAAAAAAAAACCACACGGTATTTTAGAACTTTTCTTTTTTTCGTCAATCGCGGTTGACGGTCACTTGAAGATCTCCGAAGCAATATCCGGACTTTTTTTACACCCGTGTCATCGACCACATTTTCGTGAGCGTATGCACGTATACAGTGGATGCACTGTTATTGTCATAATCACATTCAACCTTCTGCGACATTCATAACAAATAAGAAATACAGTTTTAAAATTTAAAAAAATGTAGCAAAAATATTCAATATACAAATACCTGTATTGGCATTCAAAGAGAAAAGCTCTGGGTTTTCATTCTGCGTAAAAGCAAACGTTAAGTCTGCGTTAACACCTTCGTCGGCGTCGTTTGCCGTCAGAGTCGTAATCGTGACCTGGCAGTCGTCATTGTAAGCGATTTCTCCGCTGTAAAACGTAGGTGAAAACTGCGGCTCGTTATCGTTTACGTCGATAACGGTGATGCGTACTGTAGTAGTCGCTGTTAATTGTGGCGTCCCGTCGTCCGTGGCCGTCAGAACGAACTCGAAATGAGTGAAAACCTCGCGATCTATCGGCGTTTTCACAAAGAGTACATACGTCGTTGAATCTGCCGCGATGTACATATTGGCGTTTGTATCACTGATGGAGAGCGTGATATTAGCATTATCATCAATATCAAGATCGTCAATAACAACGGTGAGAATGCTCGTTCCGGCGACGGTATTTTCAAGAACTTTACCCTCGTAGAGCGCTGCACTAAATGTTGGTGCATTGTCATTATAGTCCAACACCTTGATGGAAACTGTCGCGGTAGCTGTTCGCGACCCGGCACCGCCGTCCTTAGCCCTTATCACAAGCACGTACAAGTCCATGACGTCTCGGTCAAGAGTTGTTGCAGTGGTTAAGGCCCCGCTAGAGGCTTCCAGTGTGATATGGTTGGTCTTGCCAGTTATGAAGTAGGCCACTTCGAACGTTACAGCTCCATTAAGATTAATATCAGCGTCGGTTGCCGTAACGCGATCGATTAGAGTACCCGTCGGAACATGTTCAGAGATTGTAAACACGTAAGGCGTTGATCGGAATATTGGATTTTTATCGTTTTTGTCGCTGATTGTCACGGTTGACGTTATTGTAGCGGATCTAGGAGTCAAACCATTGTCCACAATCTTCAATGTCATATGATACGTTGCTGTCCTTTCCCGGTCGAGGGCATTGACGACCCAGATTAATCCTGACGAGGGGTCGATTCCAAAGTCAGAGCCTGTGTTACCGTTTAAAATCGAATAGGTCAATGCTTTATTCTGGTCAAAATCGTTGTCATTGGCGTTCACTGTGAAAACTACAGTGTTTAGCGGCGTGTCTTCTGAGATGGTCTTGTCAAAGGGCGCGTTTTGAATCACGGGGTCGTTGTCGTTCTCGTCTATGAGGCTGATAGTGTACGTGATGGTGGCAGTGTTTTGTCGCTGGGACGTTCCCTGGTCGGTTGCATACACAATTATTGTGTGACTGAAACATAGCACGCATGATCGTTAGTGTTTCAGAACGACAGAAATCTTTAAATATCGTGTTGCTTAATTTGTCTGAGAGCAAGCATAATGTCAATGTCCCTATTTATGATGATATGGTTTTGGTCTGGAAAAATGCCCAAGGTGGCATACTTTGATTAAATGTATTATACGGTTTTTGAGTTGTCAACCTGGCCTATGACTTAAAACCTTAATGAAAAATGTTCAGAGAAATTGTTCTGGGAAGGTCGGTGCAAACAAAAATTTAATATAGGGGCGCAATAGGGGGCATTGCGTTTCTGACAAACATAGAGATGTGTTTGTCAGAAACGCAATGCCCCCTATGGCACCGCTTTGAAGCCATAAATTTGACCTTTGGCCTTGAATGATGACCTTGACCTTTCACCACTCAAAATGTGCAGCTCCATGAGATACACATTCATGCCAAATATCAAGTTGCTATCTTCAATATTGCAACAGTTATTGCAAAACTTTTACCTTGGTTAAAGTTTTGGGACACATACATACAATGACTGACTGACTGACACAATGACAGACAGACAGGCCAAAAACAATAAACCCCCGATCTTTCGATCCGGGGGCATAAAAATACTTAACCTCGATTGCGATTCCCTGTCTAACAGATCGTTTGTTGTTATGACTCCGGTAGATGGGTGGACTTTAAACTTTGATGATGACGGATTTAACAAATAAACAACTACATTGTTATTGTTGGTTAATGAGTCGGCGTCTCGGGCCACAGCTGTAATTACACTAGTTCCGATCGGCGTGGACTCAGTAATCTCAACTGTAATATGAGCAGCGGGAAACTTCGGAGAGTTGTCATTCAAGTCGTTTATTGCGATCCTGACGAAACATGTTGCGGAAAGAGGCGTAGTTCCGCCATCTACAGCTTTCACAATTAGGTCGTACGCGATGTTTACCTCATAATCGATGGTTGCCTGAGTGCTTATAACACCAGTAGTTGCATGAACTGAAAACCAGGTCGATCCCGTTCCACCAACAACAGAATATGTGATAGCGCCGTTGTTTCCGGTGTCTTTATCGGTTGCCTGGACCGTTACAACTGATGTCAGATATGCGACATTTTCTTCCAGTGTTGTCGTATACAAATCTTGGGTAAACACGGGTGTGTGGTCATTTGAATCTGTCAACGTTATTACTAACGTCACTGTTCCCGTTCTCGTGTCAGTTTGAGTAGATGCCGTATCCTCAGCCTCCAGCCTCAACGTGTATGATGTTGGAGCGACGTCGAAATCCAATACGTTGGCGACGTAGATATCGCCTGTGAAGGGGTTGATAGAAAATGCGATGCCGTTGTTGCCATTCCGGATATAATAGCGAATATCACCGTGCTCGCCCTTATCTGAGTCTGTTGCCGTCAATGTGTAGATGCTCGTACCTACCGCAGTCCTCTCCGCAAGATCGAAGTTCGTCGGCATAGCTGTAACAGTCACAATGTTTACACAAACTTTGCGATGTAAATGGCATACATGTGTAGGTATACACAATTATGTATATCGACGGCTCTTCATCGGTACATACAACCGTCCATATGGGTATCAAGTCTTGTATTCAACATATTTATAATACATTTTACACCCATACATCAATAAGAGCACGATGGCCCATACATTTAAATGTAAGTCATACAAATAATGACGATTTCTTAGATTCAGGTATTTATACTTGATATTGACCCATTTAAATATAATACAATACATTGATTGTGGCTTAAATATCAGAACGTCGATAGTTAAACTAAAACGCACTGAATATGGGAGTATGTTCGTTGACTGCGTTGACTATGACGCTTCCTTTTACTACAACGCTGTAAGTGCCATCGGAAACAGTGATCTGTAGATCATACTGCCACTGGGTCACAACATCGTAGTCTATTTGGTTCTTAAGCTGCAAAAATACACGAAATTAAGAGGTCTATTTTATACGTGTTTAAGCTACAAGAAATGTATCAAATTAATAGCTTTCCTCATCACTATTTGTGTTGACCATCGGTCACTTATTCCCTTGGTTATACACTAAAAGATATATGGTGAGTATTGGATGAAGATGACATTTGTAGCATGTGATTTTAAAGGAATTTGATAGGTGAATGAACATTCAATGCAGTTAAAAAGATTTTTGTTTGTCATGGAAAGTATTAGAAAAATCGCAATATTTGTCCACCAATAACATAGGTTTTCCAGTCCCAGTTTCTTTTTTCGACAAATGACTACGCGTGTAAGATACACAAAACCATGTGTTTTATTTTTATATTCACGAACAATAGGAACAAACGTTTCATAGAGCTTAAACGACGCACATATTATGACAATTTTTCCCATCATACATGTATTCAATTGTGATATTGTACACAGCAATTGTTGTTTTTGATGACGTCATTATACACGAACGTATGGCGTCTAAGCTGTTTCCCTTGAGTAAACGTCTATCGCTTAGACCACTCGGTCATCCGCACTCATGCAATGAGTGATGTATTTTATACTATATATAAGCAACGCTCGTATTGTCACAAAATATAACGACAGCAACAGAACTCTCTAAATTATTCTAACAAGAGTTCCGCGGTCGGAGATGACCGCATTGAAGCCGGATTTTTAATTTAAATGACAGGAAAGTACCTTTCGTGTTTTTGTCAATGCAATACTTAAATTACTGAAATATTGTTCAAAGGTCAAAATGAAATGTAAGTACTTTTCAAGGCATGAGCAAACCTTGTGTTATGTTTTGAATGCATGCATATACATGAACAACAATAACATTTAAGGTCACAAATATGAACTTGAATTGACAATTAGGAAAGTTTGATCTCAATTTTTTTATTAGCAAATTAGTAACATATTGTTTGAAGTTTCCATCAATTTCATTGAAATGAGCAGTGGTGATCTTCTAGTACTGGCCAACCTTTATGTCAAGTTTGAAGACTCTAGGTACAAGCATACCAAAGTTATAACATGGAATAAGAACTTTAACATTTTTACCTACCAAAGTTATAAGAACTTTAACATTTTTACATTCAAGGTCACAGTGACCTTGACCTTAGAATGAATGACCTTGAAATGACCAGTGGTCATCTAAGTGTGCTTGCAAACCTTCATGTCAAGTTTGAAGACTCTATGTCCAAGCATACCAAAGTTATAACAATTTTAACATTTTAACATTTAAGGTCACAGTGACCTTGACCTTCAAATGAATGACATTGAAATGACCAGTGGTCATCTTCTAGTACTGGCCAATCTTTATTTCAAGTTTGAAGACTCTAGGTACAAGCATACCAAAGTTATAACATGAAATAAGAACTTTAACATTTTTACATTCAAGGTCACAGTGACCTTGACCTTCAAATGAATGACCTTGAAATGTCCAGTGGTTACTTACTAGTTCTGGCCAACCTTCATGTCAAGTTTCAAGACTCTAGGTCCAAGCATACCAAAGTAATAACAACTTTAACATTTTTTATATTGAAGGTCACAGTGACCTTGACCTTCAAATGAATGACCTTGAAATGACCAGTGGTCATCTGTTAATCCTGGCCAACCTTCATGTCAAGTTTGAAGACTCTAGGTCCAAGCATACCAAAGTTATACCATGAAATAAGAACTTTAACATTTTCGAGCACGCCGCCACCCCGCCCGCCCGCCCGCCCGACAACATCAATCTATAAGCCGAGATTTTTTTGAAAAAAATCCGGCTAAAAAGCTCCAATAAAAACAAGAATGAAAGAAAAGAAAAAAGTAACCCTCAACAGGGCTCGAACCACTGACCTCTGGAGTAAACGTCTATCGCTTAGGCTATCCGTATTCATGCAATGAGTGATGTATTTTATACTATATATATATAAGCAATGCTCGTAGTGTCACAAAATAGAACGACAGAAACAAAACTCTCCAAATTATTCAATCGTTTCGCGGTGCAACCCTAAAAAATTATCAGGTTGTTAAATCGTCGAAAGATGCATATAATGGATACTTTGGAGCATGGAAAATGTTCAATAATTTTACTGTTTCCTCAAAAATATCATAACTTAAACGAAAATTTGCGAATTTAAAACATTTTTTTTAATTTTCTTAATTAACCTAAACGTGAAAAGGTCCCTTAAATTGTAATTTGTAAGCGGACATGTTTCTGATGAAGATTCCAAATGATGCCGAGTTTGCATCATTGTCGGTTTTTAGGAATTCAAGATGGCGCCCGAGACGGCTGCCATTTTGGTTTAACGTAAAGAAAATGCATTATTTTATGTATTATAATGTCATTTTTATATTGTTATACATATACAAATAAATAAAGGGGTGATAACTAATGTTTTAATAAACAATTATGAAGATGGCGTCAAATATGGCTGCCAGAATCAAGATGGCTGCTCAAAATATGATAAATATCCTTATCACAATGGCTGGTAGTGCGCATGCGTGAAGGAAGACGCAAAATTTCAAAACAAACAGAAATATTTCGATTTTAATTATATTTAATTATATTTAGAATGAAACATCACCAAAAAAGTATTCAAATAATTAGAAAACAATATTTCTAAACATTCTGTATAGTAACGACTCGATCGGGACGCATTTGAGGAAGAAATTTGTCTCCAAAAGTTTTTGACAGATTTTTGACAGTTGAGCGCCATAGCAGTGTACCGGAAACGAGAAAACGGAGAGGAGCTTAAGCGATATTTTCATCAGTCTACAAGACAGTTCAAAGTTACGAGTTTATACTTTTTAACTTCTGGATGTGTTATTGAAAAGAAAATTAACATTTCTGAGAGAAAAAAAACGATGAAACTGGAAAATTTTACCTAAGAAACGGTATCCAAGGCAAGTAAACAACTTGAAGTTTAATTATTTGTGACTTACACTTTTGGATCTGAATAATAACAGACTACGTCGATTGGCGAATGTAAACAACAATGGCAGCCTACATCCTCAGCACAATTTTGTTTGTTGTCACTGGACTACATACGAAGTTTGTGCATGCTAGTACTATCAAACCAGAAGATGTTTAATTTCATCACCATGAAACATTTCAGCACACAATTGCTGACCATTTTTTACCAACAAACCCTTTCTCTGTGTGCATCGGAGATAGTTTTAGCGTGGACAACATGTGTATTTTACACTTCCATGCAAAATATACACGTCGAACCAAAAAGTACCCTACACGAACCAGAAAAAGACTTTTCCAGTGCTTTCTCCTGATATGTGGAGATGTTGAAATAAACCCTGGCCCCATTAGATTCCCGAGTGGAATATGTGGAAAATCTGTGGCCAAGAACCAAAAGACTGTTCAATGTAATATTTGTGATGTTTGGTCACATACTAGATCACAGTGTCTAAATATCACACCGGAAGAGTACCTCAAACAAGGACTGTCCGATGACCCATGGTATTGCCCGGGATGTCTTTCTACCAAAACTGCCCTCCAAGACGAAACCAGAAATAAAATACCAATAGTTCTATCAAATTCTGAACAAATAATTTCATCTAATAACACTATCTTATTTCATAATGACTTAAACCCAGAAGCAGATACTACATGTGAAAATTACAAAAACTTAAATGACAGTTATATTCCAGAACCTGACCCGGAAGAAGACTGGATGTTAACACCCGAAACACCATCTACAGAAGACCAGAATGGTAACACTACTGATAATTCATTTAGCACAGAATCATCAGAAAATGAAAAATATGATATCTTCGATGTATTAAGGAAATTAAAAAATGAAAACAAAAACAGACCAGTTTCTAGCCACTTAAACATAAATAGTATAAGATACAAATTTGATGACTTAAAACAAATTTTGGATGACAATCTTACAGATTTATTAATAGTATCTGAAACAAAAATAGATGAGAGTTTTAATAATAATCTTTTCTTAGTAGACGGCTACAAAATGGCACGAAGAGATAGAAATGCCCGCGGAGGCGGGCTTATGACTTTTGTTAGATCTGATTTACCATTTAAACGGCGTAAAGACTTAGAAAGCAATGACCTTGAGTGCATGTGCTATGAACTATCAATGATCAAAAGAAGGTGGGGAATATTAGGTCTTAATAAACCACCGTCTATGCAAAACTCAGTTTTTGAACAATGTTTAACAACATGTCTTGATAAAATGTGTATTTCCTTCGACCACCTGATATGTATAGGAGACTTAAATTTTGACTTGTTGAAAAAAAAAAATGTAAAACTCTTTTAAATATCTGTGATAATTTTAACTTGGAAAATCTGGTAAAAGGCCCCACGTGTATGATGAAAAATCAAGACCCCACCCTTATAGACGTTGTTTTAACTAATGCCAAAAACTTTTTCTGTAATACATTGAATTTTAACTGTGGCCTAAGTGACTGTCATAATTTTATTGCAACATCCTTAAGAGAAAAATGTCAGGCAGTATTTTGATGAAACAAAGTTTAATGAAGACCTATCAAATGTCCCATTTCATATTGCCCATGTATTTGATGATATAGATGATATTTACTGGACTAATGAACACTTGCTAAAACAGGTGATAGATGAACATGCTCCGATTAAAGAAAACGTCCCCATGAAACACCCCCACCATACATGAACTCCCAATACCGAATTTTATATACAAGACCCGGGAAGCAAAAAAAAAGTATCAGGAACATAAGTCAAGCGAAAAATGGTTAGAGTACAAAAAACTTAGGAATCTTAAAACCAGGTCAAAACAAGAGTCAATATCAGTCTATTTCAAAGAAAGATGTGATGGGGGACCCCAATCCAAAGAGATTCTGGCCCACTATAAAACCCTTCTTATCCCAAAAGTCAACACAGAAATCAGACAGTCACATTATTCTTAAAAACACTGAAAATAATACACTGATTTCTGATCAACACCAGGTAGCAGAAAAATTAAACACATTTTACACCAACATTGCTAAAAATATAGGTATAGAAAACAAAGTCCCAGTAAATGAAGAACATCCTAGCATTAATACAATAAACAGTAAAACTAAGGTCAAGACTTTCGAATTTAATAATGTTACGGAAAAGTGTATTGGTGAATGTTTAAAAAATCTAAACCCCCAAAAAGACCACTGGTGTTGACTCCTGCAATCCCTCCTAAAAATATCATTGCAGGTCAAAATAGCCTCAAAACCCCATTTACAAATATAGCAAACGCCATTATAAATAAAGGTCAATTTCCCGCTAAACTTAAGCAAGCGCAGGTTACACTAATATACAAAAAGGAAGATCCTTTCAGTGAAACAAACTATAGACCAGTTAGCATTCTGCCCACAATGTCAAAGATATATGAAAAAATCATTAGCAACCAACTCACTGAACATTTTAATAATAATGTTTTCCATTCTTATCTATCAGCATTCAAGTCATCTTATGGATGTCAAACAACTTTATTAAAACTAGTAGAAGATTGGATACAAGCCCTAAATGAAAACAATTATGTAGGAGCTGTTTTAATGGACCTGTCTAAAGCGTTCGATTGCTTACCTCACAATCTTATTGTACTAAAACTCAAGGCCTATGGAATAACCGAGCATGCATGTAAATTAATGTTAAACTATCTATCAAACATGTCTCAAAGGGTTAAAATAAACAATTGTACTTGTTAATGGCAAGAAATCATTAAGTGAGTGCCTCAAGGCTCTATACTCGGTCCGTTGATCTTAAATATCTTTATCAATGATATTTTTTTTTTATAGATAAGTCAACCCTGTATAACTATGCAGACGACAATACCCTTTCCTTCAGTCACAAAAACTTAAATACCTTTAAGGAAACTATTGAATCAGAAAGTAAATCCCTGATACACTGGTTCAATATTAACCAAATGCAGGCAAACCCCGATAAATTCCAGGCAATATGTGTAGGTAATAAGACTTATATAGAGGTTAAATCATTTACTAGAGGTCAAAATGAAATTAAATGTGAAGAAAAAGTAAACTTCTTAGGAGTGGAACTTTATTACCAATTAAACTTTGATCCACAGGTTACAAATGTATGCAAAAAGTCAGTCAAACAATGAAATGTTCTCCAAAGACTAAGCAAATTCCTGAATATAAGAACTAGGTTAATAATCTTTAAATCTTTTATCCGGTCAAATTTTAATTTTTGTCCCCTTATATGGCATTTTTGTAGTAAATCCAACACAGAAAAACTAGAAAAGATACAGTTCAGAGCCCTTAGAATTGTTTTTAATGACTATGAATCTAGTTATGACACACTACTAAAAAAGGTTAACAGTACTACTCTTCACTTAAACAGGTTACGCCTCATTGCGTCAGAAACATTTAAATGTATACACAATCTTTCCCCAGAATATCTTCAATCCTTGGTTAAAGTTAAATTTTCTACCTATAATTTCAGATATTCAAACATCCTTGAGACACCACAAGTAAGAACAACAAGGTATGGCAAAAATTCCTTTCGTTTTGAGGCTGTACAGGTGTGGAACAGCCTCCCAGAGGATATTCGCACAGTCGACAAATATAAAGACTTTGTACGGCTGATCCGCACCTGGACAGGTTCAAAATGTAAATGCGCCATGTGTGAGTAACCTGCTTCTCACATTTTTGCTTGCTTGCTTGTTTTTGCTGTCCTGCTTATATTATTTATTTATCTGTAAGTTAACCCCTTGTTTATTATCCTTTTATATAGTGTATATGAGTTTCTTGTGTGTTTAAAAAAAAAAATTATTAAAAATAAACATGTATATATGTGTGTGTGTATATATATATATATATATATATATATATATATATATATATATATATATATATATATATATATATATATATATATGTGTGTGTGTGTGTGTGCTATGTAGATGTTTTTCATGTGGTTAAATATGCTTTTTTTATACTCCATTCTTGTGTGTTTTTAAAATGTTATAAACATGTATATATGTGTATATATGTGCTATTTATTTGTTGTACTATGTAGTTATTGTGCATATGCTTATATATGCTTTTAAACATGAATTGTGTGCTATACTTGTTTTAATATCTTACATTTTAATATAGGTCTGCAATGCTTTGTTTGTACAACTTATAAGTGTATAACATATGTTTTAATTATAAACTATGTAAAAACAGCTCCAATATAGTTTTTAGGTATATTTCCCTTTGTCGTATCTGTGTGTAACTTACAATATATTATGCTTTTAATGAACATTTTTTTCTTAATTTTGTGTTTTATATGCTCTAAATATGTCCTTGTAGTATAAATGCTTATATAACATGCTTAATCTTTCTTTTTTTCAGCTCAATATACACTTGTTATATATATACAATTGTTTTGTCGGGAAATAGCTCATGAGCTCATGTTTATTGTTATTCACATCCGACGTTAAATAAAGATTCTTGTATCTTGTATATCCAAAATTTGGATTATAATATATATATATAATAATAATAAAGTAAATGTTTTGCAACGTCAAATATGACAGGAAGTGATGTCATGACGTCATTCGTTACCATGTGATATACAATCGCGCCAAAATAAATAACATACTGATGACCATTTGTTGTATGGTTCTTATACTTGATCAGAAATTCCTGCCCATTGTAATTTCTCCAAAGTGAATTTGATAATAATAATAAAAATAATAATAATAATAACATAATGTTGTTATATCAATAACAATAACTATGTTAATGATAACAATTATTACTAGCGAGCTCGAAGAGCAAGCCGCAGGCTTGCTGGAGGCGAGCTATACCGTAACACGAGTATTCGACTGTACAGGTTGTTGTTGAAAAGTTTGGTATCTGCGCGTGCAATATCCGAACCGGAAACCGGAAGTGGAAATTTTCGAAGTAAATAACCGGCGTCTCCTGATTAATGATAACGATAAAATAGATAAAAATGATCAAAC
Organism: Dreissena polymorpha; assembly: GCF_020536995.1. Lineage (NCBI taxonomy): Eukaryota > Metazoa > Mollusca > Bivalvia > Myida > Dreissenidae > Dreissena > Dreissena polymorpha. The sequence continues at coordinate 41,863,372 of NC_068355.1, read as the reverse complement.
GTACAGCTTTAAAATATTCTAAAATTCTTCTATGTATTTATTGTGCCTATATTTCGAATAACGCATGGTTATTTCCCTTTTATTTGAATAAATAAGCAAAATATTTGTTTATGTTTGGAGAAAAGTATTACGTCACTTTGATTGTCCGCGCACCGTTTATGAATGAAGACGACATCATTTGATGTTCATTGTTGCGGTGACGTCACGTTTTAGCGTAAAAGTGGAAAATGTTCGGTTAATATAATTCTCATTTATAACATTTCAATCGCGGATAACTTATTTATGAAATCGTGTTAGAATCGAAGCAACGAAGCAAGAGATTGCCAAGAGAATATGGTCCCCTACCGGTGAAACTCCACCATTGTCAGTATTATATATATATATATATATATATATATATATATATATATATATATATATATATATATATATTATTTCTTTATTTAATTATATATATATATATATATAAATATATATATATTTTTATTTATTTTTTGTTGCCATAGCAACCATAATTCTTTACGTAGGAACAAAGGAAATGACGTGCATAATCTCCATATTGCCATCTATCCATATTTCAAGTTTCATAAAAAATGTAAAGAACTTTTATAGTTTTTGCAGGATCCAGAAAAGTGTGACGCACAGACTGACAGACAGACAGAGCGCAAACCATAAGTCTCCTCCGGTTTCACCGGTAGTGGACAATAATCGACAAGTAAGCGTTGGTTATTGCGATAATTTTCACACTTATCTCTTGAACAGTATCAGCGCCGCCCTTAACGTAATCTTCGCTAATAACCAACGGTTCGTCGTTCAGATGCGTGTTACCAAACCACTACTTGGTGTCTTTTGGGAAGATCTAAAGAACGCTCCCATAGTGGGGATCGAACCCGTGATTTCCCGGTCGCTAGGCGGACACAGATAAAATAAATAAGATCAATTTTATTTTATACCAACAATTTTGCATTGCAATTGAAGCTTAAACTGTCTTTTAAACTGATACAAAATGCGCATCATTCAATAAACAAATCTGATCGTTGAAATTTTTAAATATTTTGACATTTAACTAAAAGACAACATTTCATTTGACAGAAAATGTCACTTACTAGATTTGAGAGAATAGACAATTTTCTCTTTTTGGTACAAAATGTACCACCTCGTAAATCATTAAAGTTCTATCACTACAAAAAAGTGTTTTATCAATGTTATAAAAGTAGATGCTGTGCACCTGAAAATTATTATTGACAAGGTAGCAACAGTTGGCTGTTCTAAATTTTTTCATTGTATGTTCTAGTTTATTGGTTAGTGTTTTAAGGAGGTAATGCCAAGGACATACATACTAGATTATTATCTATGTCCTTGGTATATACCAATCTTTAATTGCTGCACGCTTTGTTTATAGTTTCATGCATTACAGCAACTTTCACCTTTATATCGTCTCTTCAGGTATACACAATTATTGAAGTATAGGTCACTTAATGGTTTAGATAATTACTTATACAAATATTGAAGTTATTTAGTTAGACGGACTGTTCTGTTGCTCTTATCCGCAGTTGGTATTCGAACCATATATATTTCTACCAGAGTTGTGCAACATTATAATAAGGTGATTTTATCTAAACTGCACAATCGGCAAATTAGCACCATTTTACAAACAAAAGCTCTTGTGGGTTTTTCAAGCATTACCTCATGTACATACTCATATACTCTAACATAAAATGACATATAAACATTTACATGTTTACATACATCCACACATACATATATATTATACATACCCACATATATACTCACACACACGCACACACACACGCACGCACGCACACACGCGCACGCACGCACGCACGCACGCACGCACGCACGCACGCACGCACACACACACACACACACACACACACACACACACACACACACACACACACACACACACACACACACACACACACACACACACACACACACACACACACACACACACACACACACACACACACACACACACACACATCGGCCCTTCACACATTTACGCTCGCACGCACTATTGTTTGAAAATTATGTATTTAAATATAATATATTAATATTAAAATTAGTTTAAAAACTGGATAATTTCGCTGGATTAATGACGTCATTTTGTTAAAAAAGGCGTAATTTCGTGCCGTGATTTATAGCAGAAATTTAATCAACGGGGTTTTAATCAACCGATATCGCTGTAAAAGTGGGATAAAAAACAATATGTGAACTGAACTAATATTTAAATTGGAACATATCTCTATACAAGAAAATACTCAGCATGAGCTCAACTGTTTCTCAAACTGCTTTATACCAGCTTGAACAAAGACAAATCCCCTACACGATCCGCGCCATGCGAATGTGTCTTATGTCATATGCGACCAGCAAAGCTGCAGACCAGCTTGTGAATGGTCTGCACAGTCTGTTAAAGTCCTACATTTTCCGCCAATTTTAATGCGATTACGCAAGCCGGTGTGGAGCTTTTTATTCTATGGTGGTAAAAAAGATGAATGGCCATACATTTTGCCAACAGTGGTTGAAGATAAAATTCCTTCATTTCCGATTATCTACAAATTAAGGATATTCAACTTTTTAAGTTTGAACAAAATCAACAAAGCAACAAAAAGAGTTCAGTATACACAGCAAAGTGCCATATTTTAGCCAAAAAATATATTAGCAATAGTGGCATTTGTCTGACGTATGCAGAATTGATGTATCTTCAATCTATGTGTATTAAATCACCACTGTTAGTGCAAACAATATGCATAAAAATGTGCCTAACGTCGATTTATTAAAAACTCTCTAAAGCAGGGGAGACCTCCACCACCTCATCCGCTGCCCAACAGCCCATGACCTACTTACGCGCCTGCGGACGGGCGGACCAGTGCAACGCTTAATATTGGGAATAACAACGATAAATACGTTGGTGTTGCAGTTCAACGTTGTTTTTGTTTTCGATAAAATTTCTACGACGTCACTTTGAAATATATAACGCTCTGAAACGATCGGATAAAGCTAAATTGGCAGTAAATATGATTTCACTTAGTTAAGACAATCTGTCCGATTCGACTTGCAATTTGTAGCTGCATATAGTATTGCAAGAAATCTAAGCCAAACGTGAGCTTAGACAGCTAAGTTAACGCAAAAACAGATTTTCTAAGGATAGCAATTGATACAAATGTAATTAAAGACAAATAAAACATACCACTAGATTAGATGTGGCGTCATCAGCGTCGAAAAAGTGCGTGTCTCCTGTTGTTATCGTGTACGATAAAGCATTGCCATCCGCGTCACTACACGTCATGTCGTAAAGTACTTTGTTAATCAAGTCTGTCTCGGCCATGTTTGTAGTAAATATCATATCAGATTGGCATGACGGCACGTTGTCGTTGACGTTCGTTATTGTGACGACGACGTTAGTTGTGTCAGATCCTCCGCCGGTCTTCTCGGTGACTGTTACAACCAATGTATAGGTCGGATCCTTTTCATAATCTAATACACCCGCGACCACGATCTTTCCAGAGTCAGGATTAATAACAAAATGTCCCTTGGCGTTTCCGGAGGTAATGGCGTAAGTGAGCTTCCCAAAATCACTGGCGGCTTCGTCCGGATCTTTTGCGGTAATCGTGGTTAATGAGAAGCCAATAGCAACGTTCTCCGCAACGGTAGGTGTATATGGCTCGTTCTGTATGACTGGCGGGCCTTCATTTACGTCAAGGATACTGATGTCCACGATGACGGTCGTGAAGAGGCCTCCGGGGTCTGTAGCAGTGATCTCCACCAAATAGTCCTTCGCCGTCTCGTAATTTAGGGGGTCTGTAAAATAGTATACATTTGTATACCTTATTTCTAAGCGTCAAACCATGTATATGGTGTTTACAATCATACTATACAACACTCATTTCTTTATATTATCAGCGACATTGTTTGTGTGAACGTTAAAAACAAACATATTAAATCAATCAACATAAATTAATGACGTTTTAATATCAACTCTATTAAAAAACATTCGTAATACATATATTAAATTGTAATGGCGACGTGATATACAATTAGGTCATTTATACTTGCAAACATCTGTATACCTTAAATCTCAGCGACAGTTCATATTTAGACTATATATATTGTGTTCATTTCATTGGCAATTATCGGCACAGAAATAACTGAAGAGTATTTTTACTGGTATTCTCTCATGTAACATCAATACTTGCATACTACCAACACTTTTGAGGTCACTAAATTGGAAAGACAATACATAACCTCATTAATGTATGTATATGTGAACCTCATTAAGGCATGTATATGTGAACCTCATGTAAATTAGCAAAACACGGTTTTCCAAATAAAAATTACTATTGTCACGGATTTTTATTAAGATTAAATGTTACCTCAATTGAATTTTAATAACTGTTAGTGTATAGCCGTGTTAGAATCAAAATAATGTTTTTGTCTTTAACTGTGACTCTAACCTTGTGATTGAGTTATTCGATAACAAATTATAAATTTCATTTCTCAATTCAAACTTAAAGTGAATTCATCAAATCCTGGAACATGCTTGTAGAAACTTGAAGACTGGTGACCCCGGCGGCATTCTTGACTAGTTGAAAGCCGCTGGAGGGAGACTGCGACCTGATGGAAATTGTTAGGGCATCATTTTCCGCGTCTGTGCATTGCAAGTCAGGGATGACTACGAAACCGTTAGCTATGAACAATACAATATGTTTTGAAATTAAATAAAACGATTTTTCAAAATATGGAACATCATTTGCAAAGAGCCCATGCTAATTATGTACGTGCGTTGTAAGATAGTCTCGTCGAAAATATTGAACAGAAGTATAGATTGTTACCAAACATAAACAAAACAATGTTATACATTATATTTATTGCTTTATCACATTTACATGTTATATCTGTTGGTTAATTTAATATTCAGTACAGGTAAGTTTCCGTTGAAATGCGTTGTTAATTGACAGAAATGAGTTGGTGATGATGAATAATCAATTAACACAGCATTACTACATGTACTTAAATCTCTACAAATGCTTTCAAGTACTCACTCTTGTCCTCTGGCACCGTCACTGCCATTGACGTAGAGAAACACGTCGGCGTGTGGTCGTTTAAATTAGTCAACGTTATAACCAAAGTCACTGTTCCCGTTCTCGTGTCAGTTTGAGTAGAAGCCGTATCCTCAGCCTCCAGCCTCAACGTGTATGATGTTGGAGCGACGTCGAAATCCAATACGTTGGCGACATAGATATCCCCTGTGAAGGGGCTGATAGAAAATGCGACGCCGGTGTTGCCGTTCCGGATATAATAGCGAATATCACCGTGGCCGCCCTTATCTGAGTCTGTTGCCGTCATTTTGTAGATGCTCGTACCTACCGCAGTGTTCTCCGCAAGATAAAAATTCGTCGGCATAGCTGTAACAGTCAGAATGTTTACACATACTTTGCGATGTAAATGGCATACATGTGTATGTATACAACATTATGTATATCGACGGCTCTTCATCGGTACATACAACCGTCCATATGTGTATCAAGTCTTGTATTCAACATATTTATAATACATTTTATACCCATACATCAATAAGAGCACGATGACCCATACATTTAAATGTAAGTCATACAAATAATGACGATTTCTTAGATTCAGGTATTTATACTTAATATTGACCCATTTAAATATAATACAATACATTGATTGTGACTTAAATATCAGAACGTCGATAGTTAAACTAAAACGCACTGAATATGGGAGTATGTTCGTTGACTGCGTTGACTATGACGCTTCCTTTTACTACAACGCTGTAAGTGCCATCGGAAACAGTGATGTGGAGATCATACTGCCACTGGGTCACAACATCGTAGTCTATTTGGTTCTTAAGCTGCAAAAATATACGAGAGTAAGAGGTATATTTTATACTTGTTTAAGCTACAAGGAATGTATCAAATTAATAGCTTTCCTCATCACAATTTGTGTTGACCATCGGTCACTTCATTCCAGTGGTTATAGACTAAAAGATATATGGTGAGTATTGGATTAAGATGACATTTGTAGCATGTGATTTTAAGGGAATTTGATTGGTGAATAAAATTAAATGCAGTTAAATAGAATTATTTTTTGTCATTGAAAGTTTTAGAAAAAATCGCAATATTTGTCCACCAATAACATAGGTTTTCCAGTCCCAGTTTCTTTTTTTTTACAAATGACTACGCGTGTAAGATACACAAAACTGCGTTTTTTTTTATTTTCACGACTAATATGAACAAACGTTTCATAAAGCTTAAACAAAGCACATATCATGACACTTTTTCCTATCATATTCATTTTGAGACGTTGTACAAATCAATTGTTTTTGATGACGTTAGTATACACGAACGTACATGGCGTCTAAGCTGTTTCTCGTATTTTTCTTAATTTATTTTACCCTATACGTAATCATACATAAAAAGCTAAACTATTTATTTCACTTTTGGTCATAGTCCTACAGAAAAGTGGATTTTTTTTCCACTAGACCTGGAGTTTCGATGTTAAGTTAATGTTAAACGGACCTTTTTACAGATTTTGTCAGATATTGAAATGTTTCATTAAATGCTTTATATTTATACATGTAAACATTGGATCTAAAAAGATCCAATAAAAACAACAATGAAAGAAAAGAAAAAAGTAACCCTCAACAGGTCTCGAACCACTGACCCCTGGAGTAAACGTCTATCGCTTAGGCTATCCGTACTCATGCAATGAGTGATGTATTTTATACTATATATATGAGCAATGCTCGTAGTGTCACAAAATAGAACGACAGAAACAAAACTCTCCAAATTATTCAATCGTTTCGCGGTGCAACGCTTCATAATTTTCAGGTTGTTAAATCGTCAAAAGATGCATATAATGGATACTTTGGAGCATGGTAAATGTTCAATAATGTTACTGTTTCCTCACAAATATTATAACTTAAACGATTCATGATGGCTGCCATTTCCAGTCTTATTTGGTTTAACGTAAAGAAAATGCATTATTTTATGTATTATAATGTCATTTTTATATTGTTATACATATACAAATAAATAAAGGAGTGCACACTAATGTTATATTAAACAATGCTGAAGATGACGTCAAAAATGGCTGCCAGAATCAGGATCATGGCTGCTAAAAAATGATAAATATCCATATCCAAAAATTGCATTATATTAATATTTATACGAGTAGAATTTACGTGATTAATAAGTTTCTGATTAAATGAATTTCAATAATACATGTGCAGAGTTTACTATTCCATTAACATTTCGACCTAATTCTGACCATCTGTATAGCACCATCGTTTTATGAAAATACACCGTTGTAATGTCATAAAGTAAATTATATATCATTTGAAATACCAGACTACGTGTTATTCAACCTTTGTTCACTAAGGTCAAGATCAAGTCACCTTGTTTAAACATCGTGGTATACAAAGAGAATAATAGGTTAGTGTTTATTATAGATTAGGTTTATCATGCGAGGCTTAGAAAACAAAAAGCACGAGCCTGATCTATAATAAACACTAATCTATTATTCTATTTATCCCACTTTTTCTTCAGTAAACCTTTTTATTTAAACAAAATTAGTTTATATAGAGGATATTTGTTCATGTCAGTGTTTGTTTGTTATTTCACGAGTGATTATATGAAATATAATTTCACGAGTGGCATGATCACGAGTGAAATAACAAACGATTTTACACTGACATAAACAAATGTTCTGTTTCTTTTATGCCCATTCTCAAGAAAATAATTAACAGTTTCCCTTTCGCTGAAAAGTTACCATTTCTCCCGTGGCGTGTCTCAATACATTTCAATACCCAAAATGACGTCATTTTTTCACGAAATGACTACTCTATTCCAGCGATATTATCCGGTATCCGGAGAAGTGCCCCCCCCGGAGAACTGCCCCCCGGAGAACTGCCCCCTTATTTTAAAGGTGGCGGAGATGTGCCCCCCTTTCAAATCGGTAGGGGCGGAGAACTGCCCCCCTGTCAGTATTTAGTAGGCGGATATCTGCCCCCCATCAAATCTGTAGGGGCGGAGAACTGCCCCCCGGTGTCATATTAGTTATTAGTTACGTAGTGAAAACAATACTTACGGGTAATTTTACGTTATCGCCGTACACATTTTATCCGGTAACAATTTAATTTCAGTACAAGTATATTACCATTTATCGAACTGAATAACACAAATTGTCTAGAGGCATGTGATAATACTGTTTAAGGCCCTTGGTACGCATCTGCACCACTCACTATACATGAATGCCTTGTAAAAGTCGTGTTTTAATAAGAGCGCGAAACATAGTCGAGATCCACACAGGAAACGCGTGCGTGTTAATACTGGCAATGTGTTGCAACTAAATATAGACGTGCAACTCGGTACTTATGGAGGAAAAGTTACATCGGAATTAATTTACATTATAAAGATAGTATTGACCCATGGAAAAAAAGTTAATTGACATATAAAAAAGTAAATTAATAGGCAAGGCAAAGGCAATAATTTAGCTGACTTGAAGAAAAAAGTGAAGTGAAGTTGAATTTATAAGCAATTTATTTATGTTGTTTAGTTAATTCGTGTCTTCTAGCACCTTATCCGTCGGTAGCATCGCCAGACCGTCGAGTCGTCCGCGGTTTGCATTTTGAGCAGATCATGTCGACATGCCAAACAAACAAAATCGGTAACAGTTGCTTTAATTAGCAGCTAATAAGGCAGGCAGAGAACTTGTTACCGTTAACGATAAGTACCGCGATCTTTTAATCTTTTAATTGGTAGACCGGACCGACCTTAATTGTTAAGAACTTGTTAGCTTTGAATAAAGCCGCATACGGGTTTATTATATTGAACCGTCCAAATCCGTAATTGGCGAAAACAAACAAATAAATTATTGTTTTCAGCTGGCATAAGGATGGATTAAATTGCATGCTAATTGTTTGTTTTTATTACGGGGAAAATATCAAATAATTCAGCCGCGAAAACTTTTTATTAGCAAAAAGTTATTTGTTTTTCTTTGTTCACATTGACGAAAATCACGTGATTATCAAGTTGGCGACGTGACGACGTCCATGCCGAGGTAGGTATTTTATGCCGTTTTATAACTTTTATGACTTGTACAACTTTATATTACTTTTGAAATTTCACTCAATTTCCATACATAATAGCAAGAAAGTTACTGGCGTTTTTGTCATTATAATACTCGCTTTATATATCACCGCTATTTCTTTAATTAGGGGGCACTTCTCCGGGTCATCAATTTTGACAGGGGGGCAGTTCTCCGCCCCTTATTAATCAGCAGGGGGGCAGTTCTCCGCCCTATACAAAAACAGTGAGGGGGCAGTTCTCCGCCCAGTGAAAAATCTTTGGGGGGGCAGTTCTCCGGGGGGGCACTTCTCCTAGAGCCATATTATCCAGTTAAACTATTTTACAATGTAAATAAACGGTGAAAAAGCATAAAATAAAAATAAAATTTGTTGGATTCGGTGGAATACCGATTTTAATTCACTCGTGATCATAAAAATCTTGATATGATAATCTTAAAATAAAAAAGTAGTTCCGAAAATGTGTTACTTTCACCGGTGAAAATAACAATTTGTTTATTTTCACTGCTGTTATTGTACTGCAGAAATGTCATATTTCAACATCAGGTATAAAAGAAAAATATATACATTTTCATGGAAAAAAACACACTCTTTTATTCTCATATTTCGCCCAAATGGGATTTACCACAGTTTACAAATATGATTTACTACAGAGTTATAACTGTCATGTACATCAATATAGAAAATACATGGTTGGTGCCGAGATGGAGAATGTATATCCGGTGAGGCTTAGAAAAAGGAAATAGGGCGAGCTTTAGTGAGCCCTATTTTTCTTTTTCGGGCCGAACCGGATAAACTCACGCCTTTGACACATTTTATCAAAGACAAATGATAAATTGACATAACAATATAATTATTCTTGTCGAGCCTCCTACAATTACTCAACATTCCAAACGACTGAATAACTACCGAATGTGTCAAGTAAAAAATAGTTCCACTTTAAACTGTTCCTTTTAATACTTTCCTATTGAAAATATGAGGAGAAATCAAAAACGAATCGATAATGGATATTTTTCTTGGTTAAAAAATTGAAAAAAATGCAGTAGCAAAACAAAAACTCAATTTTAGTTACCTTAATGACAACTTTAATCCATTGCTTATATAACAATAAATTAACAACGATATAGGCCTACACATCCATTTTCTGTTCTTCCATCCCTTTGTGTAAATCCATTGCTTGTTTTTCCATCCCTATTATTGAACTGTATTTTAAACCACACATATTTTTGATAGCGTTTGTATCGAATGCTAACCACTCTGACCCAAAACCCGATTTACGAAATCCGATTTACAAAACCCGATTTCGGCTAAAACTCGCCCTATTTTCTTTTTCTTAGCCTCACCGGATGAACATTCTCCATCTCGGCACCAACCATGTATCCTCTTTATCAATAACAATAACTATGTTAATGATATCAGTAATTGCTATAATAATAATACAGATATTGACTGTACCAGCCTAAAAATAACATTCACAAAATTACAATTTTTATTTTGTAGTCGTCAATATTCATAAAATATCTCAACATTAATTCTTATTGACTTTATGTATAAACATTAAAACAAACTGAAATTATGAATAATTAATTATAATAATTCTAATTCAATTATTTTAAATGAAATTAAATTATAATGAAATGTGTTCATACATATGCAGACATATATACGCATACATTCACACATGTACATACTCACTCATATACTTGCACATAAAATTACAGATAAACATATAAACATCTACATGATTACATACATTCACACATACATATATATACCTAGATCTACCCACATACATACTCATACCCAAACCCACACATAATATCCTCCCCCTCAAAAATTAATGCTCGCACGCACTATTGTCTGAGAATTATGTATTTAAATATAATATATTTATATTAAAATTAGTTTAACTGGATAATTTCGCTGGATTTATGACGTCATTTTCTCGAAAAAATGACCTCATTTCGTGCCGTGGTTTATAGCAGAAATTTAATCAACGGGGTTTTAATCAACCGATATCGCTGTAAAAGTGGGATAAAAAACAATATGTGAACTGAACTAATATTTAAATTGGAACACACCTCTATACAAGAAAATACTCAGCATGAGCTCAACTGTTACTCAAACTGCTTTATACCAGCTTGAACAAAGACAAATCCCCTACACGATCCGCGCCATGCGAATGTGTCTTATGTCATATGCGACCAGCAAAGCTGCAGACCAGCTTGTGAATGGTCTGCACGGTCTGGTAAAGTCGTACTTTTTTCCGCCAATTTTAATGCGATTACGCAAGGCGGTGTGGAGCTGCGCTGACAGCATATGACATAAAAGTTTGAGTGAAATCTCGCAAGCAGCTAAGTACATTCCTTTTTGGGCGTTATATTCTATTGTGTTAGAAAAGACGCATGGCCATAATTTTTGCCAATACTGGTCGCAGATAAAATTCCTTCATTTCCGATCATCTACAAATGAAGGATTTTCAACTTTCAAAGTTTGAAAAAAATCAACAAAGCAATAAAAAAGAGATCAGTACACACAGTTAAGAAGACAGGTATATATTATAGTGTGACAAACAAATACAAAGTGCCATATTTGAGCCAAAAAAGATTTCAGCAATAGTGACATTTATCGGACGTATGCAAAATTAATTTATCTTCAATCTTTGTGTATTGAATCACCACTGTTAGTAAAAACATTATCATAAAAATGTGTATGACGTCGATTTATTAAAAAATCTCGTACGAAGGGGAGACCCCCACCCCCTCATCCGCGGCCAAAACGTGCATGACCTTTTTACGCGCCTGCGGACGGACCAGTGCAACGCTAAATGTTGGGAATAACAAGGATGAATACGTTAGTTTTGCAGTTCAAAGCTGTTTTTTTCTTTGCTACATTTTTACGACGTCACATTGAAATATATAACGCTCTGAAACGATCGGATAAAGCTAAAATCGAAGTAAATTTGATATCACTTACTTAAGGCAATCTGTCCGACGGGAAATTTTCAGCTGCATAAATTATCGCAAGAAATCTAGGCCAAACGTGCGCTTAAACAGCTGGGTAAACGCAAAAACAGAAATTTTATAATGATAGCAATTGATACAACTGTTAAAAAAACGACAGTTAAAACATACCACTAAATTCGATGTGGCATCATCAGCGTCGAAAAAATGAGTGTTTCCGGTTGTTATCGTGTATGTTAAAGGACTGCCATCCGTGTCACTACACGTCATATCGTAAAGTACTTTGTTAATCGAATCCGTCTCGTCCATGTTTGTAGTAAATATCATATCAGATTGGCATGACGGCACGTTGTCGTTTACGTTCGTTATTGTGACGACGACGTTAGTTGTGTCAGATCCTCCGCCAGTCTTCTCGGTGACTGTAACAACCAATGTATAGGCCTGATCCGTTTCATAATCTAATACACCCGCGACCATAATCTTTCCAGTGTAAGGGTTAATTACAAAATGTCCCTTGGCGTTGCCCGAGGTAAAGGCGTAAGTGAGCTTGCCAAAATCACTGCCGGCTTCGTCCGGATCTGTTGCGGTAACCGTGGTTACTGAGAAGCCAATGGCAACGTTCTCCGCAACGGTAGGTGTATACGGCTCGTTCTGTATGACGGGTGGGCCGTCATTTACGTCGAGAATACTAATGGCAACGTAGACGGTTGTGAAGAGGCCTCCGGTGTCGGTTGCAGTGATCTCCAAGAAGTAGTCCTTTGCCGTCTCATAATTAAGGGGGTCTGTAGAAAAGTATACATTTGTATACATTTTTTCTAAGCGCCAAACCATGTTTATGATGTTTACAATCAGACTATACAACACTCATTTCTTTATATAATCAGCGACATTGTTTGTGTGAACGTTAAAAACAAAACTTTTTAAATCAATCAACATTAGTTAATAACGTTTTAATATCAACTCAATAAAAAAAACATTCGTAAAACGTATATGAAATTGTGATGGCGACGTGATATACAATTAGGTCATTTATACTTACAAACATCTTTATACTTTTAATCACAGCGAAAGTTCGTATTTAGGCTATATATATTGTCTACATTTTATTTGCAATTATCAGCACAGAAATCAAATAAGAGTACCTTTTATACTGGTATTCTCTTATATAACATCAATACGTGCATACTACCAACAATTTTGAGGTCAGTTAACGTTGAATGCCAATACATAACCTCATTTTGGTATGTATATGTGAACCTCATGTAATTAGAGAAAAAAACAGTTGTCCGAATAAAAAATAATATTGGCACGGATTTTTTAAAATTAAAATTGAATATTAGCTAAATTGAATTTGAATCAATGTTAGTTTATAGCCGTGTTAGAATCGAAATAAAGTTTTTGTCTTCAAATGTGAATCTAACCTTGTGATTGAGTTATTCGATAACAAACTATAAATTACATTTTTCAATTCAAACTAAAATTGAATAAAGCACATCCTGGAACATACTTGTAGAAACTTGAAGACTGGTGACCCCGGCGGCATCATTGACTAGTTTAAAGCCGCTGGATGGCGACTGCGATCTGATGGCGATTGTCAGGGAATCATTTTCCGCGTCTATGCATTGCAAGTCAGGGATGACTACGAAACCGTTAGCTATGAACAGTACAATATGTTGTGAAATTAAAAACAACGATTTTTCAAAATATGGAACATCATTTGCTAGGAGCCCATGCTAAATATGTACGTGTGTTGTAAGATAGTCTCGTCGAAAATATTGAACAGAAGTATAGATTGTTACCAAACAATAAAAAAAATATGATATACATAATATTTAAGGCTTCATCACATATACATGTTATATCTGTTGGTTAATTTATAATTCGGTACGGGTTAGTTTCCTTTGAAATGCGTTGTTTATCGACAGAAATGAGTTGGTGATAGTATATAATCAATTAACACAGCATTACTACTTAAATCTCTACAAATGATTAAAAGTACTCACTCTTGTCCTCTGACACCGTCACTGCCATTGACGTAGAGGAACACCTCGGCGTAGCGTCATTGACGTTATGAACGTTCACTGTAACCAGTCCGGTGGCCTGTCAAAATGTGCAGAAATACATCATGTTAGAATGGCAGCATTACACACCCACAAAGACTGCAGCACTAATTGGTTAGATATATAGCGACTTCAGACAAAATATAAAAATTATATGGACCTTTGCACGTTTTGATAAATTGACAAAATTAAGAAAAATGTTTCTGATTCGCAAATTGCATTGTAGTTATTATATATTTATGAGGCAACCGTAATACTGAACATTTACGATGCTCTAAAATATCCATTATATGCATCTTTTGGCGATTTAAAAACCTGAACATTATAATTCATTGCAACGCGAAACGATTGAATACTTTGGAGAGTTCTATTGTTGTCGTTATATTTTGTGACAATACGATGATTGCTTATATAAAGTAAGAAATACATCAAAAATTGTATGAGCACGGATTGCCGAGTGGTCGAAACGTTAGGCTTTTACTCCGGGGTCAGTGGTTCGAGACCAGTTGAGGGTTGCTTTTTTTTCTTTAATTTTATTTTTGTTTTTAACTAAAGCTTTTTAGATCCAATGTTTACCTTTAACTCATTCAAAACATACCAAAATCTGTAAAAAGGTCGTTTTAAAATATTGTTATAATTGCAAACAATACTTTTTAACGTCATCAAAACGGTAATGTCCCTAGATATTTAACCGTCTTACTTGACATTTTAAAATATAATTAATATTATTAATTGAGTTACATATTTTGAAACATCGTCATTATTAGTTTTCAAACTTTAATAAACTTGTCAATTATATAGCGAAAGGAACGCACCGAACGTGGTGGTGAGCCGCCGTCACTTGCCATGACCGTTATGACGTACGTCCTAGCAGTTTCGTAGTCAAAAGGCGCTACGAGAATTATCTTGCCAGTGGTCGGACTGATACTGAAGAGATTCAGTCCACCGTTTGACACTGAAACATCAAACACACGATTTGTTAGGCATACATAAATAAATTCTGTAATCAGTAGGAACAGAGTTAAACAAATTAAATTTGCTATATACTGTCGTGGTCGTTTTTTTAGATACGATAGATAAAACATTTTACTCATAAAAAAAATACATGTAGGTAGATTATCTTTTCAAATGTGAACTCATGTAACAAAAAAATGCCCGTTACAAGCAAAAAAAAAATCATATAAAGATCGGACAAAGTCTCATTGGATTTTTTTTATTCACGTTTGATCTTTGCAATTAGGACTTGGTTAAAGAGTGAGCCACTGTTTTTTTTTGTAAATAATGCAATTATTCAAAATTCTGTATTTGCTTAAGACAATGTTTAGACATGTGACCTTCATTTGTTCCGTTAATTCTACACACAGTAACCTTTTTTTTGCGAGAGACTCCGTCCAATCATGCTCCTCGCCTGAGCAAAATGATATTAAAATCATTCCATGCTTTACAAATGTATGCCCCGAACAGTTCCAAGAGCAGAAGTCCTGAACTTGAACTGTGACAAAGGGATCTGGTTCTTGTGCGCGAGACTCCGTCTCACCGTGCTTATAACTTATGATAAGAAATAACAAAATTATGTTGAAAATACATAAATATTATCTCCGAACTTAAATAGTGACCTTGCCATACAGACCTTGTTCTTGCACGCAACACTGCTTTACCATGCAAATCAATCGTGGCAAAAGATATGAAAATCCATGAATGCTGTTGAAAATACCTTAATATGATCTTTGACCTTCCATAGTGACATTGACCTTGGGCCTAGAGATATGGTCCTTGCGCGCAACAGATTTCCCATTATAAAGATCACTTCTGTCAATTTATTTTAAAATCCATCCATGCTGGGAATGCAGCGAACACATTGAAACAATAGAACACCTTTTCTGGGAGAGCAAACATATTCAAATTCTATGGAACCAAATGACAACATTTCTAAAGAAACAACAGTTAAAATTAAAACTGTCACTCTTAAATATCAGTTTCGGTGTAAATACTTTTAAAATACCAGAAATTAATAACACTGTGAACTACATTATCATATTAATTTTACATTTAGCATGAAATACAAAAAAACAAATACCTACTTTCAATTGTTTTATAAACTATTTAAAACTTAAGATCCAAATTGAAAAAGAAATAGCACTCAACAACGATGAACTTCAATCTTTGAACAAATATGGAAACAAAAACTTTCATATCCCAGTCCAGTTGGCTTCTACCTAACTCTACGGAACTCATCTATAGTATTGATTATTACATTTAAAAATAACAACATACACCAAAGGCATCCAAAGCAAAAAAAAGTATATACTAGCATGTATAATATGTGTTTGACATTATTACTGCTGTAATAAATCACTTTTGTTCTTGCACATATTTACATTGTATGTTTAATATTGAGTAAAAAAAATGCTGGGAATACTGTGTTTTCTCTGAATAGTTGTTCAAGTGCAAAATTCCGATATTTTACCGTTAAACTTGAATTGTGACCTTGACTATGGATCTAGGGACCTGGTTTTAATAAACTCTTACCAACCATGCTAAGCACATTTGGCATGCTATATGAAAATTCAACGATGCTAGAAAAATTTATGCTCCGCACCAAATGCCAGGTACACATTTTCAAAACTTTACTCTTGAACTTGGACCTAGGGCCATCATCTTGATTGTTGCATTCCATCGTATAATATTTTTCACTTATAGTATTTTTTAAGTTCATCAATGCAGAACAAGGTAATGATCCCGACGGATATTTACCGCCGTAGTCTCGCCCGCAAAGCCACCCGACAGCCCACCCGCCCGAACAGTATTCCCACGGCCGTTTTTTAACGATGAATCTTGTGTAATGGATATGCTGTCAGCTTGCAATTCGGAGAGTTAATGTAATAGATCTTCCCAGTAATAAAACTAAAAAGGTCAAAATAAGATTTCGACTTCCGACGCAATCTATTAAAAAAAACTGTTAAATATTTTTTTCAAGGAATACCGGAGATGCCATGAAAAGATATGTTCGCAAAACGCTCTCAAGTTATTGTCGCATGCGAAGCCGTTGTAGTCACGTACCTGATTGAATATAATACGTAATAACTCCATCGGGACTGTAATTAGCATCACCATCCGTTGCTACGTGGGTTGCTATTGCACTGCCCAGAGCCGTGTTCTCGTTAAAGTTAACGGTTTTATCGGCTGGAAACACTGGCGAAAACTCGTTGGCTGGCTTTACGTCAATAAAGACGGGAATTATCACAGAGTTGCCCGCAGTGTCCGTTACCGTCACTTTCATATCGAAGTATCGAAATTGGCCCTCGAAATCAAGAACTGCAACAAATGATGCTTTAATTATCATTTGATTTTATTACCCAACCGTATGTTATTATAAATATAAAACAAGCTTTGGTTGACGTAAGCGATTTCAGCTCATCAACTGTGTACGAGCAATAACGAATAATTCATGACATTAAGTGCATTGATATTTACATGCTTGTAACACTTGGGTACATGAGAACAAAATACAAAAAAACATTATTTATAACTTAACTTGAGTGCAATTCATGGTTGTAATGTTAATATTAACATAAAAAAATCTTCATTTTTTAGCTCTTTTACCATATTAAAATGTACTCTCTTACCATACGCAAGTGTAATCCTGCCGGTACTGCTGATGGCAAATGTTGGTCCGGGGTTGTTAGAAAGTGAGTATGACAAAGTTTCTCCATCGGCATCGGAACATGCAAGCGATACATACTGCATGCAAAATAATTGCCACAATGTTATATTTCGTTTAGGGTAACAATATTTATTTTGCTTCACACGATGATGTATTTTTAACGGTAAATGGGTTACAGTTGTAAGAAGTTTAGAAATTCTACACAAATTAATATGATATGTATGACGTCATAAACGAAAGATGCATTAGCATAAATAAAATGTTTTGTGTTGGTATATTATCGATTATAATCCACTCGAAATAATAAAGAAGAGGAATATAAATTCATTTCATCTCTAGTTAATTCCAATAGATAACCATAACTGTGCACTATATATATACAACACAATATGATGCATTATTAAAATTCACTCACTGTTGTGGTCAGAACCCCGGGCTCTGTGATATATTCGAAAAATGAATTTGTCATGCACTTTGGCTTCTCATCAGACACGTTGGTGACGGTTATAGTTACTTGTGCATTAACGAATTTTGACGGCGACCCACCATCAGCGGCCCTCACTGTTAGCCACCATGTACGCAATAGATCGTAGTCAATGGAACCAAGGACGACAATGGCGCCGGTTTTTGGGTCGACTGCAAATTTTCCAATACCGGTACCAGCTGCAAAAATATATGTCAACTCAAGATGCTGGTAGATTACACGCGAGTAAAGGTGAATGGTTTTATCGATAAGACAAATTGTAACACATGTGTATATCTAAATCAGGCGTCACTCCAAATATAACATTAACTTGTGCACAAAAAGAAAAAGATTAAAAAATATCAACATGCAATTATCTTGCGCCACAAAGATTATAAACATTGTGTACGTGTAAAATATGATTACTTAAGATGTTCAACTTTATCTTTACACGCTACGGGAAAAACATTATAACAGTGTCAGGTGCACTTAATAAATGGTCAATTAAACTGCGTATGTCCTTACCTATAATAGTATAAGTTATTTCACCATCCGCGCCTCTGTCAGAGTCTAGAGCGTTCAGAATTCCCACTTGGGCACCGTGTATGGCTGATTCAGCGATCTAGAAATGTAAAAAAAAAGCAATTGCACTGTTAATAACTCAATATTACTAAAAACAGAATCTCTGAAAAAAGTCGATACAACAATGTAATTTTGTGGATTTCGGACAAAAGTAAACGACGTAACATGAGTGATATTTTGCCTTTCGCTGGGACAGCGGCACCCGCGGAGTTAAACAAATGTTACTGATGGCGCCCCAGTTGGTGTGGATTACACGCTAAATATGAGGAAGTCACTACAAAATAAGTTGGATTCCACCGATCAAGAAGATGTGATTGTATACGAGACAGGTGGAAGTTTTCGACTTTAACTAAACACTGGTATGTATGAACTTTTCAAGATTGCGGCGGATCAGTTTTTCAGCAATAACACTCTTCCGTATAAATGTTGCAAAGTTCCGGTGCACGACAGACAGGGAAATCTTGTTGAAACGCAATACAAGTTAGGTTCTGGTCGACAGGGTATTTATACATTAAACTCGTATCACACACAAAGTTCGTGTTTAATCAACGGGAAAAACTCTCATCAGTTCACGGAAATTCACCTGCCAGCGATGTTAAAAACATATAGGAAAGATAAGTAAATGACGAAAAAACAACAACTGATGTAAAGAATGCCTTCAAAAAACTTTTGATGTCAATAAGCAAAAATGAATCTAAACTTTCGGAAAATCAAGATGAATCCGATAGCCATGAAGAATTACGTCGCCTCAATAAATCAGTTCAGTCAGTACGAAAAGAAAAGCATGCTCGTCGAATTGATAAAGACAAAAATCGAATATCCATGATATTTTAAAGATTTTATGAAATCCGTTTCAAGCGAAATAAATGAACTCAAAAGTGAAAAGCGGGAACACATACTACAGACCTCAACGCAACTCGCTGAAATAAAAGATATTATATGTGGTTTAAAAAAATCAACACACTCTGTGCTGTAGTAACATGAAAAATAAGTTGAAAGATGTTACTTCAACTTCACAATATGTTAAGACGCAAATGACCAACCTGAACGAGGGACTTCTAAAACGATGGCAATCCTTTTCTGAATCAATGAAAATCCAGATGTCTAATATTTTAACGCAACAAAAAGAAACTGAAATATCGCTAAATAAATTGATGGAAACTCCTACTAGATCCTATGATTTATCAAATGATCGTACAACGTTTCCCGCGACGCAATCATTTGATGTAGAAATAACGTCGCCCGCTTTGCAAAATTCGCAAAACACGTCGGAACTGACAGGAAGCGGAAACGCGCATACTAATGACTTCGTTCATAAACCCAGACTTGAACAAAAAAGAACGTTATTAATCGGAGACTCAACTCTTAAGGGTATAAGTAAGTGTGGCCTTCAGAGCAATGTGGACGTACGTACACTTTCCGGTAAGAAATCGAGATCAACTACACTCGTCTTTTGACTGACGATATATCAAATTCACAAAAATAGTAATTTATGTCGGAAGTAATGATGCAGCTTCCGTATCATCACACAGTGTGTATGAAACGCTTCGCTCAACATTTGAGGTTCTGCGTCACCAGTGCACTGTATATTTATGCACTCTCTGTCCGCGAACGGACACGGACATCAAGCCGGTAAATGAAGACATAAAGAAATTGTGTATGGAAACGGGTGCTGTTCTCATTGACTGCTACCATCCGTTCATTGCACACTTCAAAGACGGTATACACCTGTGTCCAAAAGGCTCGAGTACACTGGTTTCGACAATCAACACGGTAACTCCAATTGTGAAGTCCAAACATACGTCCGCGAGAGAATTAACACACAGAGTCGCAGCTACACGTTACTCTCGGCAATCATGGACAGGAGCGACATATGGCATTAGAGACCGTTTCCAAAACAACGGTCGCAAGTTTGGTAATAGAAACGTTCAGGTACTTGGACGATGGTCACCGTGCAGACGTTGCGGTTTAGCAAACCACTCGACAGAAGATTGCCGAAATCAAAGATTATGGTAGGAAAACACTGACGGACATATCAACTCAGACTTAATTACTCATGAAAACCCATTTCTTAAACTTAACAATATATGTACTGAATGCAACAAAATAATTTGTAACTATAATATTAAACCTGACACTATTTTTGTTTCTTAAAATACATGTACGTTGTATTGTAATTGCAATTATGATTCATACCAGTATCTAAATGTAAGCAAAAACGTAGATTTATCGAAAATGCCTCTCAAAACGAATAATAATTTCAAGGATAAATTGTTGATTCATAAAAACGTTTTTTCTTTCAGCAAACAAGGTATTCATTTAGTAAGTTTGAATATTCAACACATTCTTCCAAATTAGGTGAACTCAAATTTATAATGGGAGAGCCAGGGTCAATTGATATATTTGGTTTGAGTGAAACGTTTTTTACAGGTACAATTAATGATACAGATCTATTAATTAACGACTTCGTTTTTGAACGTAAAGACAGGTCAAAAAAGGCTGGTGGAGGATTCATTATATATATCAAAAAGAACATTAGCTATGTCCGTCGCTTTGATCTAGAATCCTCGGACATTGAGACTATTTGGCTACAGGCAGCTTTCGAAAATAATAAATCACATCTTCTATGCTTTATCTACCGTGCCCCAAACAGTCCCCAGTCTTGGATAGATTCATTTGAGAAACAAATGGAATTTGCAGAATCATGAAATATCCAATATGAAATGGTCAGCTATTGGCGATTTTAACATTGAATTTTCTTCACCTAATAAATTTAATAATACAAAATGGGAAAAAAAACTGTACTTGATTTCGGACTCACACAACTGGTTCAATATCCAACCAGAGTAACAAAAACGTCATCAAAAATAATTGATCATGTATACCCAACATCAATATCTTGCGCATCAGAAGTTAACGTTCCAGTAATAGGCCTCAGTGACCACTGTCCAATCACGTGTACACTCCTTTGTAAACTTAAAAGTAAGTCTATATCTGAACATGGACAAATAACTTATAGATCGTTTAAACATTTTGATGAAACACTGTTTCTACAAGATCTAGGTCAATATGATATGAATATTATAGAAACTACCAATGATCCGAATTTGGCCCTAACGACTTTATACAATATATTAAACACATTATAATCCCAGAATGCGCCAATTAAAAGTAGACGGGTTAAGCGAATACATCAGCCTGGATGGTATTCTGATGAAATAAAACAGGCTAGATTAAAAAGGGATACATTTAAGGCTTGCAACAATTTTGATCAGTATATAATATGGAGAAACAAATGCAATTCCATAATTAAGAAAATAAGAGAGCGTTTTTCAATAATACTGTTAAAGAGAAGAAAGATATTAAACAATTGTGACGATCTATCAAAAGCATATCAAATGATAGTGAAAATCAAAGAGCAATTTTATCTAATACATTAAACATAAGCAATGTTAATGTTAGTGGGAGACAGCTTGTGGCTAATGAACTTAACAAACATTTTGTTAACATATCTCATATAATTAAGAAAACAGTTTTCAAACCTGAAAATTTTGAATATTTAAAAATTTTCTTAGATGAAAAATTGGGTAATCGAGAGTTCAAATTAGAATATATATCGCCTATGGAAGTTCTTACATTAATTGATAAACTTAATCCAAATAAAAGTAGTGGCTTATACAGAATAGGACCTAATATCCTTAAACTTTGCAAAAATTATATCGTACAACCTCTTACGACATTAATAAATACTTCAATTTCAACTGGAATCTTTCCAGACTTACTTAACAAGTGTCGTACCTCTCCATAAAGGAAAAGATACACATGATCCAAATAATTTTAGACCTATCTCTTTATTAACTACAATTTCTAAAATAATTGAAAGACATGTAGCCATTCAATTAACTAAATATTTAAAAGAAACTTGTACACTAAATGAACACCAATCGGGTTTTAGACAAAACCACTTATGCCAAACTGCTTTAATCAGACTCGTTGATTCATGGTTAAATTGTATGGACGATGGTTATATGATAGGAAGTGTTTTTGTGGATTTCAAAAAAGCATTTGGCTTAGTAGACCACACCATTCTTCTGCACAAGATGAAACTATATCATTTTTCGGATTCGTCTTCGAAGTTTTTTAATCATATCTACAAAACCGTTTGCAACTAATTCGTATACAATATTCTAACACCTGGGATGAAACTTATGTTCTATAATGCGTATGTAATACCAATTATTGATTATGGATGTGTCACATGGCAAAATGCAAATACTAGAGACATAAACAGAATATCAAAACTGCAAAGGTTTTTTAGAGTAATATTACCTTATGACTTAAATATAAATGATTATGATTTATCACCAAAAATACAATGGCTTTTTTTTTTAAACAGATATAAAATTTTTACAGGTATAATTATTTACAAATCTCTTCATAATTAAACGCCCACATATATTGACGACTTGATAAAACTGGTGAAAAACAATAATTACAATTTAAGATCGATATCAAACAATGATTTCACTCATAAAACACCTCACTCAAACCTTTTTAAAAAGTCGTTTAGTTACTCTGGTATAGAAATATGGAACCACATACCGGTTAGTATTCGTCAATCTCTCACTCTCACCACTTTCAAACATATGCTTAAGAAATATTTCCTCTTTGAGGCGCAAAATGAGTCTCACGCGTAGTAACATTTTTCTGTTTTCTTCTTATTCAAAAGTCAAATACTCCTCCATAAGTGTCGTAATGATTACTGTAGATTTAATTTCTGCAAACAAATATACATATTGCTTTTTCAAACTATTTATAAAGCAAGGAGGTGCAGGCTATTGTTTTCTGTAATTATAATATTTGTGTATATCAGCCACTTCTGTCAATCGTAAACTATTTCAAGAATAATGTATTCCACGTTTTTAAACTCTGACTTTGTACAATAATGCACGCAGCTGTTTTGTTAACTTTTTGTTATTGTTATTGGTCGTGTTAATTAAGATATGGTAATCGTATAAGTGTGTGCGTGTGCGCTTGTGTGTGTGTGTGCGTGCGTGCGTTAGAGCGTGTGCATATGGGAAAATGTAATCAACAATACATTTATATTCTTAAATACTTTCTGTTAATAAATATTTGTTCCGTAAAGACCATTTCAATATTGGAAAAATAATTAATAATATAAGAGAAGTCATAATATACTTGCTTTTTATGACACTTCTATTACACTGTTAAAGTACTCTTATGTCCGTCAAAGTCTACATGTTTGCATTATAATGAAGAAATGCATAATACATACCATAGTTGTTTGAAGGCCTCATTGAAAATAAGATTGCCATTGTTAAACTGTTTGCATGACTTCGTATCAATGTTGTCTTAATGAGTTACCTTCGGAAAATAAAGAGATTATTATTATTTTTATTATTAATATTATATAATATGAAATAACCCGTAGCGGATGGCAGGGACGTACCCGGCGTATGAGCGCCCCGCCCGCCCCGCCCCGCCCCCCCCCCCCCTCCCTTGTCTTATTCTATATATTTTTTTCCGAACCTTGCGTATATAGGCATACATTAAGTGGTAAAATAGGGATAAGAGTCTTACTTCATTCGTTCAGTTTTGTTAAACAAATGCATGCATAATTTAGTAGAACATTAATAACATAATAGGCCCTCCAGCCCACTAATTGGTTTCATAAGCATAACATACGGGTATAAAGTGAGCGATGAAGGCTTGATACATACGCAAACAGCTTTTAAATAAATATGTATAATCGTAGTAGTGTGAAGCAGTTTTATAGTGTTCAATGCTGCTCCAAGTTCTTTCTAAAATGCCGAATCGTGTACTTGCTCGCTCAGTGTGTATATGCACGAGTATAATATTATAAGGTCAATCCACACGGACGCCCTGTAAAACTCGCTAATGATTGTAAAAAAAAGGCTTTATAAGTTAAATAAGACATGTACAACCTTTCCGCACCAACGATCCATGAACGCTGGAAATCTTTTAGCAATTGTCATCAGTTTGTGATCAAATATTACATTTTGTGTATCTGAAATTAAGTAAGAGGCAATAGAATAATCTCACGGTAAAGGTAACAGCGCCCAGTGTTGGCGTGTGTTCATTCACAGAGTTCACAGACACCAGAACGGACGATGTACTGGAACGAGCCGGGCTTCCATTGTCCGTCACCATGACGACAAGTGTATACAAAGATTGCACGCCACTCGTATCCAAGTCAATTGGAGCTAGAAAACAAAACAATAATCTGCGATTGTTCATGGTTTTTGATAGTGCTTATGGATAAATTACTCAACGTATATTTTAGTGTGACATTGCGTCTGAAAACTATCAATATCCCCCCTCCCTATTTGGTCGTACGACTACTTAAATATACTGTTCAAGTGTTGGACATATGAACAAAGGTATGTCCATGTTAATTGCGTTTCTTACCGAGCAGATTCAACTGGTTCCTCGTTGTTGTGTCAAACCTAAAATATGACGTATACGTTGCCGGTGTACTTGACGCTTCGAGGGTATATGTGAACAACGTACCAGCGTCTGCATCCGTCGCGGTAAGCGTAAGCAAAACGCCTGTCAATACATCAGTAAATGAAAATCAACATCTTATCGAATATAACCAATATTAAGGTATAGGATTGTGGTCTTAAAAATAGCTCTAAGTTGTGTTAAATACATTTTTCGTTTTGACAATATGAGTCGTGTTAAGAGAAAGCTGGGCTTAATGCATTGGCGTAAATTGTCATCCCAGATTAGCCTATGCAGTCCGCACTGGCTCATCAGGGACGACACTTTCCGCCTAAACTTGATTTTCGTTAAGGAGGGACTTCCTTGAAACTAAAAAATACCATAAAAGCGGAAAATGTCGTCCTTTATTAGCCTGTTCGGACTGCACGACGACACTTTACGCACATGCATTAAGCCCAGTTTTCTCAGAACGCGACTCATATATACTAGTAGGTCAATTAGTCGGTGACAGAGATGTATGGAGAATATAGTTAGAAACGAAAACTCTGTAGATTGGAACGAACACTCTGTATATTTGAATGAAATGGAAAAAAAAATGAATTTACAACTGACACGCAGGATATTCATTTACGAACACTTCACGAACACATACCGGCTGTCTTGTCTTCATTGATAGTAACGTAGTACATGTTCTGTGCAAACTTGGGCGTGTTATCATTGACGTTATTAACGTTCACGGTCACCAATGCGGTGGCCTGATCAAATTTGAAAAGAGAACAAACAATTTACATGTATAATATGATACGACAAACCTGCACAAAGTACGTAAGGGAGCAAAACGTATGCAAATAATACATCGATATCTGCCTGGCTATAATAATAGCAACACATTTCCATTAAATTTGTAAAGTTGGCTTTGCGCACAACAAAGCAAGAGACAGATAAGCCCACAAAAGCTTTTACCACCAACCGATTGGAATATTATTACCTACTTGTACGTAGGTACTTGTACGTACCTACTTGGATCGGCGTTATGTACGAATCAAGCAATTTTAAAACATATGCTATTTGCAGAAAATGGCGATTGTTTAATTTAAATCCTCAAGAATACACACCGAACGTGAGGGTAAACCGCCGTCTCTTGCCGAGACTGTTATGACGTAGGCCTGAGCGGTTTCGTAGTCCAAAGGCTTTGCGAGAATAATCTTTGCTGTGGTTGGATCGATAATGAAGTGATTCAGTCCACCGTTTGTAACTAGAAAATCAAAAACACATTTACTGCACTAAAAACTTACGTGCTCGTCTGTGAAGGAAAACATAAATTGTTATTTTAGCAATATAAATGGAGAAAAACAGGTTACTGCCCTTTTGTCGTGAAATATATCTGGTGAGGCTTAGAACAAAATAACGGCGAGGCTTGATATATTACACAAAGCCATGTCAGTAACTTGTGTTTCTGTTTATCATACATATATGTCTCCATTTTAAAAGAAATAATAAAATGAATGACGTTTGACGTAGTAATTAAAACGCCATTGGACTTGTGGTTCATAATGGTAAAATATGTGTGCTCTTTTTGTTCCTTTTTATGTGTAAAAATATATTATTGATATCGAATCGTTTGTTCAGTTGAATCTGATGTTTACAAAAAATGAAGGAGTTTATAGTTGATTCCGAGTAATTAGACCTTCCACCAAACATTGTGTGATATTACAAGTTCCTGTTCACGTGCTATAATCCAAGCGCTGAAGGCACTGACGTTGTTCGCTTTTACATAATTTAAGACGCAATTCATTTTTCAAAATGTATCGCAAGTTTAAAATTAACACACGCCATTCAAATTTATTAAGTGTGTGTCATAACGCACGGGTTGAGCTTTGTGTGCACTTTTTATCATCCAATTTATTTCAAAGAGATAACTTAGACAAAATAACACCAACATGGCCCTTTTTGAACGTTCTGAAAACATAGAAAGTATGATGAAAATGGAAATGAAAACTGAATATAGAGACAATTTGCTATCACCATCATATTAAATGAATATTGTTGAAATATCGAATACCTATCTCACTAAGAATATAATTTCATGATGAAAATTCCCTGTACAAAACTTTTGATTGTTGACACGATATACAAATTCAAAATATACAATAACATCATTGATGAAAATAACTAAAAAAATAAATCTGCGAGCAATACTTTTTACTCACGAATTAGGTAGTCATCAAGACAGCCCTGTTGACCCGTACATTTTGTTTATGCATTACTTGTTACCCTAGCAGTTCACACGGTGTCAACAACTCTGACCTAAACATAGGTATAGAGCACCAATGCGCTTTCCGGCATAGCTGTTTTACTCAGCTTTTCATCTTATTGACTTTTACATAACGCTAGCACACACGCATGAATATTTTTGAATATTCCATAGGCTCATTCGAGATAAACCTCTGAACTTTGGCTACATCACTGTGTCTGTGCTCAGCAAAAAGGAATTAGCACTGTTCAGTGTAAGGAATTCGGGACTACTCTCTATATGTTCAAACGACACAATTTGCGGCCCAATTACAATTACGCATTAAATTCCATCTCGCAGAATTTCAGTTTTGCTTTCAAGATGAGATAACAATCATTACCGAAATGAAGAAAATCGTTTAATTATCCAACCACAATGTTTGCCTTACTCGTTCAGCACGTCTGGACATCGTTAGTGAAGAAATATACTCTAATGTGTGGTTTGACAATGATAACACACATTTCATGCGGTGAATAAGCAAATAACAAGTGAAAAAAAAACACGAAATAGTTAAGCTTTTGTTTTCATTTCATTTATTTATTTGGAAAAGTAAGTTGCAAACTTTATTTCAAAGTCAGCGTTTACGCCGACTACATTTTTAAAAGATATTTCTTTATATATTTAGTTGTTTTTCGGTTTTATCGATTATAAAGCATTTTTGAGATTGTCGTAAGTATACCTGTAGTAATTGGTGAACTCATGTAAAACGTTTTATAAATTGAGAACTGTGTCAGTGAATATAAACAAGCTTAACCTTCTACTTTTGCGATGATAGCACCCGTAAATACAAAAGATCGCCTCTATCTTTTAAGATCAAAATAACGTTTCCCAGAAATCGCCGCTGTAGAAGAATGCACGAGGTTACGAAACAGATCATTCGTGTTATAATATTTAATTGTTTAAACCTTATACTATTTCGTTGTTATCACCCGTGCAATTGGACTCTCCTTTGTTTATCGACAGCCGCATCTATTAATAGCCTCAGATTATGAATGAGCTGAGCAAAAATACTAAGTCATGAAGACGCAGCAGAAAGTGGACTATTTTAATCATTCATAAACAATCTCTTCCGCGACAGGTATAATGCAATAATTGTTTATTGATTCTTTTTATATAAGCTCCGTTCGAAACTATTACATTTAACACGATATTCACGTAATGTTTCTATTTGTGAATGAATATAGTTGGAGAACTCAAACCTCTTGCATAAATTATACAACTCTTTTTCGAGCGGATACGGCGTGTGTGGCGGGTAGTAGGTTTTCCGTAGATAAGTCGAACAGACTTGAACTTTTCAGTAAAAACATTAGTGTTCACTACGCGAACAACTCAAATTATATCGGGCTGCGTTATATTAGCCAGTTATCAATGCAAGGTATATATCTACTTGAATGTGACATAAAGATATGTATTTAACACACATATACAGGTAGATATATTGTAACAAATATTTTAATTGCTTGCGAACGTGAGAATGGTTTCGCTCGCAACACACTATCATCAACGAACCTGATTGAATAGAATAAGTAATGACGCCATCGGGGGTGTCACTAGAATCACCATCCGTTGCTACGTGGGTTGCTATGTCAATGCCCACAACCTCGTCCTCGCTAAAAGTCACGATTTTATTGGCTGGGAACACTGGCGTAAATTCGTTGTATGGCTTTATTTCAATGAAAACGGGAATTATCACATAGTTGTTTGAAGAGTCCGTTACCGTCACACTCATATTAAACAGTCTGACGGCGCCATCAAAATCAAGAGCTGCAAAAAATAATATCGAAGTTTTCATTTAATTGTTGAAACGATTTTACAATTAATATACAAACAGCTTTTGTTTATGATAAAGTGGTTTAAGTTTATCAAGTTTCTACACGATAACTTAATATATTAGGACATAATAAGCGAGTTGGTATTCAGAAGATATGATCTGAGAAATGTACACACGTACCAGCCGCAAGTGTAATACTGCCGGCACTGTTGATGGCAAATATTTCTCCGGTGTTGCCAGTTAGTACGTAGGATAAAGTTGCCCCATCGGCATCGGAACATACCAGCTGTACATACTGCAAGTGGAAGGCTTTGGTATATTTCATTTAGGGTAAAGTTTTACTTTGTTTTTACTTTATGTCACACGCTTACTTATATTAAATAGTAAATGGGGATTCAATTGTATGTGGTTTAGACATTCCACAGAAAAAACTATGCAACGTTGTATTGATTTATAAAGTCAAATTAACCCTTTCGGCGCTGGGACATTTTAAAGGCCTTTGCAAACAGTTTGGATCCAGATGAGACGCCACAGAACGTGGCGTCTCATCAGGATCCAAACTGTTTGCTATTCTGATAGTTTTTCTTTGAAAAAATTAAGAAAGTGCTAATTTTAGAAATTCAGCAGACGACATTTTAGCAGACGACAAATTTCGGAACTGTGAGAGCTACGATAAGACGAAACTAAACTCAGTCGTGTGGAGACCGTCGGTACCTGTGTATCTGTATTCTCGGCCATAAAAATAACAAACAGATAAGAACTGATTTTCGCGTTGATTTGCTATTACTCGATGACGATATCCGGAATAATTCAAAGCATTCGGCTAGACTTAGTATACAATAAATATATTATGAGTTTATGTGGGCTATAGCGAAATATCGTTGATGTAATACTGGCAATTTTATGTTTCAAACAGAGAAAAATAGCGGAGAAAATTATCGATGACACATTTTTACAAGGAAATGACGTCATATTTTTGACGTTATGACGTTATTATTACATCTTTTGTCCAGTTTAACCCATTTAAGTGTCAAAATACGGTGTAAAACATGAAGGTATAAAAATGTTTCGTTTGGGAGAATGCCGATTCGAATTCACTTTGCACATAGCTGTGCGACTTGTGAAAATATTGATTTATCTGATTATTCGTGAACAACAATTGATACTTTATGGAATTCAACGAAATATACATAAATGTGGACTTTATGACACTATGATGCATATATAATTGAATTAAAATTCACCCACCGTCTGTGAGTTTAGAACCCCGGGCTCTGTGATAGATTCAGAAAATGAATGTGTCGTGCACTTCTCATCAGACACGGCTGTGACGTTTATAGTTACTACTGCAGTGACGGTCTTTGACGGCGACCCGCCATCAGCAGCCTTCACTGTAAGCGCGTACGTTTGTACGGTCTCGTAGTCTAAAGAATCAAGGACGGAAATGGCCCCGGATGTTGGGTCGACCGCAAACATTCTCCCATCACAGTTACCAGCTGCAAGCAAAAAAAGTCAAGTGAATGTTCTGGTCTATTACACTCGAGTAAGGATAACATGTTTTCGCAATAAAAAACACTTAAATATTTAATTTTGCTTCTCAATAAGGGGTAACTTTTGGAATAACATAACATGGTGAACAAAAGATAAATCAAAGCTGTCTCAAGACAGCGCTCGACTATTCCTCCGCTTTGAAAGTGTATGTAAGTTTTCAGTCGGTCATCTGCTTACATGGCTGTGAAGACATATTTTATGGCGAATCTTTCTAATAGTAACAAGCGTTCATGAGTTATCGTCTGACAACCACCTGGTGGACGGACCGACCGACCGACATGAGCAAAGCAATATACCCCCTCTTCTTCGAAGGGGGGCATAATAAAGTAAGCTATATGTAAAAATTACTTGAAAATGTAGGAAACAACAACTAATTTAATCATGTTTACTAATTATTGATCTTAATATATATAAATGTGTAATTCCACGATGGTCTGCATATAACCTACCCACATATACATTTAAATGCTTAGCTGCCATCAAAACTCGTGTTTATGTGCGGAAAATGATTGATCCCAAATGCAATCCCAAGATGAGATTTATTTCCAACTGCATGATACTTTTTAACAAAATATTTCAACGAAAATATAGGGGCATTTATGGATTTTTTTTATTTTTGCTTAAATGACATTGAACTGACTGGCCCCAAATGCAATCATCGGCTAGGTCTGACTTAACGCTACCTTATTATCGGCTAGGTGTGACTTAACGCTGCAATCATCGGCTAGGTCTGACTTAACGCTGCAATCATCGGCTAGGTCTGACTTAACGCTACCTTTACAATCATCGGCTAGGTCTGACTTAACGCTACCTTTACACAAAGGTACAGCAAAATACCTCAATGAAGGAATACGCTTTTCAAATTTAAGTAATAATGACCTTGACGCAAATGCCTCAAATGCAGGGTTTTTTCAGGGTTGCTATATACAAAGGTATTCAATGCGAACATAAGTTATTGAATAGCAAACAAAAACTTAAATATACATTTTGTAAATATAAACATATAAGTTCTGCTAATTGCGGGTTAGAGTTTGGACCTTGGTTATTGTCCATATCTTATGATATATAATTTAATATAGACATATTGAGTTGTTGCAAGCAAACGTAAACCTTAATTTTCTTTGTAACAAGAGATGTGTTTGTCAGAAACACAATGCCCCCTAATGCGCCCGCTTTGACTTTATTTTTTTGACCTTTGACCTTGAAGGATGACCTTGACCTTTCACCAGTCAAAATGTGAAGCTCTATGAGATACACATGCATGCCAAATATCAAGTTGCTATGTTCAATCAAAAGTTATCGCAAAACTTTAACCAAGATTAAAGTTTTGTGACACACACATAAAATGACTGACTGACTGACTGACTGACTGACTGACTGACTGACTGACTGACTGACTGACTGACTGACTGACTGACTGACACAATGACAGACAGGCCAAAAACAATATACCCCCGATCTTTCGATCCGGGGGCATAAAAAGGGACATAGTTATGCTCAATTGCAGGTCAAAGTAATTAGCCGTGATCAGTGACCTCGCATTAGGATCTTGAAAACGTGTGTGAAAGTTCAATTGAATATTTGTTGTAGTTTTAGAGATACGCACTTGCTGCACACAAACCTTGGCTAAAATGTCAACTTACACGCAAACGCGAGGATTAAACCATAAACATATTTTAAAGTATCACAGAATCTTATGGTATATTTGCATTAGCCAAACAGTGTCGTGTGCATTTCGGAAAAAAAAATCGAAAAACTAAGATATGTTTGCCCTTACATAAAATTGTATATGTTATTTCGCCATCCGCGCCTCTGTCTGAGTCCAGAGCGGTCAGAATTCCTACTTGGGCACCGTAGATGGCTGATTCAGCGATCTGCAATTAAACAAGAAATATCTTTAAAAAAAGATATACGGCGTAAATAGTTTAATGAATGAGATCAAGGATAGCGAATGTCTTTTTCTGTGCAGTTCTTAGCTGCATCACACGCAGTACGGGATGTTACGGGGAGTTTTCGCGGCTTATTTTACATTATAACATATTGCTGGTCATAAACCTATAGATACAAAACAGAAAACCAAAAGAAGAATGGAAGTGAAATTTAAACATATGAGTCAACCGGCCACACGAGAACAAACCTGTTTTAGTGGTCTGTCGGGCATTGCTATTTGATTCGATTATTAACAGTATCGAGAATCATCGTGCTCATGCTTAAAGTGATATTATGGGCATTTTGCACTGTTGAATTGAGCTGAAAAGAATTAACAGGTCAAAATAGTTAGTTAAAATGTGGTTACTGATCAATTATCTGCAACTCACCTTGCTACCAGTTGTTTATAAAAATATATTTTATATTCGATATTCTTACGTGACCCACCCAGTCCTGTAAGCCGAAATGATCCGTAAAACAATATTGTGTCTTTGTGTCGTATGAACAAATCTGCACTAAAACTAAATTTAGGTTCAACTCGTAAACGCATGATCAGTTGTCAAACGAAAGTACGGTTAATATTCAAATGCATTATTTTTCTCTTTCTGGTATATTGTTTTAGTATGTTGATGCTGCCATTAATTACT
The DNA here is from genome assembly GCF_020536995.1 of Dreissena polymorpha. Taxonomy (NCBI): domain Eukaryota; kingdom Metazoa; phylum Mollusca; class Bivalvia; order Myida; family Dreissenidae; genus Dreissena; species Dreissena polymorpha. The sequence continues at coordinate 41,829,833 of NC_068355.1, read as the reverse complement.
ATAAGTGTATATGAAGTAGAAACATCAAAAATAATCAACGGTTGCGATAGACACCTATAAACTGTTACATGCTCATAATATCACTTTAGTACATTAGGCAATATGGTGGAATAATTATTGTTAAATTTATTAAAAATAATATTTATCATTGTATTGTTGAAAACACATTAAGAATCTATTATTGACATACCATAATTATATTGCTGAATATCTTCTTTTAACATATTTCTGGTCTAAAGAAAATTCCAGGTAACCTAGTTCACGGATAGCGTCTTTATTATATAACGATTATTTTACTGACCGCGAACTCCGGTGATGACCTGTATATAAACTCTGAATGTCAGCGACTTGACCCGAAACCTCGCGGGTTGAAATGCAATTCTTTAAAGTGAGGCCTCGCTTCCACTGCTCTTTATACTTTTACATGTTAACATGTTGACAGGAATATGGAAGTAAGTACTAAATATGAGAACATAGCCTTTTAAGTATAAACGCTTTTGCGCTGGTAATACTCTGAAAATAAAAGGTGTACGCACAAACTGTATTGATGTCGAGAATTGAGTGTAAAACTGTTCTATCTATTAAGCCTTTTCATTAGAGATAAAATTGTTTCATACAGTAAAACAGTGGTACAAAGACGCGGATATGTTTCCAATGTTCTGGTGGTATACTCAAATCAGCCAATGGAATAAATGAAGTGTATTCATTCGTACCTAGCCGCGGGAAATTTTATTTGAATTTTATTGGACACTTACAAAGGTCAAGTCAGGGTGAAAAGCTGGCTTATGCAGCTTACGCCGAAAAAAGAGAAATGAATTCTTCATAACTCAATATAAAAGTATTTGTAGCAGGTGAAAGGAACGTACCCATTTATTCCATCAAAAGTGCCTAACCCTCTTACGTATATTGGCATATCGAACATGGTATAATTGAATATTATTTTGACATCAGTAGTTAAGTTTTCTAAAACAAATGCATACCAATTTAAGTAGAATATTAATAAAATCAACAGCCCTCCCATCCCCATCCGCCCCTAGGATTCTTAGGCATAACATACGGGTATATATTATTGCAGTAATATTGATAGTACGTTCGCGTACATTATAATATCCTCAGTCAATCCATAAGCAAAACGATTTCTAATGCATATACATTTTCTTCATTTACATTTTTTATTTTTCGCTTTTGATTGTTTTTCACAATGCATCAAAACTTTCACACAATAATATCTTTTTTGAACGATTTTTGGATGCCTGTAATAAATTACAATATCGCACACTAATCAAATTACTTAAAGCCGCGCACCTTGCCTCTGACCTTGACATGAAATACATGTTAATCAATACATATTGATGCAATTTAAAAATGTGCAAAATTGTCATTACATCTATAGCATTGTATTATTTAATCATATATTTTAGTTTTTTCTAACGCTACCGTTTTTAAAACCGAAAGAAGAATGTATATACGTATACGTCCATTTCGACAAATGTGATGATTTTTAAGTTTTAAAGCGCAAAAAGACGGATTTCTTCCTTGTAAACACCAGAAATATTCTAATTGGCATCATTAAAATTAAATCTATAACCTAGTAAGCAACGTAATTTATTATTTTTCAAACGGTACCGCTTTTAAAATCGAAAGTAGGATTTCTAGACGTATACGTCCATTCCAATTCCTTATTTTAAAGTTTTAAAGCGTAACAAGACAGATTTCTACCTTGTAACTACCAGATATATTCTAATTGGCAAAGATAAAATATGTTTCTTATTCATACTTAGATTTACTTTGCCAAATAAGTTGTGTAGCTTTAATAAAAGTTCACGCTCCTGACATACATACACTTCTTTATCGGATGTATGTGGGGAACCCCAACAGTGTATATGCATCGTTTGGTTGATTTACTAAGAATGATTTATAAGATTAAAAATGTATATAGCTTGATCGCAATTGTTCAAGATAATACGAATGAACATAAGTCCAATTATTAAGTGTATTAAGTCAAACATGTTGCGCGCGTCTTAATATCTATGGCATGTTGATTCGTTTTATTATGCGCATATTTCGAGTCATAGCTAGTTTCGAAACTCGCCCTTGCAAAGACAAATGCATCATCAGTCTAAAGCTTGCATGACCTGTCGAAGCGGGAAGTGATTGTTCTCAAAATATAAAAAATATCACTGGAACAATTTATAAGCAAGATCGTGAAAAATGTATAATCAAACAGTCGTGTGAATACCATGTTCATTATTTTGTTTTATAATTAAAAAAGTGGGTATATAACAACCCAGCATCAAAGTTATTCAATCAAAATAGCAAATGCTATTAGGTATTTTTCATTCGGGTATACTAGAGGAACATTCCTCCAGCATTTCTTTTGTGACCGAGAAGGGTCAAACTTTATGTTAGACAGAAACGCCGAATACAACATGCACAACCTTTCCGCCCCTACGACATATAAACATATGACATGCTTTTTTTTCGAGTTGGATACCTTGTTATATATAAAACGATAGTGAATTGTTTTTTATAGAAAAGTTGATTTTTCGTTAAAATATGATTATTTATCAATTAAAAAAGATGTTTTCACAAATTATGATCATAGCCACACGCTTACCAACTGTGTGTCCAGCAGGTGTGCCGGGAGAACAGGGCTTAATGTATTTTTTGTTGAGCTCTATAATATTTATATCCAATCTGTATGAAAAAATGTCGGGAACATTAATCCGGACTCAATTTTTGAAAATATTGAGGCATTCATTAATTATGGATCTAAAACGGAGCATTAATCCGCATTAAAAAAAATACCGGGCATATTGCATATGAGATCGGACACATGAAATTATTTCGAAAGAAAGCAATAGGAGTTTCAATTCTACATGAGTACGTCTCGCTGCGCACGATTACGCTCTTACTGCTCGTATATATTTGACTCTTATGAATCTTGGCAAATACCTACTGTTTTATTTTGCTTAATCTAAATTATGTCATGCATCTATATGTACTTAAAGCAGCATGACCGACAGCTATTTCATATGTGAAAGAGATTGACACGAATTACCTACCCATTTATAATAAAGTTGATATGTTCACTTCAATTTTATAGTTTTAAAGCATTTTATGTGGTGCAATATAAAAGTACTCTAGTAAATTTGAAACTATGTAATGGATATCCTTTAAACATACATACAGAGTTCCAGATAACTTTTTCAGCAAAATCTTGGTTTACACTCTATAAAAAAATCCAGCCTTAAAGTCTATTATTAATTCCTTTTTGCAGGTAAGTATAATTTTTGGCACATCCGCATTTAGGTTTATAGGCTACGAAGAGCTCATGACAAATGCCGGGTTACAGCAGACTTTTTGCGACAAAAGGACCAGTTAATGGAAAACGTTCGGCTTTTCGATTGTTTTAAAGATGGTCTGTTATTCATAATAACGTTAAAGTGCTGTTGATTCCATAATTGTAATGAGGGCCTAGACGAGTGGGAACTTATTTATAAAATGTTTACATTATATGCATTGATATTGAGTTTTACGCATGATCACAAATTTTGAAATCTTATTTTATTTTTCCAATGTGTAACCGTACGCACAGAATCTAAGTCTACTCTTTTACTAAATTTAATTCATTTTTTACGACTTTAAGCGTCTTATCTGGAGCCCTGCATACATGCATTAGTAGCATATATTGAAATATATCCATAGAATTTCTTTGGTTATTGAAGGTAAATTACTGTACAAAATTATGGTAAGTCATAAACCAAAAAAAGTTACGTCTACAAACACGCGGTTAATTCAGTAGCAAATATCTTACAAAGGGGCGCAACTTCTCCGATAACATAAAATTTCCGTTATACGCCGTAAATTTCTGTAGTCGTCCGTAGCATTTCGGAACGACTGTCAATTGACATCATAGTATCATGCATGATTGTATGTTGCTTTTTGCTTGAGTGAAACTCACATCTTGCCATCGCGTTAATTTATTCAACGCATCAATATTTGATTCCATTATGCAGTGCGCCTATTGCACAAGTCTCTCTGCATAAACCAACATACACATATGCAGCATGCAATTAACGAACAAGAATGTTGCATCTGTACACATGCATGATACCATTAAGCAGAATGTAAATAGACATTTGACATCAGGCAAGATGTAAGTGTCATCAAGCATGAAAAGGTGTCTACATACAAATTGAAAGTACTATCAAGAATCATGACACAGTCACAAAGAAGGATGCAATTTTTACCTAAATACCCTTCCATTCGCATATGTTTCGTGTTAATGTATCCTTGATGTAATTATGAAAAAGTGCATATTCTATGGACTACGCCTACTTACCTCGGATAGAACCGGTGAGACAAAGGATTTTGATCTACATGTAGATCTAGCTTATTCGTGTTATCGATTTTCAGAATGTGCGTGCCTATTTGAATGTGAAATTGTGTGTGTAGAACAAACTGATGGGTGTGGAATTTTGGTTCTGTAGTCTATTGGAATTGTTTTGCTTTGGGATGTAAGTAAACGTAAGGGTATTTTCTTTGATGAATAAACTTTGTCTTTTTTATTTTATCAAAGAAAATCTATTCACTCAGTAATAATAACCCGTTTCAACAAGTGTTTCAAAGCTTTATATAATTATTACGGATTATCTTGTGTTTGGGTAACACACTACAGGATGTAAAGGCTAGATCTAGACGCCATCAAAGTCTGCAGCGTCCATGAACACATTTGGCGAGTACAGTGTTTTTTGTGGATAATTTATGTTTAGAACGACTGTGTGTGTAAATCTACATGTACATGTATGTTGACATCGACATCATTTTGTCAGTAGCAATCGCCGCCATATTGGATTTTGATCGCCAAGGCTCGCGCTCCCGGTGTTCTAAGCCTCGCAACATAAACTTTCCTTCATTCAACGCTTACCTTGTATTCTCTATATACATCAAATTAGGTGTATCTGAGGCAAAATGAAAGTCTTAAAAGAATCTCACAGTAAAGGTAACATCGCTCAGTGTTGGTGTGTGTTCATTCGCAGTGTTCACGGACACCAGTACGGACGATGTGCTGGAACGAGCCGGGATTCCATCGTCCGTCACCATGACGACAAGTGTATAGAACGACTGCACGCCGCTTGTATCTAAGTCAATTGGAGCTAGAAAACAAAAGTTTTCTCTACGTTGGATCATGTTTGCGTCTGATATTGTAAATGGGTAAATTACTTCACCTCTATTTGATAGTGGCATTGTGTTTGCAGGTACGTTCTATTCATTTATTATAACATAACGTGTATTTAAGCTTCTTGTTACAGCATACATTAAATACAGAAAGTTACTTTTCTAATTTGTCTGAAAAGCATCCATATGTATGCCCTTCAGATTTTGTCGCATTACTACTCAAATATAGTGTTTAACTGTTGCAAATAAACAGCGGTATGTAAATGTAAAATGTGTTTCTTACCGAGCAGATTCAGCTGGTTCACCGTTGTTGTATCAAACCCAAAATATGACGTATACGTAGCCGGTGTACTGGACGCCTCGAGTGTGTATGTGAACAAGGTGCCAGAGTCTCCATCTGTCGCGGTAAGCGTGAGCAAAGGGCCTGACAAAACAACATAAAGTTCAAATGAAAATTAACATCTGACACGAATGCAAGTTAACATCTCACGAAATAAGCCCCATTTTTTGTTTCTACATGTATGCTACATGTTACCGTTTCGCAAGATACTGGTCATTGAGTTCTTGACTAGGGTTTTGGCGAGAATGATCACAAAAACAAACACTTCTATGAAATTTGACAGAAATAGAAATATATATTAACGACTGGCTAGCGTGAAATTCATTTACAAACAGTTCACGAACACATACCGGCTGTATCGACTTCATTGACAACCACGTAATAGATGTTTTGTGTAAACTTGGGAGTGTTATCATTGGCATCAGAAACGGTAATCGTGACAGATGCTGTAGCCGAGTTTGTAGTAGCCACTTCATTCGCTGCAACTACAAGAGTGTATGTCGTCGGTGAATCGGCGTCCAATTCCCCCGCAACGCGTATGATACCGGTGTCGGAATCGATGACAAATTTGTTGTCATTATTTCCGCTAATGATCGAGTAAACAAACTTATCAGCAGTGTCAGCGTCCGTGGCGGTTACAGTGATAACGCTTGCGCCAAGTATGGTGTCCTCAGCGATGTTATTGGTGTATGAGCTGGGATCGAACACAGGTGAAGCTTCGTTGACGTCCGATATGGTTATACCGACTGATATGGTGGCGGTATGGACGCTGTCGGTGACCACGATTGTGAACGCATAGTTCGTAGTGCCGTTTTCGTAATCCAAAGTGCCTGTACGAATAGAAATAGCATAATATGCATTTATGCAAATATATATATATTTGTTTATATTTACATTTATATATTTATTTGTATATATGTAAGTATAACTCTTGTCAAACATACAAAGGGAAGTGCTAATAATATAATATTCTTAACGCTGACCTTTTAACGTTTTCTCGTAAAACGATTCTAATTATAGAACGTATTTTCATTAACAAAACAGTTTACATCAATTATAGAATACAATTCATTACACAAAATAGACCTTATCTACACCGCTAGATTCTAAACATTATTGATGGCTGAGAAACACAATTGTCTTGAATGTTTTCAAATACCTGCAGGTTTCAATTTCACCATACTGGCAGAAGTATCGACCGAAAAGGCTGTCATCGTGGAAGGCATCACCGTGTATGTAAGCGAACTACTGTCTAAATCTGTACAGCCTAGATCTGGGATAACTTCATAAGAAGTAGCTACAAAACAATATGATATCATTATACGAAAATAATAATAATGATGATGTGGTGGTGGTGTGTAACCACGGTTACAGCTGTAAACAAAACGCATAGGAAGAAAATAGGATATACAAAGTGATGTTCTAAGATAGTGGCAATGATTTCGGAATAAAACATTATGTAAACCAACCGATTTCAACCACATGACCATTTTAAATCATAAGTATGTGATCTTGATAAAATTTATGAACACTTCTTTCTAGAACGGTTAAAGTCCTTTAAATACACCTGTTCACTGTCAAAATCAATAGGTTCTCTAAGGCATGACTACTATATCAACATAAGAAGCGGATGATGAAACCTTTAAACCGTGTGGTTTCATATCATAAGTTGCAATGCCTACAATTTTGTACATTGTATGTTGACAAATTTAGGACAACGAATGAGAAGAAGTAAATATCCTTGAACAGAAAGACCGACAGAGGCTCATGATGAATCCAGTAAATCCCATTTACATTCCATATTGTTCACTACCTCACATTAAGATATCAGCAAAAAATCATGACGGCAAATGCTACTGGCTAGACGGTTTGTTTGCAGACAACGTGTCTAATAGGATAACATGAAGGCCTTTACAGCTGGCAGTACCATCATGCATACAATAATAAGAACGTTGAATTATGTCCAGAAGGTGTTTTTATCGCCATTGATAATTCCTGCTTTACGGATGATTTCCATGTTAGTTGAAGGTGCTTTCAATTGCTACATCAAATTACTATTTGTACCTATTTAATGTTACGAGCCCCTGTGACCTTTGATCCGTTGACCTTAACATAAATACAATTCTTTTTTTCCTCACAATTAACCTTCATTCTAGTGTGCATCGCTGTAAGAAAAAACGATTTTCTAGGTATGGTGCGGAGACAAATGTACAATGTACCCACCTGTCAACCGACCGACGGACATGGCATGTACAAAGCAATATAACCCTGCTTCTTCGAAGGGGGCAAAATTATCCGAAGAATTTTGCACAAAACAGACATACTTACATTTATTTATCTCGAAAATCGATTTTCAATTGCACATACCGCTGTTTTCTGGAACCGTAAGAACATACAACAGGTTGCTGCAAATTGGTGCCACATCGTTGTCATCTTGAACTGTTACCGTTATTGTAGCGGAACCCTGGAATCCAGACATGAATAGTGTGGTGGTTCACATATGTTATGGCTGTTTGCGGATTTGATAAGGAAACACAATTTCAAAAAAGTGACTTTATAACCATTTCAATCCTACAATTAAAGGCAAAAGAAATACGTTCCATTAGTCAGACTATAACAGAAAAGCAGATATCATCATCGATAACAAACTAAACTTTTCAACGTATTGCGTTATAAACGTCAATGTGATTCACATAATGTAAATTGCACTAGGGACGTGTATCTTTCATTGGTTCTAGATTAACACGAACCACATTGTCAAGGGCGCGTAAACATATGAAAGTTAAAATCAAAGCATATATAAAACATTATTAATTAACGATGTCATATGAGAAAAGAACCAACCGTCATAGCGGGCGTCCCGCCATCGATCGCAAATACTTCAATATGATATGTTTTGTCTCCGTTTGGTAGTGTGTCATAATCGAGCATTTTTGCTAGCTTAATCTCTCCAGTCAACGAGTTTATAGCGAAATACGCGTCAGTCGTCACAGCACCTATTCTGGGTTACTAGAATAATACAATGTTTCCCTTAACATAATTGCAACATACCAATAAAATATGTAATTCGTATTTCACAAATACATTAACTTTAAAAGGATATTCACTATAAGAATTGGTGCCGGGTAATTTTGATTATAAATATAGTATTGCATTCTATATGTGATGCTTTTTTTATTAAATTAATTGAAAATAAGACTATCGAATGCTTCAGGATTGGCGCACAATCGATCTCGGTTTCATTCATTATAAACTAAAGATAATCCCAAACGTGATTACTACTTAGGCACCGATTTGTCTTAACAAATGACAAAGGGATGCCTGGATTAAATTGAAATGAACAAATCTCTTTCACATCTACATTTCATGGTGAAGACTTATTGGAAGTGTCAATTCTCTCGCATGAGAAATGGGGAAGTAGTTCGCTTCACTAACTTCTAACACTTTATGCGGACCACCTAGCCTACCGATCGAAAAACTGACAGTGACTCTAATATATCCCTTCCTGCGGAGGTATACATATTCTAAAATTAAAAGCATGGTATTTTTTAATTATACATATGTGTACTCATGATGAATTATATTGATGCTAAAATGAATAAATGAGTTTTTTTTAAACCTTGATTTATTGTGTATTTTGCAATGTCATGGGGACTGGCATCTTCATCAGTGGCAACGGGGTTGGCTATCATGGTTCCTATTGTGCTGTTCTCGTTGATTGTATTGGTGATACTGGTAGGTGAAAACGCTGGCGTATGCTCGTTAGCCGGTTCAACCTTAAGTATTAAGATCATTATTATGGCATGTATCATTATTAATAGCAGGCGTAAAGGTAGTAGTAGTAGTAGTAGTAGTAGTAGTAGTAGTATAAGTACTAGTAGTAGCAGCAGTAGTAGTAGTAGAAGTAGTAGCAGCAGCAGCAGCAGCAGCAGTAGCAGTAGTAGTAGTAGTAGTAGAAGTACTAGTAGTAGTAGTAGTAGTAGTAGTAGTAGTAGTAGTAGTAGAAGTAGTAGTAGTAGTAGTAGAAGTAGTAGTAGTAGTAGTAGTAATAGTAGTAGTAGTAGTAGTAGTAATAGTAGTAATAGTAGTAGTAGTAGTAGTAGTAGTAGTAGTAGTAGTAGTAGTAGTAGTAGTAGTAGTAGTAGAAGTAGTAGAAGTAGAAGTAGTAGTAGTAGAAGAAGAAGAAGAAGAAGAAGAGGCGCCTTTGATGTCATATAATGTTTTAGCAACATACCATGCAAATCTAAAGTTACATTGGGACTCAAGTTTTTACCACATGGGCATACTTTGAGAACATTTTTTATCATACCACCGCATTGATATCTGCCTGATATAACGTTGCCCGATATATTTTTATATCATGGTCAACAGCTTGTCCTTATATCAGTCATGTGTGGATGATGGTCATACTACTCGGAATCAACTATAAAGTAATCATTTTATTAAAATCGAATCAGATTTAACAAAATAAACAATTTAATACCAAGATGTAAAATTTTTAAACACAAAATGCAACACAAACAGCAAAAAACATTTTTTTTTTACAAAGATTAAAGGGATCTTTTCACGCTTTGGTAAATTGACAAAATTGAAAAAAGTTGTTTCAGATTCGCAAATTTTCGCAGTAATACTGAACATTTACCATGCTCTAATATAGCCATTATATGCATCTTTTGACGATTATAAAACCGCGTTGGAACGCGAAACGATTGAATAATTTGGAGAGTTCTGTTTTTGTCGTTAAATTGTGTATAACTACGAAGATTGCTTATATAACGTCCAGTATGGGTACTCGGCGGAATAGCTCAGTAGGCTAAAGCGTTTTTACTTCAGGACTCTGGCAGGACTTTACTGGTTCGAAACCTGAATGTTCTTTCCTTTTTTAAATTGTATTCTTGATTTTTTACTGGAGCTTTACGATCTTATGTTTACATTTATCAATATAAAGCATATAATGAATAAGTTAAAAAATGCCAAAATCTGTGAAAAGGCCCCTTTAAGCGCGCGTGCTCATGATGCCATTATTAGTTAACACTACAACCGACAAGTCATATTCTTTCCCTCTAAAACTGCAGATTTTTAACGATTTGTTCATTTTTTTCTTTTAACTCGGGGACGTACAGGTATGATAAACAGAAAAACAGGCTACTGCCTGATCTTTTTTGTAATATATCAGGCTTGGCATGAATAAAATAACGGCTCTGCAAGCCTCGCCGTTATATTATTCTAAGCCTTGCCTTATATATTACAAAAATATTACAAAAAGATCAGGCAGTAACCTGTTAGTCTCTATATAGGTGACTTTTATATGATTGTGCATACCAAATATAGCACACGTTGTCCTGATATACTATATAAGTTGAAGAAAAGGGCTTAAATATGTTTTATATCCTTAATGTAAGATGATTACAATTCACACATATATCATATAATTAGAAAAAATACCGTCATCTTTGAGTAGTGTACGTTGAAAACTTTAAGGCATTTGGACAAGTTGGTCTACGTACAAACGGGCTAAAAAAGAGAGGTGGCAAACCAGACAGACGTTTATGGTCAATCCAGTATACCCCCTTTACTGCGTTATTGGGATATAATATCAACTCTATTAGATGAGAACTGATGAGTGCTCTGTGATTATTTGATTCGTCAACATTTGCGTTAATTGATAGCTTGGGATAAAAAAAATGAGACAATGTCATCATGATTCGGAGCAGCCATTAAACCTTGTCCTGTGTATAATGAAAAATAAATAAATCCATGAAAACCATTGGAGTGAACGACACGACAATATGCATTGCCCACATTATATGAACGCTGCAAATACATTTTCATAAAATGGGATCTCAAATTCGTTTGGAACGAAAAGTTCTCACATTAAATATCCGTTCTTGTAAGCAAAGGGCTATACATTTTGCAACAAATCATATATAAGAGCGGAACAATCTTACACCGTACACATGCTCACCATGTAAGGACCCTACATATAGGCAGTTTCCTTAAATTCAAATCTTAAGTTGCTGCGATCTCATGTGGAAACGAAACATTCATAAACAAGAAACCGTCGGAGACGGGTGATGCTCCCCAAAGTTATTTTTGTCACAATATTGCACTATATATTCAGATAAAAGAAAACGTCCTGAGGGCACAGTAGTAGGGGGGACAATACATTTTTTATAGAAAATTTCAAAGTGCCATAACACTGTGAAAAATCATCCGACCAGAACCCGCTGATAATATGCACATCTCCACTTGGTAGTAAAGCTTCCCATAAAGTTTCATTGAATTCCGGTCAATAGTTGCTGAGAAATAGCCCGGACAAAAATTGTGCACGGACGGACAGACAGACACACACACGGACAGACGAAGCGGCGACTATATGCTCCCCCCAAAATAAATTTTGGGGGAGCATAACAAATAGGATATTATTTATCAAAGTGAAATATATATGCAGATGTCCACCCTATTGGGAGGATACTGCATGCAAAGTGTCATCAACTTTGGATTATAAGTGTCCAACATGTCGCGCAAAAATAAATTATCATTCACAGTGCAGTAACGCCCTGAAAATCATTCAATCGTAGCAACGTGAACATATTCGCATGGACGGCCTAAAATTACACTAGATGAACAGTTTCCTAAACATCAGAGTATTATTTTAGGAGATCTCGCGTGAAAATGAAACGTTTATTAGAAAATATCATCATCAGTATCATCCTCATCAGTATCATCATCATCAGTATCATCATCATCATCCTCATCATCATCATCATCATCATCATCATCATTATCATCATCATTATCATCATCGTTGTTATTACATTTATCAAATAAGTGTTTCATACCGTGATAATGACGGTAGCTGTCGCTGTAATGATAGCTCCAGTGACTGCTTGAGCAGTGTCCGTTGCATGAATGATAAGAACATATGAATTAGTTGTTCCTTCATAATCGAGATCAGCTGTTTGTGTAATGATCTCCTTCGTGTTACTGGCTCGCAGCTCAAACTTGTTGTCGTTGTTTCCAGAAAAGATTGATATGGTAGGCGTAGTACCATCAGCGTCTGTTACCGTAAGCAAGGCAATCGACGTGGCTAAAATAATAGTATAATTATGGAATAATAAAATATATTGAAGCACAACTGTGGTTATATCTGCATTTTAATGTCAATTTAAATTTTTTATTGGAAATTATTTTTAAGCAAGATGGGATATTTGTTCCCTAGAATCAGTTTGTTATGTTCAATTACAACGTAATTCGTTTGTTTACCAAGGGAATCATCGAAATAAAATATGGTTATGTTGACTTAAAATGTTCATGTAAGTCTAATCGTGTAAAGCATAATAAACAAGATATAAATTCTTCACATGTTTAGTAATTTACAAGAACGCGTGGGAAATGATAACACTCAGAAGCATATCTGAGTTGAAGTTGCACAACAATTGTTGGAGATTTTACATTGAGATCACATGTGGTTATCGTGTTGATATGATATTAATTAGTAAAAACATCATTTTGAATTTAAAAAAATCAAAGTATAACGAAAAATCAACTTCTCTGAAATAAAAATTCACTATCAAATATATAGGGTGCATGGCTTTTAACAGCCTGAACTTCATCAATTAAGCGACTTTCACGAATTTGGTCTTATTCAACGCAAAAATGAATTTCCTTTCTGGAAATGTACATATCTTGCACGATATTTTCAAATGTTGTGTCAAATTTTAGGAAATAACACGATACAAAACGCGCGTGACCTACTCGTTGTCGATCAGACCCGATTAATGAATGAAATCCACAGGAGTAAAGACACATTTAATCATTCGTCTGTTTAAAATGTTTGCCAGTTGAAATGTATGTAAAACAGGTTCAAAGGGCACTAGAAAGTTAGTTTTGATGCGTAATGAAACGGCAAGAACGGTAAGAATGTAGTTTGTTTCATACGTTTTATTGAGTTATGGTACCTAGGTCTGTGAACTTTGCAGTGAAAATACCCTATACTCCGTGAAGATTTCAGTCTTCGATCGGGTCTAATCGATGACTAGTAGGTCACGCAAGTTGTGTATCGTGTTATTTCTTAAAATTTGACTCCGCATTTATGAAAATAGTGCATGATATTTACATTGAATTTGTGACATAGGCAATTCATTTCAACGTTGAATAAGACCATGTTCATGGAAATCGCTACACAATTGATGAAGTTATTGCTGTTCAAAGCGAATTAAGCAATGCACCCTGTTTACGGGTGATTTTGAGTTGAATACCTTGTATATATATGAGCCTTGTTCTGGAAAACTGGGCTTAATGCGTAAGTGTAAAGTGTCATCCCAGATTAGCCAGTGCAGTCCACACAGTCTAATCAGGGACAACACTTTCCGCCTAAAACTTGATTTTCGGTAAGGAGGGACTTCCTTAAAACTGAACATACCAAAAAAAAGCGGAAAGTGTCGTCCCTGATTAGCCTGTGCAGACTGCACATGCTAATCTGGGACGACACTTTACACACATGCATTAAGCCCTGTTCAGTGATGTTGATTTTTCGTTATTATTCGATTAGTTTTCATTCAAAAAGATATTTTTACTAATTCATATCATTGCCACACGCTAACCATCTGTGATTGAGATATATGGTTTTACTTCAAGTGACCCAGCTTTGGACTCGACCAATATAGACATTAAAACTTACTTTTGAAAAGGCTTTGGGTCAACATGAAGCATCTAGAGTATTTCTAACAAATGTCTCAGAATTAAGGTAGCGCACCCCTAATGGGCACATATCCAAATATAATCTAATTAATTATTTTCTTAATCAGCATCATTTCACTGAAATACATGCAAATTTGTAGGTAGGCTTTCCGTGCTTTTAAAAAAATATACCGTTTTTTTCAAAACCACCCCCACGCTCGGCTTTTGTCCAGTTTATTTTCACCCCTGGGGTATATAAAAGTTCCATAATTCATTCAAATTTCCAAATATGGGCATGCTGTTGGTGTGTACAGATGCAGTAAAGGTGTTTGAAGAAGTTTAAACAAGATGAAATAAAGACATTTATTTTTTACAAATTTTTTTCTATGGAAGAGCGCCATGAATGGTAGTGATTTCAGCCAATTAAAAATTGGGACGGTTAAAAACAAAGTGTCATAAAATTCAAAATAGTATCATTTAAGTTATTTTTTAAACGTAGTTTTTATAGAAACACTATATACAGCAAAAATACCAAGAAATAGACAAATTTACCATTTAATTTTTGAAATAAAAATAAAAATGCAACATGCATTCATTCGTATTTTCAGCAGTAAATCACCCAATTTAGCCATAACGTTGTTTTAATTAAAAAAAAATGAAGGATGTGCATAAAAATTTCAACATATTTAACAAAAAACATAGCATATATGCTACATTAAATCAAATTAAGTTAGAAAAGAAATAAAACGCGTCGCAAAAAGTATGCGATGTCGGCAGGATTCGAACCTGCGCGGGAAGATCCCAAACGATATGTAGTCCATCGCCTTAACCACCCGGCCACAACAACTTCACATATGTGCATGCTTAAATTAGATATTTATAAGTAAACAGGTAAAAAGGCTCATCGATCTTTGAAGAAATCGCGAAATTGTATTTTTTCAGATGATATTGGGATCAAAGTCAATATTTATTGTGAAAATAATGTATACTAGAGGAATTACGTAAACATATATCAAATTCGAAGTTTGAAAAAAATAAAATGCATCGCTCGGAAATAACCGATCATTGAAGATCGGCAATGATCGTAAAATAAATCGCGGGAAATCATTAGAGGTGCGCTACCTTAACCTGATAACATAATGTTGACCCCATTATACTGATATTTAATCTTAGCTTTCCTATAACGTTAAGAAAAAAAGCCGGCCTACTGAAATCAAGATTGAGACAAAGCAACGGAATCTATGGTGTTAAACTGTGTCTTAAAGCTTTAAACTGGTGTCATATTTCTTTTCTCCAAATAAAACAAATGCAGAGGTCGAATAAATATTGACAATCTAAACATTCGTACAGAGTTTAATTAAGATTTCATTTACAAAAAATGTGTTTTAAGGTTTTTCTTTTTTAAGGTTTGCCCTGATATTAATTTTACTTCACCCAAATTAAAACTTGTCCTGATATGTTTTTATATGAACATTCTGACCAAGTTTCATAAAGATTAATTCAAAAAAAATATGGCTTCTAAAAATTGTACCCGCTGAGCTTCTTTGTTTACCTTATTCAACCATACAGATACGGATATTGTTAGGATACAAACTGTGTACAAGTTTTTTATTATGACGATTGAACCAAAGCTTCACCCTCTAGAGTGATGAAGAGACCAAACTGACGACACGTGACGAGCAGTCAGCACGACGCCTGACACATACTGACCACAATCTTTCAAATTGAGCACTTCGTACTAAGGTGATCTTCAGAATTCATAAAACGGAACACTAACAACACTGAAAGAAAGAAAGTAACAATACTAACATGTTGCAGTGTTTTCGACGACGGAAACGAAATAAACGTTTGGGTTAAAAACAGGCGGATTGTCGTTTTCGGGCGTAATGTTGATCTCAAATATTTGATCTGTGCTCTCACTGGATGTCGCACTGCAAATATAAAATGACATCGACAAAAATGGAAGTCTCGTAACACTATCTTTTTTGTTTTCCAGTTCATAAGTGGAAATTAATTGCATATGATAGAAGCGATGACATTTACTTTCTCAGGTTTTTTTTTACTAAGAAAGTGACGCCGATATTCGGCGTCTTCCTCTACCAGAATTTTTCCCCTAAAAATACCATTTCCCCTCCAAAAATATAATTTTTCACCAAAATATAATATTTTACCCTCAAAGAAATGTTTTTTTTCTTTTGGGAAGTCGACACTTATGCAATTTGTACCATGTAAAACGATCTCGCTCTCTCTCTCTCTCTCTCTCCCGACGAACACTCAAATCTGGGAATCCCAGTGATTCTATATATAGCTCTTAAATTACGTCATTGAAACCGGGCAACTCATCGTATTAATCATATGACTATTTTACTGGATTCCGGTCTTGCACGAGAAGGGTGTTTCGTCAATTAATTACCGGAAACCAGTCGAATTTTCATCCGGGTTATGTGAAAGCCAAGATAGAAACGTTAAAACAGAATAAAGTCTCACAATTGGCGTTCATACACGAACAAAATAAAACGTTCGGACTCGGAAAATATTAATTGCGCTGACGCATTTTTTAAGAATGAATCATCAAAAACCGCTGAAACCCAGCAGGATTCGGAGGTACATGTAATCAACATCGATTAATACTGTCGGATTATTGTGAAAGTGAAAGTAGACAATCGGCAGCGGCCGCACCTTTCCCTTCCAATACTGTAGCAGATCTAGATCGTTAACCCATTCATCATGAAATTGACATCGTTCCCCGGCCCCAGTTGAAAACATTTCCCTTTATTAGATCTACACCTGCAACTTTATTTAGGACTTTGACTTTAATATCATACTTGTTCGTGTGTTTAAGAACAAAAAGGTCAGAGACATGCCTCTTTTTCTAAAAAAAACCTTGAAGTCTGTAGGTGAGTTATAGACATTGAAATGAACAGTTTTTATTTTTTCCCCAAATATGTCTCTTTCGCGCTTCATTTTCCCCTTTTACCCAGCGTCTAGCGTCTTCCCCTTTTTCTAAAAAAACCCTGTTTCTACTCTTCAACCAATTTATAATCCCAAATGAGACCCTGAAACATGAATCCATATATAACATTTCATCAAATATATTATAACTTGTATTTTTTTTATTGAAAAGAAAACCCAAGTAGATAAACAACTTTAAACATGTATATAGCTTATGTACTAAATGCCTCATTGTACATATTCTCTTTATTTTGATAAATTTGAAACAAGCCTTACAAAACTGTGTCATGTGACAGTGTCCTATTTAAAATAGCGATTAAGTTCTTTGATTAAATCAATTCCTTTCCCATTCCTGAAAAATTAGCTTCCCGAAAAACTGTTTTATGCCGTAAAAGTATATATGCGCATATCTAGGCGTAGCAAATGTGTTTTTTTCTCAAATATCACCATAGTTACAAACTGTCGTAATTGTAATCCTAGATTAAAGAAAGAACGCGGACACCGGCTGAGAAGTCTGACTTGACATTCCTTCGAAATTTCGTGCTTTAACAGGTAATTACTGAAACCTAGACCAGGTGCTGAAACAAGGCGAGTATTATGCCTTGCCTGTTCTTCAAAATGTCGTGCTTAAAGGGGCCTTTTCACAGATTTTGGCATTTTTTTAACTTATTCATTAAATGCTTTATATTGATAAATGTAAACATTGGATCATAAAAGCTCCAGTAAAAAATCAAGAAAAAAAAGAAAAGAACATTGCTCGGAGCAGGTTTCGAACCAGTGACCCCTGGAGTCCTGCCAGAGTCCTGAAGTAAAAACGCTTTAGCCTACTGAGCTATTCCGCCGAGTACGCATTTTTGACGTATTTTATACCTTATATAAACAATCTTCGTAGTTTCACAAAATTTAACGACAAAAACAGAACTCTCCAAATTATTCAATCGTTTCGCGTTGCAAAGCTTTATAATTTTTAGGTTTTAAAATCGTCAAAAGATGCATATAATGGCTATATTAGAGCATGGTTAATGTTCAGTATTACTGTTTCCTCACAAATATCATAACTAAAACGAAAACTTACGAATCTGAAACAACTTTTTTCAATTTTGTCAATTTACCAAAGCGTGAAAAGATCCCTTTCATTGGGTTATTTCTCAAACAAGATCATGAATAAGCTTGCTTCATTAAAAATTTTCTTGCAGACCAAAAACAATTTTGCCAAATATATCAATTTAGTATTATATTTTAATGCAATACCAAACACATGGAAATGCAACTTCCACGGTTATTTGCATTATTGAAATAGATAACCAGTTTGATAGTGACAAAGTATAAAAAGTTTAACATGGATACTTGTTATAGGTTTTTGAATAATGGACTCTCATAAAAAGCTTTTTTAAACCTGAATTAGCTAAATAATACTGATATGATATTTAGCAACGTGTATTTATACGGTTATTAAATGCAATAAATTGTCACTATGAATGGTTGTTAGCACATGGAACAAATAAAACCAAATGACATAGGGGAGATATTTGTGGTTTGCTTTTTCAAACCATCAAAACTATATATATTATATGTTCATTTTTGGAGTGCTAAAACATTTGCATTGCATCATTTCCATTCTTACCTCACGGTTATGTTTATTCTGATATCTCCGTTTTCGGAATCAAATACTCTTGCCGTATATACTATTCCACTGGTTGAATCGATCGTAAAATGTGTACCTCCGATAGTGATAGTATAATTAATTGGGTTAGTCCCATCCACTGCACTTATTGTCCCGACTGTAGTTCCTATAGGTCTACTTTCAGACACACTAAATGTAGAGGCACCACTAAAAGACGGAGCACCTGCAAGATAAAACAAGTTGTCATTGAGTGAGAAAGCATATGCCAGGCTAAAGAACAGTAAATTATGTACATAAAGTCATTGTCCAATTCAAAGTCATAGTCCAGTACTTGTGCGACGGCAATTGTTTACAAAACAAAATGTGCTCACAATTATGAGCGTGTTTAAAAATTACATTAACACAAGCTTCCGCCGTTTTGAAACGTTACGGACATCTTCCAATAAGTACCAAACGTTGAGTCTCGTTGTGAAATTAACGTAAACAACGATGTCAGTGAACCATTCAAAGACGGAAAAAGTCCAGGATTCGAAGCATTAAATGGGCGCCATTTAACAGTTTATAATACGGTACAAGTCAAACAATATTAGGCTTGTCACGGTGATGATTGTCGCTCCACATATCTAACTTATTTTGCGATTCCTGTTTTTACATTTTTGCAAAAAAATATAACTTTGTAACAAGCGACATAAAAACTACTGTAATAAAGGGAGTTTAAGTATTACTAAGCATTGTAAGCAATTCACCATTCAACTGTCTTAGGGCGCATCCGGTCGGTTTAAAAAAGGATTAACAACTACTGTTACGAAACACTGCAGTGCATAGTTGTTGCTAAATTTCGTCATTCTGACATTCAGTGTTTGATGTTAACATAAAAAAAGCTGCATTTGTAAGGAAAGGGAAGCAGCAAAACTCACTTAGATCTATATGAATTCACCAGCATGAAGAACGTTTGAATAGTGGAGTGAACATAATGCTTCTATTTATATGCGCAGTAGTTATTGGATGTTTAAGCAATCTCATGGAAACGCCTTTAAGAGGCTGAAGGGGTAAGACACACGAATGAATATGGCATATTTAATAAGCTATGACACTTACCTTGTGTATTTGGCATTTTAGCAATTAAAATAGTCACAATAAAACATGTCGTTATGCTGCAAACACTTTTCATGATGTCCTTGATATTAATCCTGCACTATGTAAACTTTATCCTGCATGCTTATATTTGATAACAATCGAAGAAAAAACGAAGTTGCGTACTTCACATGGCACGTTTCTTTCTTAACAAACCAATTTACCATTCAGCATTATGGCACAACAAAATGTCAACATAATGCCACAACTAAATGTCAAAAAATAAATAAATTAGAATTAACTTCGCTATGGCACGATGTATAGTTCTCCTTGTACGAAAACCCAGCTTTCAAATTAATAATTTTATTTTCTTGGAAATGATTACGCGATTCTTATTCATGTGACGTCATTTCCTTTATGGTAAAATCACGGCCGTTAATCAACGCGCTCCACCTCTGTTTTGAGATGCATTAGGCTAATTAAAAAATGTAATGTAGTGGATAATTTTACAGGGTCATTAGGTTTTATATGGTGTTTTTTCAACATAATTCGCTTTATTTCAACAAATCTGCCAATGTATTTCAATTAAGAGAAGATTAATTCGTTAAAAAATTTACAGAAACATGAAATCCCAACCCATTTGGAAACGTGAGGATATTTTTAAGTTGTTGCAGAATTCTTAACAGCAAATCAATGTCTTTTGCCTGTGTGACGAGCACATTCCCCGTCAATTTAATCGCTCATTGCATAACACGATTGCTTTGTATATGTTCAAGTTAATAAATGAACAAAAAACTCGGCTTCTAGCCGATCTAATAAATACATTTGCATTTTTCAAAAAGAGATCGAGGAAATACCAATGAAGTGGCGCTAGAAATAAGAGGTGGTGCCAATGCACATGTATAGCTATTTAAAAGGAACATATTTTGATGGTTTCTATTATGTTTACAGGACTTCTATTCATTTTTGTAAGGTGACTACTTCAGCACATTTGAGCCGCGTGCGTTTTAAATGAGAAAACGCAGATTAAAAATGCTTTTAAGGGTTTTAACGTTCGCCTTTGTAAGATAAAAACATTTTAAATGTATGATGCAAAAAAGATAACGGAAAAAAGACCGATCTATCTTCATTTTTTTGGAGTTTATAGTGTAAAAAAAACAACATATATGAGCCTAATTAAGATTCGTTGACCTTGGCCTTTTTGTAAATTGAGCATTTGGATTAAGGGTCACAAATCATCGTTTCAAGAAGAAGTATTATCTTAAATTTATTTTCGTGAATTATTCTGTATATTCTATACAAAAATTGCTGTCGATGAACTATTTTGATAACGTAGTGAATTACTTATTCGTTTTATTGAGTATTACCCATTTTTGGTATACATGTATTTGGTATGGACGATTGACTATTATTGACAAGTAAAATATTGAGTGATTTTCGTCGGGAGGGGATCCAAACTGACCGTTATCTGCAATTGACCGTAATTCTCAAGTGACCGTTATGTCAGTTTTGATTGTGTATCGTACAATATGGTTTATTCAGGTTGGTGGCTTTTAATTTAGTTTAATTAACTTATATGTTAAAAAACTATATCTTATTTATTAAAGAATGTGTTAATGTTTATGTTCTGTAAAGATTTTAGCTTTCGCATGTACGTTGAAAAACAAGTAAATATAACAAATAACAGTATCTATAAATGTGCGTCATGTGATGATGTCATTGTGATACGACTACTAATTGATACATCGATAATTGGCGCCACCTCATATCATAAGCGCCATCTCCATAACATTGACTATCTCTTTAAGAGAAATACAAAATTATTATATTACGTCGACAAGAAACCAATATGTTTGTGCACGCAGCATCTTATATATGTTGTACACAATCGTTTGATGTCGTTAGCAATTTAATTGGGTGGAAGTTTGCTCGTCGCACAGGAAAAAAATCATCGAAATCCTTTTAAAAAATCCACCATGCCACAATTATTTAGGTCTCGTGTTTTTAAATGGGTTCTTAATGCATGTTTCTGTACATTTTTTGGATAATCTTATCTACGCTGAATCGCACAACATTGCTCGATTTTTAAAATAATGCGATATATGCTGAAACAACATTTAAATCTTATCACCCTGCAAAATAATCTATGAAATTAAAAAACATCCGGGCCTGAGCGCCATCTCGGAAGTTGCATCGGCTCATTTATAAATGCATCTTGAAAAAAGAGGTTGCGCCCTCGATTAACGGCCGTAAACATATTAAACCAAACAAGATACCATCCAACGAGTCCAAAAACATTCGAGTTTGTGTGTTTGTCGTGCACAAATGACTACTTTAATATAAATTGAAAAATTACTCCGACGAGTCATTCGATTTTTTAAATCTCGTTTTTGGACAGAATGCTTAGCAGTCAATACAAATAAGAAACATTTCCAAAATATTGTGGTTTAAATTAAAATAAGATTTATGGATAGAAGACAGAAAATGGAAGTGCATATCGTAATTTTATTCTCATAAGCATTGTATTAAAGTTATTATTGAGGTATACAGCGATTCGTTTATTATTTTTATAATGACTCCTTTTACATCCTGAAAAGTGTCATCAAACTTTAAGACAATTTCAGATTTAATTGATATTTTAATTATTTGATTTTGTGTTACGTTCAATTATTTAAAAAAAAAATTGTGAATAAATAATATTGATTTTCCGCCATGTTGTTAAGTTGAAGTCGCGCAATAGAATCCTTTTAAATAAGAAAATTCGGCCCGGGACCGATATGATTATATTGGCCCTGCGGAACGGAATAATGACCTGTTTGTGACGCCGTCTTATTACTAGTAATTAGAGGATAATACACGGCTGAGCCGGGCCGGGCAGTGATAATCGGCCCGCAGGGAGCATAACGGCCCGAGGGCCGTTTGCGACCTGGGGCCGATTATCACTGCCCGGCCCGGCTCATCCGTGTATTAACGTCTATAATATATATCTTACTTTTATACTAAATTATAGATGGGCCAAGATTTTGAGTCATAAAATCATACTATTTTGGTCCTTCACTAAAATTTATGAAGAACCAGCTTTCCGTACTTATATTTTCTTTGAATTGATTACGAAATTTATGACGTATCTCATGTGACGTAATTTAAATGACGAAACTAGCTAGACGCTTTGGATTTAATGACAACAACAATCGGCTAGATTGAACTTTACCAGTACGCAGTTGTTTTCCACTATCGACAAAGCGGGGGTTTGGGAGCGGTAGCCCTCGATACTAAGGAAATATATAGGATAAACAGGAGTATAAGGTGTTGCGTTAGTTGTTATGTGTTAGGTGTTAAGGGTTAGGGTTAGGGTACGCTGTTTGATGTTAAGTGTTGCGTACCGGTAAAGTTCAATCGTCCCAAAATGTCGAATAAACTTTATTATAAAGCGATGTTTTGTTGAATAATTGATGGATTAAATTTAAGAAAAGTGTAAGTGAATTGTTCTTTGACTGTTCGAATGAATTCGATGTTGAATTAAAAGGGTAATTTCTTTGATGAATAAGTCGTTCCTTTGTCAGTCGATCAAAGAATGTCTATCCACAAAGAATTGCCTGCTTACATTCAGTGCTTTAAAATGGAAGAGATGGATTGCGATGAAGAAATGTGTTCAGAATTTTAACTCGTCATGGAAGCAAATTAAACTTTACGAAAATAAACATGGTTATAACACAAATTCGGTGATTAGAACAATAACCTAGATGTTTTACTTTTTTATGGCTAAGACTGGATGTGGACGCCATTTTTTTTCCAGTTGAACGTCACGCGCTCACATTCTGAGGACCGATTATAAATAATTGGCCCTCGCGCGAGGGCCGATAATTTATAATGCCCCCGCAGTAGTGATAATGGCATGAAAAACTGTACAAATGTTTTACTATATATAGTAAGGTATGTATTATCGATGTGTAATATAATTAATTTTTGCTGACCGGTGGTCTTTAGAGAAATATCAGTATAGCTGATTGGGTCAAATTTCCCACGGCAAAGACCTATATGTATTTTAGGTATTTGCCGACGGGTACTAGTTCCCCGTACCCCGGATACTTTGAAGTATACTCCATCGTACAATAATTTTCAAATGATACTTTTGGATACCCCGGTATATTTACAGGAACCCCATCTTTCCTAATAAAAAAAATCATACCCACAAATTTTCGTACCCAATTAGAGAATTATCAGTATAGCTGATTGGGTCAAGTTTCCCACGGCAAAGACCTATATGTATTCTAGGTATTTGCCGAGGGGTACTAGTTCCCCGTACCCCGGGTACTTTGAAGTATACTCCACCGTACAATAATGTTCAAATGATACTTTTGGATACCCCGGTATACTTACAAGTACCCCATCTTTCCTAATAAAAAAAATCGTACCCACAAATTTTCGTACTATTTTTTTCGTAACGAATTTGTTTTCGTACCCACATTTTTTTCGTAACGATTTTTTTTTCCTGTCCAAATTTTGTTTCGTACCCAATTGTTTTTTCGTTCCAAATTTTATTTCGTACCCATATTTCTTCTGTATCATTTTTCGTACCCAAAATTTTCGCACCCACATTTTTTTTCGTATCCAATTTTTAGGGGGCATAATTTCTTCGTGCCCAAAATTTATACTCGCCATCACGACATTAAGTAAAGTCTCGACGTAAATGTTTACGGCTTTTCACGAAAAAATATTTGATCGACATGATCTAAGTCGACAAATCAACATAATTTTTGGCGTCATGCTCTTGTGAAAATGACTTTCCATCATAGTTTTAGTCGACACGATGAGTTATCTTTTTACACCATGACACCATTTACATATCATGCCGTCATAGAATGTTGACATAATCACAGCATCAGGTTGTACCATATACGTTTCCATAAAATAAGGTTATGTCTCTATATCTTTTTCAATAAAGATGAGATGGTTTTTTGGTTTTATTTTTTCGTGCCTAAGAACGGTATGGTAAGGAAGCGTATATGTTACAACCCAATAATATGGTCATGCCGAATTAATTTATATCGACTTACTGTGAAATAACATGGTATGTCGACATAATATTGTAGTTTTTTTCCCTCTTCATTTTACTCGCCATAACGACATTAAGTTAAAGTCTCGACGTAAATGTATCCGGCTTTACCCGAAAAAAATATTTGATTGACATGATCTAAGTCGACAAAATCAACGTAATTTTTGGCGTCATGTTCTTGTGAAAATGACTTGCCATAATAGTTTTAGTCGACACGATGAGTTATTTTTTACGCCATTACGACATCAAAGCATCACGGTGTAACATATACGCTTCGATAGTATTGTAATGTGCTCTGGTCTGTATATAACCATTGAGTATAATACACATTCCTAAATTCGACAGGTTCCTCATTCCGATCAAAATGTTAATATCAGTGCTATTAATCTTTATACTTAAGTCTCTACTACGCCCTTACATTGATCATATTTAGTTTGCGAGGGCGTTTGAAAGTCTGCACGTAATCGTATAATTCCTGTCCAAAGTAAAATAATAAATCGCCTAAATATTGTACTATTTTGCGAAGGTTATAAAATATAAAGTATTTTTTTTTTGTTGGAGTTGCCGACTTACTGCATGGTCTAAGTAGGTCATACCATGCGGACGAAACTGGCATATCCATTTGTAAAATTAAAAAGCAAAAAAGTTGCTTGGAGAAACAAGTGCCCCTGTTCAGGAAACTCAGATAAAACACAAATGACCATAATGGCTGCAGCTTGTGCTGTAGGACATTACATAAAGCCTATGCTCATCTTTCCAGGGCAGCGCTTTTCAGACAACATTTTAGAGGGATTTGTAAAAAAAATGCCATGGGTAGGTCAGACAATAGTTGAATGGATGCTCGATTGTTCTCGTCGTGGTTAAGAGCAGCTTTCATCACAGAGTTGGAAGCAAGGCATGTTAGAAAACCTGTGTTATTGCTCAAAGATGAACATTCAACTCACGTCACAATAGACGCGTCCAAAACATGTAAAGAAAACGGGATTTGATTATATTGATTGTAAGATCACTCATCGAACTTAATTTAACCATTTAACGTGCGTCTATTTGCCATCATAAAGGTGGCGTGGCATGAAGCTGTGCTTAGCTTCAAATCATTGCAAATTAGAGAATTTGTGATGACATTTCCTAGAGTATTCAAAGTGGTATGGGGTAAATGTGCAATAGTGGATGCAGCCGTTAAAGTCTTTAAAGAAGCCAGTATGCTTCCATGGAATCTACAAAAAGTTGTCATCCGTAAAAATTGCCCTAAGCACCATTTTAATGAAGTTACTTCTGTAATGGCTACGGAATCATCATCTGTTATGGCTGTTATGACACCAGCTACTGATACCTAGGCCTTATCGCAACTTTTTTTTACGGGATAGTAGTGTCGCCAAATGAGATAAAGACGTTTGAAATGTTAAGTTTATATATTAATATTCTTATAGCAGCGATTCTTCCAATCAAAGTTTGTTCGAGTTGTCTTCATTTATTGTATTTCCCCATCTTTGTATCGCCATTTTTTACGTTTATATTAGACACAGCTTTTCTTTGCAATTTTATGGCACAGTCTATTTTACAGTTATACCGAACGTGTTGGTCAAAGAAAAGGTTCTTTTACACCACTTTTTACAACTGTCAATTAGGATGTTACCATAAAAATGTCACGAATAGAACTCGAGGTTTCAGTGAAATAATAAGGTTCATTAATAAGCAGAGGAGATTATACTATAAAGTAATGGTCAATTTATATATTACACTAGGGTTTATTCATCTCGAGATTAAAGTCACTTGTGATAACACTGTGTTCAATACCGGTGTAATACCGGTGTAATGGTATAGTATTCATTCGAAATGACACCAAGATAGTAAAACAGCATCATTTGTCGATTCTGAAAAATGGTATTATGATTTTATATATTTATTTACATATACATTTGATTATTGCGATTGGTTAATAAGAACACGTTGACTTATTATTCCAAATCGTGTTTTCAGCGAAGACGTTAAATAATGTTAATTTTTCAACAAATTAAAATATAGCTGTGCTTACTATTATTGTGTATTGCATCTGAGTGAACATAAACGCTGGGCGCTAATGTTTCTAAGTAACGCACGTGTAGTAAAAACTGGTCACTATCAAGGGGTCATATAATTTATATATATATACAACTATAGCATAAATAGATCTTTTAAAATCTTCTTTTTCAAAGCAAGTTTCTTCAAATGACTACTATTAAAATTGATATCACCATGGAGCTGTAAATATAAATCATGAAGAAGCATAGAAGCATAGACTTCATTAAGAGGATTAGCATGTAACATTATAATTGTTCAGTATAGGATATGTTAATTTCATAACACAATTTATACACATTTACTTATGCTGTCAACTTAGTTGGCAGTTGTACGAAGTCACGAAAATATATGATAATCTGAACTAACACTTAACTTGCAGTTTACTAACTCCTCCTTTAAACGAACTGCCATGGTTGAAATATCAACTTTTTGCCCTGTATTTAATTCTTTATAATTGTATGCGTTTATATAAATTTATATAGCTTGATATGTCTTGTTTGACTAATTTTTTATCTTTGTGTTGGCTAATTTCAATAAATGGCTGCATAAATGCGGTATATTGCAGAGTTATATCCACCATTGTGTTCTTAGAAGAAAAGTCAACTTGCAGCAAATATTGTGAAACAAAATGGTCAAATATTTTTCTTGGTACAAATTCTTCAGATATTTTTTTTAAATAATGAAAAGATTATCAATTAATCATTAACACAGTTGAGTTAATAAATGTATAATTGCAATTATATTTACAGTACAACTTTGCCCAATTCCATGGCAAAGACTCAAAACAAGTCTTTGAAATTAAAACTAAACAAGCTCTTGACATTTAATGTGTTTGGTAGCACTAATACATTAAGTGAACATTAAGTTAACATATCATCAGACAACTGACATGTGTAAATAAGCGAAGACGATTTCAAATAGGTTTTATTTCTTATCACAGACATGTTTGAGCACAAAGTAATATTACGCGACAATAAATAGTGCACATTTGTACACGCATATACGAAGTACAACACTCCTGTAAGAGCATCATATCTCATCGTAAAAACACACGTATGTATATTTCACTTTTCTAAATCGGTAAAAAGACAACAGTGAATTTAAATCTTGGTATGAAAGGACGAAATAATATTGTGCAGTTTTATTGAATACAATAACACCATCGTACATAAGCTTACGCACTAACGAACGTGCGCTTGCTTTGTTGATTTATTAAGTTGGAAAATTAAAAACACTATGAACGCAAAACAAACATCGCCTTTCCAAGGTAAAGCATACCCTAGCCATCATAAATATACACAATGTAATATGTTGTAACGGAATGACCTGAGCATTATTAAACATACATGTACTTTATATACAAACTTTCATATTCAGAACCGTGTTTTGTCTCTCATTTTAAATTTTAATTTTAGAGAGATTTATTAGTAAAATACGCTCAAAAATGCATGTTTGTAGAAAGATTTTTTATGTGAGCAAAGGAACCCCTAGTCATGATGCGTATACTCAAAATGCATGTATTTATTATCGTTGTGTGAATGAATAAACTGGCTAAACAGGTTTTTGAAGGTGATATATGTCCAATGGTGCGGAAATCAAGATTTCCTCGTGCACAGATTTGTAGGTTTAGTCATTCGACAGGCAAGCAGGGTAGAGCGAAGACTTGATTTAAATCGTTTCATTTATTTTCTCAACCGCATTTAATTGTGAAATTTGATTTATTTTTGTGTCGTATTGGAGTTGGCAATTTATTAATATGGACAGTCAGGATGAGAGGAGAGATCGCTTCGCCTGCGGGGACAGGGCTGGCACAGTAAATGGACACACGTAGCGACCACGTGGTAGCGGTAATGAAGGTAGGCCCTCGGGGATAGAGGAGAATTGATTGACGTGTTTGGTTTACATATTATAATACGCACATTGTGAAGAAAAGTATCATTTCTCACGTTTTTCTCTTGTAGAATGTAGTTTAAAGAGAGGCATGTCCTTTTTTTCGGAAAATCATTGGTGCCAATCCTGATATAATTGACTGTATTGTCGGCGCTTACACATTACCATTCTTACAATTACCTGAAAAATGTGTATCTGGAAATAACCAATCGGCTTTAAAGCAGATAGATTAGCAGATGTTAACGAGTCGGTGCAGGATATGTAAAATAATGGCTGTATAGAAGAATTAAAAGGCATCCCTCATGTTGTTAGTCAATCAAGTGTAGCCGTGAATGAAGCCGGAAGCTGGATTTGTGATCAATTAGGACAAGTCAATATAAGTACCAGTTCCGAGGCTAGAATGGGTAGGTCTAATCTGGGATAGCCAAATGTTTTCTTTTGAAATTCCCGATAGAAGAATAACTGATTTTAAAAATACTCTTTTAAAGGTATTTTCTTCCATGCCAATGGTTTCGGCAAGGGATTTAGCTAGATGTACGGGGAAAATTGTTACAATGATGCCTGTTATAGGTAGTCTGGCAAGGTAAATGACTAGATATCTTTATTCTGAAATCGTTTCTAGACCGTCATTGCATAGAGTTATAGCCCTTGAACCAGAAAGCTTTTTTATTTCCGAATTTATATTTTGGTTAGGTCGCATAGATGGCATACAATCAAGACATTTTAGTAAAACTACATGTGTCGAAGTTTTAAAAGTTTACAGTGATGCGAGTGGGTTTGCTGGTGGGGCTTATATTGTTGATATGTCGGGTTTCATTTTTCACGATATATGATCAAATGACGATTGCAATACAAGTTCTACTTATAGAATAATTAATGGAGTCGTTCGAGTAGTTCTAGTTTTACGTGCCTATGGAAATTTTTTAAGGGGGGGGGGGGGGCTGTTAAGAATTTTTCTGACACTAAGCATTTTTAGTATGTGTTTGAAGATGAATATAGGACTAGAAATACAATGGGTTCCAAGAGAATTAAACTCCATTGCCGACAGTATAAGTAAAATGAGCAATACAGATGAATGGTAAATCTCACGAGACTTCTTTGAGTACTAAATGGTAGCTCGGGTCCGTTCGTTTTTGATTGATCGCTTGGCTACTTTTAAAAACAGAAATACTTAAAGATATAATTCAAAATTCTTTGATTTTGAAACGGAAGCAGATTGCTTTACACAGTTTTGGGGTGCCGATTTGAATTGGTTGATGCCCCTATTTATCTCGTAGGAAAAACAATTTTGCACTTTCTAGAATGCAACGCATATGGCGTTTTGGTGGTACACAGATGGCCTAGTGCAGCATTTTGGCCATTCTTATTTGAGGCTGGTAATGTACAAATGCACTTTGAGAAGGATATTATTGTGTTTGACAAAGGGCAAACTATTTGTATGAGTAATAACCACTCTGTTTCAGTTCAAGACCTTTTTCAAGAAATGTTCTTGCTATTCGAATTTAACTACTATATGTCGTTTATATGTGAATCGGTGATATGAATGGTTTGACTGTTTTGCTATACTTATGGTATAGTTGGGATTTTTCACGTGTTTATATGTGTAGAAATGATTCAATGGATGTTGTTTTTGTATAGCCATTAAGTATGTATAGAAACCAAGTTGGTGTATGTCCGTTTGCACCTGGTGCTTACGAAGTCGTATACAGTACACGAGGAATGGAATATTTGCAAAAAAGAAAGCAAAAACAGTACTTGCAAAAAAGAAAGCAAGGGTTAAAAATAATAGTTTTTAAAGTATAATACTTGCAAAAAAGATAGCGAGGGTAATATTTATTTCAAGTTGGAAAATACTTGCAAAAAAGAAAGCAAGGGAAACGGTTTTGTTACAGAAAGTCAATTTAAAATATTGGTGTGTGTGTTTCGTGTCTGTCTGCCTCTGGGGTAGACGCGATTGTGTGTGGCATTTCGTGGGCTCATGGGGTTGTGGGATCGTGTGGTCGTTGTTATTCTGGTCTGGTTGTGTTTTTAACCAGGTTTTCCGAAGGAAAAAACTGGTTATTAGATTGGCGAATGCGGGCGGGCTGGCTGGCTGGCTGGCGGGCTGGCGGGCGGGCGGAACAAGCTTGTCCGGGCCATAACTATGTCGTTCATTGTCAGATTTTAAAATCACATTTGTTCACCATCATTGGACGGTGTGTCGCGCGAAATAATTACGTCGATATCTCCAAGGTCAAGGTCACACTTTGAGTTCAAAGGTCAAACATGGCCATAAATGAGCTTATGAAAACCTGGTTTTGTGACAATTTTGTCCCTTGTCTGATGATGGATTGAAAAGGGCCAATTCTGGGCCGCTGGTTCGGAGGTGCTTAGTGACTAAAGCGGATGTGTAGAGTCTTTGATTCTTTGACTTGAGATTTGTAACGGTGTGTTTGGTGCGTTTTTTTAGGGTTTGGCGGTTTGGGGACTTTGAATTGAAAGGATGCGATACAAGATTTTTTGAGGATTGTGCTATAATTATTATTTTCAATATTAAAATGGTTCAATTGTGCAAGGGTGAACAGGTTTTGACATTTTTTAAAACAAATGCAGTTTTATGCCCTGTCTTCTACTTGAAAAAAATGTATCTTGGTAGAAACTATTCTAGATATTGCAATATATGTTTCGTTTAGAAACATAACAGATTGTAAGAAAATGAATAAATACATTTTAGTTGGCTCAAAGCAGATGAGTTACAGTAGACAATTAGATATTTTGCACCACATCTTTCGTGAAATTTGACTTAAACCTAATGTTCACGGGTTGCATTCATTTCGGTCAGGGGAAGCAACTGCTGTTGCAAATAGCGGTGTATCTGATAGTGTTAAAAAAACATGGGCAGTGGAAGACTGTTGGCGCTTAGAATCGCTGCGTGAGAGATTCGGATGAAACACAAACAATTGTTTCTTCTCGTTTGGATTTGTAAATATATATGGTACTTGGTGTTGTATGTTGTTAGTTGTGCGTTGTTGTTTTTTTGCCCCGTTCTTTTTCTGTCGATAAAATACCCTGCTTGTCATGACACCTAAACAAATGTGTTTGTTTTTATTCTAAATGGTTAGATGATTAATAATTAATGTTTGTCATAAAATGTAATGTAATATAAAACATAAATGTATTTATTATCGTTGTGTGAATGAATAAACTGGTTATACAGGTTTTTGAAGGTGATATATGTCCAATGGTGCGGAAATCAAGATTTCCTCGTACACAGATTTGTAGGTTTAGTCATTCGACAGGCAAGCAGGGTAGAGCGAAGACTTGATTTAAATCGTTTTATTTATTTATGCTCTGTTTGTGTGTTGATGTTAATATTATGTTTTATGTGTTTCAGTGAGTTTTATGAGAGCAGACGGATGACTGACTTGAGATGGAAAAGGGACATTGGTTCCGGACATTTTACCATGGGATTTACATAGTTTTCTAAAAAGAATACTTAACGTTTACGATATAGTAACAGCTGATTATTTGTAGATTTCTCTAAAATTAGAGGTTTCAGGAGGTGATGAAGGCACCTAGACACTGGTCTTGAGCCATGGGTCCTCATACGTCCCCCTGCCATTAAAAGAAAAATGAAAAATGAGCAGTAGGGTTGCGTATCCCGCTCGCGGTTACACCTGAATCGTTCGTTACCACCTATTATTGTTTGGGGTGTACGTGAAGTCATGTGCACTTCTCTTAATTGATGGTAATGAATAAATCTTGTAATTATCGCAGCTGCTTTTATCAAAACTAATGCTTCACATTATGTACTTTTCGCAAATAGGCGTTGTGGATGGGCATAGGGGGCGTCCTCGGTGCGCTTTGGGCATCGGCGGCGGACGGGCGGTTGTTAGGGCCGTGGCGTCCTTGGTTGGGCTTGTGATTTTTAGTTGTGTAGTTAAATTGTGCAATTGTATGATTTTGAGTTTAGGCTTGACGTCTGATGGGTATTAATTATTTTCAATTATTCACATGTAACGCATGAGCATGTTTAATGATACGTATAACGACTTGTTCTACAGAATGGATTTAGTATCGTTTCAGTTCTTAAATATATGAGAAGGATGTCGCAACGTTTACTGACGTCTCGAGACTCTTCAACTGAGCGGTGCCATTGGGGTCGATATCTGTTGAACACATACGATCGTCAGAAGATTTTTTTTCTTGCATTTATGTGTAGAAATCCCTGTCAGATACAAACACCCACTCCGTGCGTGTGTTTCAAGAAATAAAATACCCTGCTTGTCATGACACATAAACAAATGTGTTTGTTTTTATTCTAAATGGATTAGATGATAAATAATTTATGTTTGTCATAAAATGTAATGGAATATAAAACATAATTGGAATTAACGAGTCACGACGCATCGACTGGGATAGACGGTACTGAATGTGTATTGATTTTAACGAAGCGATAAGTACAATATATATCTTAAGTAGAAACACATAGGAAACATGAAATACAAAAAAACATCGGTAAGAGTAG
Organism: Dreissena polymorpha; assembly: GCF_020536995.1. NCBI lineage: Eukaryota > Metazoa > Mollusca > Bivalvia > Myida > Dreissenidae > Dreissena > Dreissena polymorpha. The sequence goes on along the minus strand of NC_068355.1, from coordinate 41,796,466 downwards.
AAAGTTAATAATAGTGTGCCAATCATGACAAAACGTCGAGTAGAAGGAGTCCGTGTATACAAAATCGCTAAATTAATAACGTTATCACAACTGTAAAGCGACAAATCACAAGAAAACACATATATATACACAACCAATAAAACCAACATGAAATATAACTAAGATTATTTACATCAACAATTTATAATTATAACAACGTTTAAACTAAAATAAGTACACAACAAAGCCGTACGGCAGTTTGATTCGTGTGAATGCTTATTAAAGTGAAAACAGACCACCTTTTTTCAATACTTGAAATGCGTCGCTTTTGTGTAAATTTTTGCTTTTATTAACATAAAACTAACAAAGATTAAGTGTGTTAAAATATTATCAAAATCTATATAAAAAAGCACATGGGCAGGTTATGAGTTATGTTACTAGCGTGAATACACCGTTCGTTACCAAATATACATCAATATCATCGTTGCCACAAATATGCCACTTTAATTATATAAGTAGTTTCGTATTGGTATGATTTCGGACATGTGAAAATATAGTTATAAAGTTTAGATAAATATGAAAGAAGAAAGGAAAAATGAATTTTAAATGTGTGTTATTTATTATTATTGAAAAAAGTAGTATACTATTGAAATTAACAGTTAATAAATAGTTTCGAAATTTGAAGACCATAAGTATGTTACCAAATAAAAAACTTAAACATATCCATGACAGTTTACAGAGCTTATCGTGTGGACTTCTTTTGCGCACAATATGTCGTTGCGAATCCCTTATAAAACTGAGCCGTAGTTACATTGAAATACGACAATAATTCAAACAAAAAAACTTTTAAAGTTTGACAGCCATACCTTGAAGGGTCGAAAAGAGTTCGATGAGTCGAAAAATAGTTCGAATATAAATAACATACTGATACTGAAATATAGATTTAATAATTGTGTTTGTAAAATCTAATTAGGCAGAGCAGAATTTATAATAATAGTAGTAGTCACCATACGATTAGAAAGTTTATTTAAAAAAACACATATTAAACCGATTTATTTCAGTCTCTTCATCACGACGAAAAACTGACTCCTTTGTTATCTGCTATGTATTTTCTTTACATCTCTTTCTCCTTTCAGGCAATTTTCTATACACCTGAGGTGACCTGTTGGCCGTCCGGCGTGCTTACCCATCGGCGTTCGTTCGTCTGCGTGTTGTACTCGTACACCCGACCCGTCACTGTAAGCCAAAAAGAGAAATGTGTTAATAATGTACATTCATCTACATGTACCAAGCCAAACTGTAAACCCCGTTTTAATTACGTGAATGTATAAAGCACTCTCAACCGGAAGCGTTTATACAGACAGCAATGAAACAGAAACCGTCATAAAATATAGTGTCATAGTGTTTACTCATTTACGGACATATAACGCTCTTGTATAAGACCATGTTGTCTCAAGAGAGACAATGCTTCCACGTAACGTATACTATGGTGTGGTCTAACTCGGCACAACCTGTCATAAACAAGTGAAACGAAAACGTTCAGCGCCATAAAGTACATATATAGGAACAATTCTACATGAAAGGGAACATACTGTAAGGTACGATATAAATCGATATGTAAGCATTTGCGAAGTCCGGAATATCTGAATTTCATGTTTGTGTTATATATATACCAATATATAGCCATGTTGTATTTAATACCTGGATCTATGGCACGTCCGTCAAACACGCGATTCACTATGACGTAATCTGTATCCGGCGGAGACGTATTCGGTGGGAATCCAGCATTCGATGTGTTTCTAGTCTGAGATGAGTCGATGGTGTTAGTCGATTTGGGTTTTGTTGAGCGATTCGTTGGGCTTACGCGATTGTGGGAATTTCCGGTCTTCTTTTCGTCCAAAGATTCGGTTCTCGGCACTGGGTCCGGATTCTTAGGTGGTTGAGGTGCCGGATTTTTGGGCTTTTGAATTGAAAAAAAAAGAAAGTCAAATGTGCAGTTGAAATGATCCCACAATTAACATGACACCAACTTAGTTTTGGAATAAAAAGTCCAACGCTTACTGGTGTGTGAAAACAGTGTATTATTTAAATAGAATGTACACGAACAATTGCACAATTTATATAAAAAATACTTGTTACTATAATCATTCACAAAAAAACATTCCGTACAGAAAAACCGAGAGCTTGAGGAAATGAAGAAAAACATACCACTTTTGGCAGCGGAAGTGCGACAACTGCGGGTGGCGGATGATTCTTGTCATAAGGCTTGATTATACCTTCTGTGGCTGAATAGGACACGGTTTTTGCTTTTAAGAACCATATAGCAATTGAATCCACCTTCATTTTACCAAATTGACAATATTCCGATTATACAAAATACTATTTTAAATTGCTTTTAGACAATGCATGTTAATCCGTGATTCCACGATTCTGTAATGGTTGACACTTGAGTTTTGATCTATATCTGTTAGTGAATAGTTTGTTTAATAGAAATCGAATGTTGTGCATAACTACAAGTCTGTGGTATTGTCTCGTACTTGCTATGAGAATTAAACAACAAACCAAAGGCAACCCTTACGTTTGGGCTTGAATTTCTGCTTTGCATTCAGGTTTTCGTGTCTTTTAATGTCGTCTGCATGCTTCAGATTTGCCCTGAAATTATCAAAATGCAAAACTAACCAGTAAGAACTTTTATTCAATACCTAATGAACCTAAACATAAAATTTAGCTTTTAGGTACTTGTTAATGTCATTCAAATTGTTGACGTGCTTGAAATACTATTATTAAGACCTATGACCTATAGGCAATGTTGGCATGCACTTTTTACCTGGGATACTGCGTGAGGCTTTTTTTTTCTTCAGCCGCGAATAAGTGTACTCTCTCAAATGCCTTAATTTTGAAATTAAAGTGTTCCATTTCGAAAAGAACATAACGAGCAATAAAACAGAAAAAATGCGTTTTACTTTGATGATAACTTAATTTTATTCAGTCAAAAGTATAAAAGAAAACACAAGTTTATCGCTTGTATATTAAAACTTTAATTATATATTTTTTTAAGAAATACTAGATAAAAAGAACATGCTCTTGTTATTTTTATTTTCTGAGATTTTGCCAAACAGTGCTATAATTACATTATGAAAAAGGCTATATTTTTGAAAATGTATGAGCAAAATCAGGCCCGTAGCCAGGGTTTTGAAAAGGGGGTGCGATCTTTCCCATCAACGATTATATTGAGCAACGAAGTGTTGAAGGGGGTATGTGCGGGATGGAATGTCCCCCTCCTGCAACTTGAGGGTTTCGGGGTTCTATCCCTAGAAAATTTTGAAAATGAAACCTTAACTCCTGTATTCTGGTGACTTTTATCTGTATTTAGAGACTGAAGTCATAGAGCATTCTTATATGAAATTTCACTTTAATGGACCACACTCAGTAGACATGAATATGATATAACATACATTTATTCCCCACTACCGTTTTTCAATAACCACCTTATTCGATCACTCACGGAAATACATTATTTTATACGGTGTTTAACCCGACACTAGAATGCGCGAACACATATGCAACAACACATTTATAGAATGTCAAATCAGCAATAAGAACGATATAAAATATCATTATTCATTGGAATCTTGATAAAATGTGTGTGTTTTACCATTCCAAACTTCTGCCATTCATAAATCGAGCAAATTAAATGGAAATAGTTGACTTTTTCAAAAACAATTGTTTGTTTGCTACCATAAGGATAGTACCAGAGGTCTAACATTGCTCTAAACGTGCTCATAGTGTATTGTACAACAGACACATCAATACTTAACAGAAATCAAAATATTATAACTGGTAACTTTTTTTTGTTAAATTAGTTTTAACAAATAAGTTTTTTTTTAAACGAATTTTCAGAAACATATAACAATTAAGGCTTTATAAAGACCCTATAACCACACACTACTTGACCTATCAGTTATTTGTGGCTATAGGGTCTTTATAAAGCCTTAATTGTTATATGTTTCTGAAATTCGTTTATAAAAAAATATAACTAATTTGTAAAAACTAGTTTAACAAAATAATGCTCTTTAAGTCCTTAACAATGTATACCAGGACGTTGAAAAATAAGATGTTATTATTTGCCAATAATGCTCAAGATCCGTCACAGTTAATGAACATTTAACGTTAACGTCCACTTGATCATATGTTATAACGTTTAAAATTCATTATAACAACTGTTTAAGAGTAGGACATATTTCCCAGTGTCAAGTTTGACATAACTGTACCATTGTAAAAAGTTCTGTATGTGGAGCAGAACAGATGCCATTAAGTGTTGGTAAACTTCAAAAAGCTACATTGCTTTGTAGAAATGATTTGTTTTATTGTCATTCAACAAAAAAAAAATATTCTGTCTTGGGCATAGCTGATATATTTTGCTGGAAACCCCTTTAGGGGATCCGAAAATGGCTTTACGGGATATAACAAAAATACAACGCAGTCTGTCGAAAGTGCTGTGCACAATGTGTAAATTAATTGTAATAAATCGTGGAATAATGCAAAATTATTAACCTGTAACTCATTAGTCTTCGGCAATAGTCGACAGGGTTTCCTTTGATTTCAGTCATTCTCGAAAGCTGGCATAACATTCCGTAAATAATCATCTACAATGTATTTTCTTTTTTATAAGATTATTTATTCAAGTTAATCAAATTGTTTTTTCCAGCCATAGATATCATTGTCGAAAAAGGCTATTAGACTCGGATTTCAACCCACGTTACGTAGGCTTCATCTTTATGTTATGCTATCTATTACAGTTATAGCTTTAACAGACATTAATGACAACAGTTACAAAACAATCATTTAGTATCAAATATCTATAAATAAGTATCGATTTTATACGGATTAGAGTGCCAGGTTTATAATTTTGCATTGTACAGAAAACGCATATCTATTTATTTATTTATAGTATCTTGGAAATAGCTTCATCGAGAAATTAGTTATGTGGTGACATGTCGGTTGCATATTGAATACAACATTATTGTAACGCTTAAATACGAAGACTCACTGGGTTCCTGAAAAGGTTCAATAACCTTTTTTGCGTCAAATAAGTTGGGTGCAACTTGAAGTACAATTTTTGTTTAATCGTCAAAAAACATTGGGTGCAAACGCACCAAACGCATCCCCCCCCCCCCCCCCCCCTGGCTACGGGTATGAAAATTATCATAATTTGTTTATATTCATGTAGAAACAATATCAAATAACAACATTTGTATCTCAGACGAACCACAATCTTAACAATGATAACCTTTTTCTTTTTCTACATTGTTTAAAAATGTATCAAAACCGGTTACCATGATAACATATATATGTATACGTTATTCGGTATTGTTACAGAACGCAAGTGTTCCTTTAGGACAATACACTTATAAGTAACCAGTTATAGTAAAAGGTACACTACAGCTCATAAACAAAAGATTATAATACTTGAAAATGGTTTCCAAAGCAACAACACTGTGCATGTGGTTAATGTATCTTCTTCTTAAGTGTTCAGTCAATAAGTTTTATATCATTGGCAACTTTCAATGAATTTGTATCAAGTTTGTTATTAAAAACTCAGTTAATATGGATGCATGAATAGTTTTATTGCTGGAGGATAATACATATAAGATTATGCAGCTTCATGTTAAATGTAATATTTAATATGTAGTTAGTATGAAATACCTGCATTTGCACTAGCTTCTATTAAAACAAATGCGTTTAAATGGAATAACAGTTGATGACAATATTGCTTGTAAGCACAATTGTATCAATTGTATTCGGTCTTATTGGGTAAGGTCTGCTACCATAAACCTGACAATAAGTACTATGCTTGCTTTCATTTTTTCAACTATACAATTAAACTTAAAAAATAGTATTCAGCCATAAACATAAGCGTTAATGTGATTTTGTTTTAAATATCAAAGGCTTATGTGCTATTTTTTATTTATGTAGACAAGTGCATATTGACTTTTATCTTATACATTGCTATAATGGGTATTTAATAAATTACGTTCTAAGTTAAAATAGGTCATATAAAATATATTTAAACATCAGCATACTCATACTTTGGCGCGTCTTCTTTATTTTTATTGTTACAAGATGATTATAACGTGGAAAAGTTTGTGAGAAGAAAAATAATAATGCATTTTGTGTTGTTAAATTATTGTTGATTTAAGAAAATAAAACTAATTTGATGTGTAAAAGGCATTTCAAAGTTAATTATAAAAAAACATACGTTCTCTGTCAATAAACACTATACAAAGAAAACTGCTTTATCGTTTATACTTATCTCGAGTCCAATGCTACAGTTTTTGTTGTATTTTAACGGAAAAATCAATTATATTTTTGATATCTAAACACAATTGTTTACACAGTTTGGAGACGAACGATATCAGCAACTTTAGGAACATTATCCTAGTAAACGGTTACACATTAGTAACATTTATTTCACACTACTCAAGAACCGATGAGATTGCGTTCGGAAGTTTTGATATTTATTATCGAAACAGCTGCATTTTATTTACATTCATGTTGAACTAAAGAGAAAATAATTGAATCAAATCAAACAGCTATTTTAATGTCCATTTTTTCTCGAAAATGACGTAATCGCCGCATGATTTATTTCGTTGACCGCGTTTTATTATAGTTAACACAACGTTTATGTTTTGAACAACTGCAAGAATATATGTTTAATTCATTTTTTAGCAGCTACAAGACTACATATTTTAGACAGCATCTTAATATTAAGCAATTACATGACTGTTAAGTTTCGACAACATTTCAAAATGCATATTCCATGAGTTAAATTTACAAAGAAAGTCTCAACAATGAGGGAAAAACTATTTAAAGGCGTTCACTTATTAACTTTTTGGTTATAGAAATATTTATCATAATTTAAAAGCCATTTACATTAGGACACCGCTGTGAAAAATATTTACGCCAATACTATGAGAGGCAATACACAATGGACGAAATCATTGAGAAATATACTATTCAATTTACAGATATATAAAAAAAATCGTGTGAAAATAGTGATTGTTTGTTTGATAAACGGGTTAAAAAACAGTTATTTGATGTACATTTTCAAGCGGGATCGGTATTAATATACATATAGGAAAGAGTACTTAAAATAAGGAGTATATGTTTAAATAATATGAATTTTAAATAAGTTTATTCGCAAAAGATCCTTTACGTTTTCCGCTGACGGAGCTTGTATAGTACGACGCCGATGATGGTGCAAATGAGCAGGAATAGGAAGCCGCTGACGACGGCAACGGTGACTATGCCGGCGGTGGTGTCAATCCAAGGCGTCGGTGAATCGGGATCGGGATCATAGTACTTCTCAACCTTCGTGATTGAGAATGCCGTCCAGCCAGACCCTGTTTTTATAAAAGAATGTTATGTGTCAGCGTTGTTTTATCGGTCGATATATTTTTTAAGATATGTACAAAACAAAACAAAGTTTAGCAACAGAGACGAAATTGTTTGCTGTATTTTGCTTGCAAAAAAACAGTTTGCCTGTAATGTCATCTGCCGGCGTTCCAATGGTGTCCTTTGCGGCGATAGCGTACGCCTCGTCTGTAGTCAGGAATTTTTTAGCGTTATCGATCTCCGCCAGCGTGTCCGCGGTGTCGTCTTTTATGACGTAAACGCGGACGATACACAACCTAGGACAGAAGATTAGGTGGTAAGAAAGCGAAAAATGCTGCCATGTTTTCTTGTTTTTTTTTGTCATAACGTCAGGTCTCTGTTTTTAGAAAGTTCAGATTTAATAATAACTGGCTTAAGTTGCATTCATGAAGTCATGTAAATATTAATAATTTAATGTTTTAGAATAAAATAATTCTGCTTTATTTCCAACACAATTTCCATTCAAATCTGGTATATTTTCAATTTGATGTATTGTTTCAATTCCTTTTCAATTTTGAAATGAGCTCAATATAATTCTATAAAAACAGACCAGTGAATACTCAAGAAATCGAGGCAAGGGCATGGATGCTCAAGCCATGAACAGACTAGTTAGTTGACTAACGTTAATCTTTTTTATGTAATTTAAATTGACAACATTCAGCGTAATACTTAGCTTATTTAAGATACATTATTATGCTTCTCTGTTTTCTTTTATTTTCATGTGTTTTTTATGTTTACGGAGCTGATGAACAAATTAATCGAAAGAAAAAAAAACTAACCGAATTCAAATTTGGTTTCATGCGAGCAAAACTTACGTCGACGTTTCCTCGGCGACGCACCATATTTTCGCCTGTGATGTCGCTTGCGTCTGCCTGAAGACCGTCGTTAATTGTGCTAAGAATGTCGTTTTCATCGTTAGGAAGCTCACCTTCGGGATCGACATGTAGTAGTTCAGGACGACAGTATTCGGATTGTACGTATCGATACGTACTGTCGCTCCAGTGGTGGAGGTTTTTGTTGGCGATCCGGCGTCAGTAGCGGCTGTGAATACTTTGTATTTTTCGTTTTCTGAAGCTGTTGCTATAAGTGATATAGCGCCTGCAAAGATTACGACAATACCGATGACCGGATGACTCAATGAAAACTACGAAATATATCCGAAGAAATTTTCGAACTTTCAAACGTCATTGTAATTGAATTGATCCTCTTAAGCGAATGCAATTTTACATTGGATGCTGTGTTATTGTCGTGTTAAGTTTCAATCGTCTCGTGAATAATTATAGCCAATGAATTAAAATTTAAAAAAGCAAGTATAAATAAATGTTTACTACCTGTATTGGTATTCAAAGAGAACAATTCCGGATTGTCATTCTGCGTAAAAGCAAACGTTAAGTCTGCGTTAACACTTTCGTCGGCGTCGTTTGCCGTCAGAGTCGTAATCGTGACCTGGCAGTCGTCATTGTAGGCGATCTCGCTGCTGTAGAATGTAGGCGAGAACAGCGGTTCGTTATCGTTTACGTCGAGAACAGTGATGCGAACTGTAGTAGTCGCTGTCAATGCCGGCGTTCCTGCGTCTGTGGCCGTCAGAACAAACTCGAACTGAGTGAACACCTCGCGATCTATCGGCGTTTTCACAGAGAGTACATATGTTGTTGAATCAGCCGCGATGTACATATCGGCGTTTGTATCACTGATGGAGAGCGTTATGCCATCATTATTGTCAATGTCCAGATCATCAATAACAACGGTGAGAATGCTCGTTCCGGCGACAGTATTTTCAGTGACTGTACCCACGTAGAGCGCTGAACTGAACGTTGGTGCATTGTCATTATAGTCCAGAACTCTGATGGAAACGGTCGCGGTAGCTGTTAGCGGACCTGCACCGCCGTCCTTTGCCCTGATCACAAGCACGTACAAGTCCATGGCCTCCCGGTCCAGAGTTGTTGCAGTGGTTAAGGCACCGCTAGAAGCGTCCAGTGTGATATGGTTGCTGTCGCCGGTTATGAAGTAGGCCACTTCGAACGTAACCGCTCCGTTAAGATTAATATCAGCGTCGGTTGCCGTAACGCGATCGATAAGCGTACTCGCCGGAACATGTTCCGAGACTGTAAACGTGTAAGGCGTTGACTGGAATATTGGAAGTTTATCGTTAATATCACTGATTGTCACGGTGGCCGTTATGGTAGCGGATCTAGGGGTCAAACCATTGTCTTCAATTTTCAATGTCATATGATACGCTGATGTCCTTTCCCTGTCGAGGGTATTGACCACCCAGATCAATCCTGACGAGGGGTCGATTCCAAAGTCAGAGTCTGTATTACCGTTTAAAATCGAGTAGGTCAATGCAGCGTTCCGGTCAAAATCGTTGTCATTGGCGTTCACTGTGAACACTACAGTGTTTAGGGACGTGTCTTCTGAAATGGTCTTGTCGAGGGGCGCGTTCTGGATCACGGGGTCGCTATCATTTTCGTCTGTGAGGCTTATAGTGTACGTAATACTGGCAGAGTTCTGTTGTGGAGACGTTCCCTGGTCGGTTGCATACACAATAACTGTGTGACTGAAACATAGCACGCAAGAGTGTAAATATAAATATAAATAATAAGTGTTGCTTAATGTGTGCCAAGGGCAATACTAATGTTAAATTTCATATGTATGAAGAAACGGTTTGGTGTAGACAAATTCACACGTTTCCTTACTTATATTAAATGTATCATTTTGTGTGTGTGTGTGTGTGTTGTGAAACTTGACCAACACATTTAATACTTAAAATCATCAGAGAAAAATGTGTAACCCTTTGAGTGGTGGGTACAGGAAAGACAGAAAAGAAACATACTAGAAGGTTGTTATTCATTAACGATACAGAATAATCGCGAACCACATGTTAAGTGTGCCATCCTTAATGTACAATCTTTCCGTAACAAAAACATCGCGGATATGGGAAAACATGAATTTCCAGTTGGAGGGCGCATAACACCTGGCGGTGAAAGCCAGAGACAACGGGAAGCCAAATAAAATCATCTCCACTAGGACCACTATCTGTACGTGGAATGTTCAAACCATGTACGGGACAGGGCAAAAACTCAAGGGCTAGGCGTACTTCACCACAGAAGTATGCACAATGCAACTTGCGTTTAATCAGAAATGTCAACAGAGAACCAGAGCTGTGTGAGGACTTTTCGTTAATCTTTTTGAAATGTACGCGTCAAGCGAGGAGCAGACGTTTTATTTCATGTCGCCCGATTAGAACTGAACCTGAAGAAAAGTTGGACAGGGGAGTCAAGCCAACGCTAGCGTTACAACATCGCTACGCCGAAGGGTAGAACAAGAGGTGGATCGAGAACCTTATTTCTTGATCCAACTATCGAGGAATAACACAGTTGTCCATCACAGAAAAGTGTTTAATCGAATCCTGCTTAACCGAATGATAGACGCATTAGACCTATCTACTCGACCAACCAGTCAAAAATAGAGATCGTGCACGGATCAGATCGAAACAATTTGCATCATTCTGGTACAATCCTTGGAGTGGACTTTCGTCCCTGTACGTAAACATCATCGACTCTAAGACGGCGTTTGACAGGGTTGACCGGCAGTCCCTATGGAGACTACTAAGACACTATGGATTGCCAGAAAAGATCACAACTATCATCAGGGAGTGAGGCAATGCCGCTTATTCTCGCCGTTCCTGTTCCTGCTGACCATAGACTGGGAAATAGGGACCGCGGCGGCCTAGAAGCGAAACAGAATCCAGTCGACACTCTGGAGAAAATTTGACGACCTTGCCTTTTCCGAATAAATTGCTCTTCCCAGCAACAGATGCAGGAAATGACACGGGAGCGACCTACTCAGCTAGACGGGGCCTCACGATCGAAAGAGGGAAGTGCAATGTATTCAAAACCAACGCAGCCAACGACACATCATTAAAGAAGTCTATGGCACGGCGCGTGAGGAGGTGGAGAGGTTCACGTTTCTCGGCCGCATAGGAATCGGTAAAGCATGATCAGCCTTCAATCAGCTGAAGAACAGGTGATCCAGCGTAAATGGAGTCACCACAAAGATCAAGCCCTTCATTCAATACCGTCGTGAAGATAAAACTCATATATTGAGCAGGTACCAAGAGAACCACTTTCACCGCCGTAAAGAACAGCAACGTCAATCGAGGTCTTCAACAACACCCATCTAAGGAAGATCCGCTGACAAAACAATATCACCGACGAAGAATTGTGGAGAAGAACAAAAAAGCATCCCGTTGAATAAAACGATCTTCAGAGACCTTGGCGACGGGAAGGCCACGGCCTTCACAAGCCTGCATTCAGTAGTATAAATGCAATTTCTGTCCTGGAAGAGGAAGAGAGGACGTTCTAGAAACGCCATGTACCGAGACATTGATGCAACGCGTTTGTGGCAGTTGGAGCGACTCGCCCAGAACTGAGACGCCTGAAAGAAGCAGGTCGGCCCCAGATGGGGCTACTAAAAGAAGCAGGTCGGCCCCAGACGGGGCTACTGAAAAAAGCAGATCGGCTCCAGATGGGGCTACTGAAAGAAGCAAGTCGGCCCCAGACGGGGCTACAGGCCAAGATTGATGAGATAATATTGACAATACGGTAAGTACATATTATTTCAGTTACCTGATATGTTAAAGTCGAAAGCATACTATAACGTGACCGGCATATAACTGCATGAACACACTTATGTAACACTTAAGGTAGGGCCCATTATAACACATATAATCACTTTGAAGTGGTCGACTTATATTACATGTCCACTCTTACATATCCAGTCTTGAAGTTGAATGGTATTCGGATATTAAATATAATTATAAATTTACCTCGCTTGGGACTCCCTGTCTAATGCATCATTTGTTGTTATGACTCCGGTAGATGGGTTAACTATAAACTTTGATGATGAAGGATTTATCGAATAAACAACAACATTGTTATTATTTGTAAGCGAGTCAACGTCTGTGGCGACGGCTGTAACTACACTAGTTCCGATTGGCGTGGACTCAGTTATCTCAACTGTTATATGTGCAGCGGGAAACTTCGGAGAGTTGTCATTCAAGTCGTTTATTGCGATCCTGACGAAACATGTGGCGGAAAGAGGCGCAGTTCCGCCATCTACAGCTTTCACAATCAGGTCGTATTCGATGTTTGCCTCATAATCGATGGTTGCCTGAGTGCTTATAACACCAGTAGTTGCATGAACTGAAAACAAGATCGATCCCGTTCCACCAACAACAGAATATGTGATAGCGCCGTTGCTTCCGGTGTCATCATCGGATGCAAGGACGGTCAGAACAGACGTCGGATTAGCAACGTTTTCGTCTAGTGTTGTCGTATACAAATCTTGGGTAAACAAGGGCGTGTGGTCGTTTGAATCAGTCAACACGATTATCAAAGTCACCGTTCCCGTTCTCGTGTCAGTTTGAGTAGATGCCGTATCCTCAGCCTCCAGCCTCAACGTGTATGATGTTGGAGCGACGTCGAAATCCAATACGTTGGCGACGTAGATGTTCCCTGTAAAGGGGTTGATGGAAAATGCGACGCCGGTGTTGCCATTCCGAATATAATAGCGAATATCACCGTGGCCGCCCTTATCTGAGTCTGTTGCCGTCATTTTGTAGATGCTCGTACCAACTGCAGTGTTCTCTGCTAAATCAAAGTTCGTCGGCGAAGCTGAAATAGTCAAAATGTTTACAAATTTAACAAGGGTACTGTATATCAAAAATATATATACCAAAATATATAATAATAACATATAATATATATAGCAAATGTATCAGTTACACTGTATATATTACCATTTACATACATACCATGTAATGAATTCACAATATTGATAATCTGCTTAAACAGTAGTAGTTATATACAAATTACGAAGGCCTTAAAATTTGATTATAAACCATCAGAATAAATGCGAGCTCTAACTTGTTTGGTTCCTTGTTTTGCTACTAAAACATCGACTCATGTAAATGTTATTATGTAATTAGAAGTAATACAACTTTACAGTACGTTGGTCATCAACATAAAAACGTCGTTGGTTATAATCGCACGTACTGAATATGGGAGTGTGTTCGTTGACCTGTTTGACAATGACGCTTCCCTTTACAACCACGCTGTTAGTGCCGTCCGAGACAGTGATTTCAAGGTCATACTGCAACTGGGTAACAACATCGTAGTCTATTTGATTCTTTAGCTGCAATAATATTCGATATTATGAGGTATGCATTTTCTAAGATGTTGAAGTTATATGTGCAATATATGTAGCAACACAAAAGTATTGTTGACAATCTGTCAGTTCGTTCATGTGGTTATACAAAAATAAATGTATGGTCGGTATCTGATAAAGACAATGTGTGTAATACGTTTTTGTGTGAAATTTGCTCAGCGAACTAGACAACATTTTATTTTTTATATTATTAACTGAGTTAAAATGTAAGAATATTGAAATATTTTGCCATTAATCCCACTGGTGCAAGTTACCTTTTCCTGACAAATGAAAATGCGTGTAGAATATCCACACAATTGTTTTTACAATAACCAACGAAAACTATAACAAAGCTTGAGCGATGCCATTAAAATGACACTTTTCCCCAACAATCTCAATCGTTAACATGTTTAGCAAATGGTTCGATGACGTCATTACACTCTAAAGTGGGACGTTAAAGCTGTTTTCGTGTATTTTTGTTTATTTATTATACCGGTTCTAAAGCATAACTTAAACATAAATTGTATTTTTTTTACTTGTAGTTATAGAGAAAGGTAACGCGTGAAATTGTTATGTTGTGTTCTGTAGCAAGTCGTAAAGTAAAATTCCATCAAAAATTGAAAGCAACAAATATCATCTATATCACGTGAGGCTTAAAAAATGTGAGTGTAAATGGAGAGAAATATGTCAAAAATTTATTTAAAAAAAATATTCAAACAGACTAATAGCCCCACGACAAATGTATAAAAACAAATCGACTATGTATTATACAGTGGACAAAAGGGGGGATTCTGCCTTAACTGGTCGAATCTGGTAAATCAGCTCTTAAAGTGTGAACGAAGTTTTGGCATTAAGCACAGTCAAACAAAGGGCCAAACTTAAGTATCAATTGGTCACTGCAAACTTTCTTTCTTTACGAACTTCTGCACTTTCAGATCATTCAGCTGTGAAAGTGAAAGCGAAATCTGGAAAGCGGCTCAAGCGGAGATGAATTCTAAAAATTCTATGGTGGTAAAATAGACGAAAAGTCACACTTCTGCTGAAACTGGTCGCAGCAACAAATCCTTTCATTACTATCATCTTGAAATTAGGATATTCATATTTTAAGTTAGAACGAAGTCATAAACGAAGTAATAACAAACAGTTTGTTTAGTGCAAACAAATCTGCTGATTTTATTTTCTAAAGTAAAAAATAGGGCAATAATACATCAAAAACTGAAAGCAGATAAAAAGCATTTCCTAACGATTATTTGCTCATAAGCGTAATTCAAATCTGTGAACGTAGTCAACCATCCAATACACAAAGAGTTGAGTACAGTCAATTTTGGGGACAATATATTTTTAAGTGAAAAATACATACACTAGTCGTCATTCAACCAAAACTGGTCGATGCCAAAATGAAATCTATCTGACGTTAAAAAGGGTGAAACAATATATCAACCTATGCATCTAAAATTACGTTTAAAGACAGTCAAATTATTTTGACAATTTCTGCTGTTATTGAAATCAAGTGTAATTTGGCGATATTTTTAACTAGTGGGGAGGGGACACCTCCCAGCACAACCGAATATACGGCCCCAATGTTCCTGGCCTGCTTACGCGCCGGCGGACGAGCAGACAAGTGCCATGCTTAATGCATCCCACTCCGTTGGGCATAGAAAGACAAATACGTTGGTTTCCTAATTGAGCGCTTTGTTTGTTTTTCTATTTGCTACAATTTGTACGTTGTCAAGTTGAGCAGTGGTCTAATGGTAGGACGCTGGCTTAGAGATCGAGAGGTCCCTGGTTTGAATCCCACCTTGACCACTGGAATTTTTCTGAGCAAGAAATTTATCCCACAGTTGCTCCTCTCCTCCCAGGTGTATAAATGGGTACCCGTTTAAAGCCAATGTGCCGTGGCTGCATACTGCGCCGAATGTTAACGGACGACTTATGACCCAGTGATCAGGGGCAAAAATGTGAAGCGCCTCTAAATGCACACACTGTATGAAAAGGGAGCTATATAAATGTGGTATAAAAATAAGAGCTGTCAGAAGTGTTTTCGAGTGCTTGAAAGTATAATGCGGAAATTGTTCATATTCAATAAGGTCAAGGTAACATAGTCATATTCTAACTGGAAGAGGACCATAATTGAAACATATTGATCGCTTATTTTTTAAAGAAGTGGTACATTATAGACGATTCTGAGTTCAGATATATTTTCCACAACCTATTGAACATTTGTAAAGACATTAACCGAAACTAATAAGATTACTTTTCAAGTTTGATAGCAATAGCTTGGGTGTGACCGTCCGTCTTTCAAAAATAAAATAATAATAATAAATATTTGTGGGTTTTCTCAACATGTTTAAAAAAATCTGTGTGTGTGTGTGGGGGGGGGGGGGGGTGGAGAGGAGTGAAAATGTGGGTGTGTGGTCATCTATTAGATGATATTTAAAAAATAAGAAGAAAAAAAAGGAAAACAAATCAGATAGGGGGGATTATGGGGTGGGGCCTGGGGATGGTTTGGGTGGAGTCAATTGTGGCATGTCAGGTAAGTGTTGTAAGTGTTGTATAAGCTGTGTTCGTGAAACACAATGCCCCCTACTTGCGCCGCTTTGAAGCCATATCTTTGACCTTGAAGAATGACCTTGACCTTGCACCACTTAATATGTGCAGCTCCATGAAATACGCATGCATGCCTAATATCGGGTTGCTATCTTCAATATTGCAAAATTTGACCTTTTACCTTGAAGGATGACCTTGACCTTTCACCACTCAAAATGTGCAGCTCCATGAGATACGCATACATGCCAAATATCGAGTTGCTATCTTCAATATCGCAAAATTTGACCTTGACTTTTGACCTTGAAGGATGACCTTGACCTTTCACCACTCAAAATGTGCAGCTTCCATGAGATACGCATGCATGCCAAATATCGAGTTGCTATCTTCAATATTGCATAAGTTAATCCTTTGACCTTGACCTTTGACCTTGAGGGATGACCTTGACCTTTCACTACTCAAAATGTGCAGCTCCATATGATACACTATGCATGCCAAATATCGAGTTGCTATCTTCAATATTGCAAAATTTTACCTTCGACCTTGACCTTTGACCATAAAGGATGATCTTGACCTTTTCACCACTCAAAATGTGCTGCTCCATAAGATACACATGCATGCCAAATATCAAGTTGCTATTTTCAATATTACAAAAGTTATGAACAATCTTAAAGTTTTCGGATGAATAAACAGACGCCATATATTTGACCTTTGACCTTGAAGGACGATCTTGACCTTTCACCACTCAAAATGTGCAGCTCAATGAGATACACATGCATGCCAAATATCAAGTTGCTATCTTCAATATTGTAAAATTTGACCTTGACCTTGAAGGATGACCTTGACCTTAACCTTTCACCACTCAAAATGTGCAGCTCCATGAAATACATATGCATGCCAAATATAAAGTTACTATCTTCAATATTGCAAAAGTTATGATTAATGTTAAAGTTTTCGGACGGACGGTACAGATGCCATAAATTTGACCTTTGACCTTGAAGGACGACTTTGACCTTGACCTTCCACCACTCAAAATGTGCAGCTTCATGAGAAACACACCCATGCCAAATATCAAGTTGCTATCTTCAATATTGCAAACGGTATGGCCAATTTTCAAGTTTTCGGGCGGACGCACAGACTGACGAACAGTTCAACTGCTACCGGGGGCATGAAAAGGGAAAAAAATATGTTTTTCTTTTTTTTTGGTGTGGGGGGGATTCTGGGATTGGGCCTGGGGGATGGTTTGGGTGCAGTCCATTGTGGTATTCAGGTAAGCGTTGTTTTGTAAAAGTATGAATCAAATCTGATCCTAAATAAAGAAGTTATGGTAATTTAAGCAAAATGTATTTATTTGACCTTGAGAGTCAAGGTCATTCAAAGGTCAAGGTCTAATTCAACTGGCCAGGTACAGTACCCTCATGATAGTAAGCGAGAATTTGAAGTTTGAAAGCAATAGCCATGATACTTCAGAAGTAAAGTGCATCTTAACTCAAAATTTAAGAAAATATTCAAAGTTGCTAAGTCAAAAAAGGGCCATTATTTCGTCAAAATGCCAACCAGAGTTCTGCAACTTGTCCTGTGCAGTCCCCTTATGATAGTTAGCGAGTGTTCCAAGTCTGAAAGCAATAGCTATGATACTTTAGGAGTAAAATGGACCAAAACACAAAACTTTACACAATTTTCAATTTTCTAAGATACAAAAGGGGCATAACTCTAAAAATAATGCTGACAGAGTTATGCAACTTGACATACACAATTTTCTTGTTGCCATAAAGAAGTATTTCCAAGTGTGAATTAATATCATTGATAGCGTTCAGTTATTTTACTGTATAAAAAACTTTCACCAACGCCGACGCCGACGCCGGGGCGAGTAGTATAGCTCTCATTTTTCTTCGAAAAGTCGAGCTAAAAATGTGTAAGGTTCTGAAACGATCGTATAACGCTTAAGTTCCGAAAATAAAACCTCGCGTTATTTATACAATTTGTTCGATTCGAAAAGCGCTAAATTTTTCAGCTTCATATTCTCAGACAGCATTAGGGAAAACACAACAAAAACAAATATGAAAATAAGCTAATAATATAAAAAAAATGTAAACAAAACAACAAGAAGCAGAACCTACCACTAAATTCGACGTGGCATCATCAGCGTCGAAAAAGTGGGTGTCTCCTGTTGTTATAATGTATATTAAAGGACTGCCATCCGCGTCACTACACGTCATATCGTATAGTACTGTATTAATCGAGTCCGTCTCGTCCATGTTTGTAGTAAATATCATATCAGATTGGCATGACGGCGTGTTATCGTTGAAATTCGCTATTGTGACGACGACGTTAGTTGTGTCAGATCCTCCGCCGGTCTTCTCGGTGACTGTAACAACCAATGTATATGTCGGATCCGTTTCGTAATCTAATACACCCGCGACAACGATCTTTCCAGTGTATGGGTTAATTACAAAATGTCCCTTGGCGTTGCCCGAGGTAATGGAGTAAGTGAGCTTTGCCAAAATCACTGGCGGCTCCGTCAGGATCTGTTGCGATCACTGTGGTTACTGAGAATCCAATGGCAACGTTCTCCGCAACGGTAGGTGTATATGGCTCGTTCTGTATGACGGGTGCTCCGTCATTTACGTCGAGAATACTGATGTCAACGTAGACGGTTGTGAAGAGGCCTCCGGTGTCGGTTGCAGTGATCTCCACCAAGTAGTCTTTCGCCGCCTCGTAGTCAAGGGGGTCTGTAAAACATTATACATTGGTAAAATGCATCAAACTACTTTTATGGTGTTTGCAATAAAGCAAACCAACATTCATTTCGTATAATAATCATCGACATTCTAATGTGAACGTTCACTCCAAACATTTTTTTTAAAATCGACATTGATTTATAATATGTACAAATACATACTCAAAAATACATTCGTAAAACTGCATATTTGATTGTAATGGTGCCGTGATTTACGCATCGGTCGATTTTAACTTTCAAACTTCTGTAAAAAATTCATTCTTAGCAAAGTTCTTGTTGAGACTAGATTTATTGCCATAGATCCGAACAAAATATGTCAAAAGAGTATCTTAACAATATTGAATAATCACACTCTTCTTGAATGCAGCTATAACTTGAAAATATTCCTTATTCGGAACAAGTGAAATCATTAGGTATGCACACGGTTTTACTGTTATGATCATGTTTCAAATAAATGATCGCATACTGGCAACATTATGGGCGCAACTTTAGTTTAAGTGACAATTCAACGTCATATTGATGTGAAACTTCTGCAAATTAGCGGAAGAAAACAGTTTATAGAATAACTAATACTATTGGGACGAATTTTCATGAAAATTGAATGTTAATTGAACACGGTTTAAATAGTAAAAAGGTACCACCGCCTTAGTATAGTTAAATAATAGTGTCGTCTTCGATGTTATTATAAAAATGGACATTTTACCTTTTCATTTCAAATTGTATTGTCGTGCTAGAATTGAAATAAAAAGTGTTTGTATTCCACTGTAATAATGAAATCCATGAATATACTTGTAGAGACTTGAAGACTGGTGACACCGGCGGCATCCGTGACCAGTGTGAAGTCGCTGGAGGGAGATTGCGAGCTGATGGCTATTGTAAGGGCATCGTTTTCCGCGTCTGCGCATTGCAAGTCAGTGATGACTACGAAACCACTGGCTATGAATAATAACATATGTTATGAAATAATATACGACTTTGGAAAATAAGCAAAATCATATGCAATGAACCTATGCCAAACACGTACGTGCTTTAATGAGGGTTTGTTTTTCAAATATTACACAACAGTATTGGTCGATATTTTTTATATTTAAATGTTTTATCTTAAACATTAATCAAACGTTTGAGCTGTAGGTAAGTATACAATCAATAACACGTGAATGGAATTTGAAAATCGTTTTAATAAATGCATTGAGGTCGTCATAAATGCTTGCAAGTACTAACTTTTATCCTCGGACACAGTCACTGTCCATGATGAAGGGGAACACAACGGCGTCACGTCATTGACGTTATTAACGTTCACCGTGACAAATCCTGTGGCCTATGTTATTGTGCATACAGATATAAGGTATGTTATAAATGCAGCATTATAGAAAAAATAAGCATACATTAGATTAGGGATCGAAAAGCTCAGAAAAATTAACACAATTAAATATGCTAAGGGTTACAGAAAAGTACTTCATAAGATCTTAAGACACCTATCAATATTGAATAAAACAATGATTGATGGAAGTGCATTACACAAGCTTGGGTGAAACATATTCCTCGAAAAATTGGCAGAATAAAACGAACATTTTAATCAAATATTGAAAGTAACGAACCGAACTTGGTGTTGAGCCATCGTCTCTTGCCACGACCGTTATGACGTACGATTGGTCTGTTTCGTAGTCCAAAGGCGAAACGAGGATAATCTTTCCAGTGGTCGGATCGATACGGAAGAAATTAAGTCCACCATTCGTCACTAAAACACCAAACACACGGTTCGTCAGGCATACGGAAATTGTACCGAGTATGAATGTAAATCAGAACATTCTTACAATTGCTCTAGACTGTCGTGCTCTGTTTTGTAAAGAAACTTATATATTGTAATATAATAGAAGTTCACGTAGGTATATTTTCTAGCCACATGTGATCCAAGGTCAAAACACACGCACTTCAGTAACACAAGATTGCACATGATTGGACATATCTCAGTTGAGTTGTCGTACTTTACTTTACCAATGGCCTTAAATGAAGACCTTTAACATTGACATAAGGACTTAATTTTACAGTGCGCCACTTAATATGATGGTGATTACTACAACAGTTAGTTAAAATCCTAAGCATGTTAAAAACTACGCTTTGACCTGAATTTGTGACGTTGACTGTATACCTTGTTATCTGATTTTTGCTCGTGACCTTAAATAATGACAATGGCATTTCACCTAGGAACCTGAATCTTGCTCACGATACTCCGTCGTATCTTGTTTATCACTTATGGTCAGAAATATGATAGATTCGGTCAATTTTTTGCAAATAATATTTGTTCAAGGAATACCAGAGTCATACTAAACATTTTTTTTTCGTTGTTCACGATTTCCATTTGTTGTTGTTCACGTAGCAGTACCGTCAACGAACCTGATTGAATAGAATGAGTAATGACGCCATCGGGAGAGTCACTAGAATCACCATCCGTTGCTACGTGTGTTGCTATGTCACTGCCCACGGCCGTGTCCTCGTCAACGTTTACGGTTATATCGGCTGGAAACACTGGCGTAAATTCGTTGGTCGGCTTTATTTCAATAACGACGGGAATAATCACCGAGTTGCTGGATGTGTCCGTTACCGTCACTTCCATATTGAACAGTTTGACGGTGCCATCGAAATCAACAGCTGCAAAAATAACATAATAATGAGACTATTACACACGGCTGAGCTGTGCCGGACGTCTGTTATCGGCCCTAGCCTCACAATTCGATTCATTCTTTGATTTGCGAATTAATGTTATTTATCACCTCTCATTAACTTCAACGTAATCATTAAATGTTGGCGCCATTTTGTTCACTTGAAGACCCATAATCCGATTCTTTTCAGATATGAAAGATCGTTCATACTAGGCATATAAGCAAGTTTGTATTTAGAAAATACGCTTGGAACAAATGGGTATATGAGAAAAAATACATGAACTGCATCAATTGTTTGTATAATCATGCGTGAACTCGAGTTAAACTTATGATTATGTTTGTGTTGTATTTCTCTTTCTATTTATAGCTGTTTCACAATATTCAATTTTCTAAGAAATCATCCCTCGTACCAGCCGAAAGTGTAATCCTGCCGGTATTGCTGATGGCAAATGTTGATCCGGTGTTGCCAGTAAGTGAGTAGGACAAAGTTTCTCCATCGGCATCGGAACATGCAAGCTGTACATACTGCAAGTGGAAAGGATTGCAACATTTGTATATTTGTTTAAGTTTTTTTGTAGTTTGCTTCGCAAGCTTGTATATTTTCAACGGTGAAAAAAAGCGAAGCTTCATGTTAAAAGTATTAATCACATTCTTTCCTGGTGTTTACAGGAAATATTGTTAATTTTTAACATAAAACCACAGTGACAATTATCGATGATTATCACTGTTTTATTGTGAAATGACTTTATTTTGTCAAATTTTACCCATTTGTATGTAAACCTCGTGTAAAGCATTGAAACATGTTTCCATTATATACACATATATACATGTGTGCGTATATAAAATTATGCTCCATACATTATCTTATTTAACTTCACTCACCGTCTGTGAGGTCAGAACCCCGGGCTCTGTGATAGATTCGAAAAACGAATTTGTGGTGCACGTTGGCTTCTCATCAGACACGCCGGTGACGGTTATAGTTACTACTGCAGTGACGGTCTTTGACGGCGACCCACCATCAGCGGCCTTCACTGTTAGCGGGTACGTTGTTAGGGTCTCATAATCAAGGGATCCAAGGACGGAAATGGCGCCGGATGTTGGGTCGAGCGCAAATTTCCCGTCACCATTACCAACTGCAATCATATGTTAGAGCAGCATGAAATATACAAATCCCCACACTTTCAATAAGCTTCATAATTACTGAAGTTATTTAGCATAAACTATTTTTCTACATTTGGCAACAGTGACCGTGATCTAAATGCCCCAAATGCAAGGTTTCCATGCAGGCTTGCTATATCCAAAGTTGTTGAATTCTAACTTAAATAATTGAAAAGCAAACACAATTTTGCCCTTAATTTTGTATTCTTAAAAGGTGCATTGTTCTCATAGTTGTTACTCAGAGTGGTTGCCATTTGTCATAAACATATATGTATTTATATTTAATAAAATATATATTGTACATATCGAGTTATAAAGTTGTTGCACGCAATCGTTCACGTTAATTGTCTAATTAAAACAGGGGAATAATAACGATAAATAAACGGTCAGAGTAATTAGCTTTGTTTAGTGACATCGCATGATGACCCTGAGGACATGTGGGAAGTTTCAGTTTCAGTTTAAGTGCACAAGTTACAATGATATGTATTTGTCATACGCAAACCTTTTCCACGTTCATAAGCTTGTCACGTAGATTAACTGGACTTTTTAATTCAATATGTGCAGTAGTTATAGAGATATGTACTTATTGCACGCAACACAAAAGTACAGTGTTTTCAATATATGCAGTATGCATAGAGATACAGAGAAGTACTCTAACGTAAATATGATATGTTTGTATTGCACTTGGTCATTGATCTCACAAAATAAGCTCGCATACTTGTTATAGGTTCAATAACACACCTGTATTCGAAACAGTTACATTGACATGTTTCACGTGTACTTTAACCACAGAGTTTGGCAGAAGCAAGCAGAGACAAATGTGAGCTTAAATAATAATAAGAGATATCCAAATGATACTTCTGATCCGCCGGAGAAAAAACATAAATACTGTGAGTATAGACTAACTTAACGAGAATACAGATAATACAGACACCTATTCCTGAAATATACGAGGCAGGTATATCGCAATTTGTATTCTACACCAAAACTTGTTTTAAAAATGAAAGACATTATCGATAACAGATTAATATAACTTGTTCAACAATTACATGTGTATTAAGGAACAAAAGATTAATGATAATAAAAAGTGTATGCCCTTACATATAATAGTATATGCTATTTCGCCATCCGTGCCTTTGTCAGAGTCCAGAGCGGTCAAAATTCCCACTTGGGCACCGTGGATGGCCGATTCAGCAATCTAGAAATAAAATTAAATAAAACTATACTTTTAATATTTTAGTATTAAATACATGTAGCTGATGAAAGGTAGTACCCAGTACATGCAGCCCCTCATTACATATAAATATCCGACCCTTACATCTAGGCATATATAAATGGTAATAATATGATATTAGTCTCACTTCGACCATTCAGTTTTGTGGAACGAATGCGTGCATGTTTAAGAACATTTCGAACCTAACTAGGTCCCCAACACACCCGAAGTCTCTTGTGCATACCACATGGGTATATATTTATCCGTCAAACTTGGATACCTTCTTTAACAATTGTTTTGTGTAATATTTCAATTTGTACTTTCAGACTTTTCATTTCGTTCAATGGGGGTACAACATTATTTCCCCGTCTTATAAGCTGCGTCTTTAACTCGCTCGCTGGTCGTGTGTGTTCACGCATACATAATAACTTCATCCCTACCCGATGCCGTATGATGCTTGCTAATGATTGTTAACCACAATGAACAATACATTTAACAAAGCATGCACAACATGTCTGTCAATACGTTCCATAAACGCTGGCATACTTTTATTAATTGTTAGTTGTGTATAAATTGTCTCAATCACAGTTTTAACTATTAAAATTAACAATCACATTTTGTGTATCTGAAAGAAAGTGAGAGGCTACATAATAATCTCACAGTAAAGGTAACATCGCTCAGTGTTGGCGTTTGTTCATTCACAGAGTTTACGGACACAAGAACGGACGATGTGCTGGAACGAGCCGGGCTTCCGTTGTCCGTCACCGTGACAATAAGTGTATAGAACGACGCCACGTTGCTAACATCCAAGTCAATTGGAGCTACAAAACAACCGTATACCCTGCGATTGATCATGTCCATTTAGCGTTTCATTGTGTTTGACTGTACGGGCAAATTGGTGAATAATTACGGAAAGTGTATTTGAACCTGGTTACAGTGTTAATTTACAAGAGACAGTTTTGTATCTAATTTGTTTCAAAACTTTTTTTTATCTTCCCTAATAATCTGTTTCATACTACTTCTGCAATATACTGTTCTACTGTTAAAAATATAAACATCGCTATGTCTATGTACAAAGTATTTACCGAGCAGATTTAGCTGGTTCCTCGTTGATGTGTCAAACCCAAAATATGACGTATACGTAGCCGGTGTACTTGACGCCTCGAGGGTGTATGTGAACGACGTACTTGGGTCTCCATCCGTCGCGGTGAGCGTTAGCAAAACGCCTTGTAAAAGATCAGATGTAAAAATCAACATCTCATAGAATATAGCCAATGTATTTGGTAAATAATTGTGGTTTTAAAAAAGCCCAGCTGAATATAAGTTGACGGCATTGTAATTGTTTTGATAAGATGCTGACAAATACTCCCATGGCCGAGGTGTGTGGTAAAAATATTTAAAAATGCAATCTCTTATATGAGGTTGGAATAAACTAGAAATAATGAATCAACAACTTAGTAGCGGGCTACTATTTTACGAACACATACCCGCTGTTTTGTCTTCATCGATATTCACGTAGTAGATGTTCTGTGCATACTTGGGCGTGTTGTCATTGACGTTATTCACGCTCACAGTTACCGATGCGGTCGCCTGATCAAATTTGAAAAGAGACATCACAATATACAATATACGTGAAGAATTTTCACAAAGTACCAAAGGAAACCAAAGTTATTCAACTAGTGTATCGAGATATTGCTATTAGTCAAGCAATGCATTAATGCAAGTGTACAATTTGTACAACAAATCAACAGTCCGGTCAGATGTTAAAGCTTTTAAGCAATAAAACAACGATTAAAATATTAGTTCACACATTTACATTGATGGACGTTTTTGCGATGTAAAACATATGATATTTTAAGAAAACGGCGATTTCTTAAAAAATAAATCCTGAAGAATACGCACCGAACGGGGGATTGCGCCGCCGTCAGTTGCCAATATAGTTATGACGAAAGCTTGAGCAGTTTCGTAGTCGAAAGGGCTTGCGAGACTAATCTTTGCTGTGGTCGGATCGATACTGAAGTGATTCAGTCCACCGTTTGTCACTAGAACACAGAAAAACACATTTGCTTCACTTACAACTGCTCTATTGTGCAGGAAGAAATACATTATTGTTTTGGAAATATAACGTATATTATCTACTTTAATGTGAAGGAACTATATGCAATCTTCAAATGTAAAATTGTGTAAAATTATAATAGGTATTGTTTATGCTTGCGAACGAGTTTAAAATATCGAACGACGCCATATAATAGTTCTCCCTAGGATTAAAACCGCATCTGTCGCAATATGATATATGTGTACAAGATATCCAGTGCGAAGAAGTTGCGGAGTGCTGTAAATAATATCCGAACATTTTCAATACATTTGTTCGCAAAAAAAGCTTTCCACTTGAAGTCGCCTACGAAGAAGAAAGTTCTACGAACCTGATTGAATAGAATAAAAAAACCTTTCCACTTGAAGTCGCCTACGAAGTAAAAAGTTCCACGAACCTGATTGAATAGAATACGTTAGGACGCCATCGGGGGTGTCGTTAGAATCACCATCCGTTGCTACGGGAGTTGCTATGTCACTGCCCACAGCCGTGTCCTCGTTAAAGTTCACGGTTATATCGGCTGGAAACACTGGCGCAAATTCGTTGGCTGGCTTTATTTCAATAACAACGGGAATTATAACAGAGTTGCTCGAAGTGTCCGTAACTGTCACATCCATATTGAACAGTTTGACGGCGCCATCGAAATCAACAGCTGCAAACAATATCATAATAATGAGGTTTTCATTAACGTTTTGAAATATTTTTATTAATATACAATAAGCTTTCGTTTATAATAAGCATATTTAAGTTAATCAGATTTCTACAGATAACTACATAGTTAAGAGTATTGTCAGCGAGTCCGTATTTAGAATATATGAGAAATTTACTATCGTACCAGACGAAAGTGTAATACTGCCGGTATTGCTGATGGCAAATGTTGCTCCGGTATTGCTTGCAAGTGAGTAGGACAAAGTTTCTCCATCGGCATCGGAACACGCAAGTTGCACATACTGAAAATGGAAAGGATTGCACCATATTTATATTAGTATTTTTTTTTTATTCCGTGTCGAACTTTCGTTTAAATTTAATGTTTGATGGGGATTCAGTTGCCAGAGGTTTCGACATTCTACACAAGATAGCATGAAACATATGAGTTGATACATTTATTCCTACAAACCTCGCTTGTACTACAGTCTGTGTTATAATGCAATCTTTGAAAGATGTGATACAGACGAAACTGGGCGCAGTCTAGCAAATATCAAAGGCGCTTGTGTATCTGTATCTTCTATCATCCATAAAAAGAGCGATGAACATATTTTTGTGGATTTGATATATATTACTCGAAGAACGGAATCATACGCAGCAAAAAGCTAGGCTTTAGAGAGAAAACTAAAAGTGAAAAATATCGGTGATTTTCACTGTTTCACAAGAAAATGACTTTGTTATTTTGTTGTGATGACGATATTATTCCCTAAAATGTACCGTTTAACATTGTTAGATGTGAACAAACGATCTAGAAACATTTCATATATGTGTTCAATGTCAAAATAGATTGTCGATTTTAAATCAGTCGTAACAAACGTCAGTTAATATTTGCACTCGTAGCTGCGCGACTCGTAAAAGTATTAATTTTTCTGATCACACGTGAATTGAAATCAATAATTTATCGAATTCAACGAATATCATTCATATACATAAACATACATGCGCGCGTATATAAAATTATGATCTATACATTATATGATTAAACTTCACTCACTGGCTGTGCGGTCGTAACGCCAGGCTCTGTGATAGATTCGAAAAACGCATGTGTCGTGCACGTTGGCTTCTCATCAGACACGCCGGTGACGGTTATAGTTACTACTGCAGTGACGGTCTTTGACGGCGACCCGCCATCAGCGGCCCTCACTGTTAGCGAGTACGTCTGGACAATGTCATAGTCGAGGGAACCAAGGACAGAAATGGCACCGGAAGTTGGGTCGACCGCAAATTTCCCGTCACCGTTACCAGCTACAAACAAAACATTTCAAGTAAAAAATGTTAGTGTGGGTGTACGGGGTAAAAGGTTTTAACAAAATGACCAAGCTTAAATGTAACTCTAAGTAAGATGTCACAGTTGGATGAACATTTTTGTCAGGAAAAACGATGAAAAAGAGTTGTCCCAAGACAAAGCGTTCGACTTTTTCTCCGCTTTGAAAATGCAAACCACAATACCTGTCAGTCATCTAGTATAATGACTGACAAGACATATCTTAAATAGTTACAAAGTAAGTTATGTACAACAATTAACGTCAACTTAAACATTAAAACAAAAACCGAGGACATGTACAAAACTAGATCATCCCAAACAAGGTCTGCATATAAACTACCTAAGCATTAATGCATTATTTCCATTAAAACCCTAGTTAATATGCGGAAAATCTTTCCTATTTAACAGCGAACTTCAACTCGACCTGATTCGGCTCAAATCAATTGCAAAAATTGTGTGCATGTATTCTCTAGCTAAATAATAAAGTTCAGCAAATACCCGAATGCATAGTCAAGGTATTTAGTCTAAACATTTTGATTTACTACCATAGATCTTAATCTGACTTGCCCAAAATTCAATCCCCGGCCAGGTCTTAATCTAAGCTACCATTACAAAAATGTACATCAAACACCTCAATCTGGGATTTCGTTTTTCAATTTTAGTTAATTCAGCGACCGTGACCAAACTGTGAAAAAGTGCAATCACACGTTAGAGCAACATGTAAGCAACCTGCTAACGAACTTTCATACTTACCGAAGTTATTTCAAACTAACTTTTATTCTATAGTTTGCAAAAGTGACCTTGACCTGAATGTCCCAAAGTGCAAGGTTTCCATAAAGGCATGTTGTATCCAAAGGTGTCCAATACTAACTTCAGTTTTTAAAAGCAAACACAATTTGTAACCTTAATTTTATAAGTTCAATGGGTGAATTATTCTGCTAATTGTGGATCGGAGTTGGTCCCTTGGTCATTGAACATAAACATATATATTTAATTGAATATATGTATTACACATAGATATTAAGTTGCTGCAAAAAATCCTTTAACTTAATTTTGTAACTAAAACAGGGGCATAATTATGACAATTTATAGGTCACAGAAATTGGACTCCTTCAGTGACCCTTATGGTGATCGTGAAGACAAGTCTGAAAGATCAATTTAAGATCTGAAGAAAATACAGAGATATGTACTTTTTGCACGTTAACCTTAACATAATTTTCATCTTACAATAACACGTACATTACCTGAACGTTTCAATTGATTATGTATAGTAGTTAAGGTATATACTTGTTGAATTCAAACTTTAACCTTTTAAATTAAATTTTATCTTACGCGAAAACGTTCATGAACCGGATGTTTCATAAAAACAAGAAAGCTGGTCAATGTTATAGTTGTTGGTCAGTGAATGTTCATAGAGAACATCTATACATATGCACATTTTTTTTCTGCAATAGCATAGAGATATACAGCAGCTGCACGCTTACGTTAACCTTTTTTTATTCAATATAAAACATATAATGTAAACATGTGCATAAGCAAGAACAAAGTAATATCATGCAGCAATAAAAATGTCAAACATATTTTACAAGATATGCTAGTTTTTATATATTTTTTGACCTTGTGTTTTTCTTTAGATTTAAAAGTTGTTGGTTTGTGGGTTTTTTGCTTTGTTTGTTTGTTAAAGATGTTTTTTTGAATAAATAATAATTAAAACTATAGATAAGTTGCATAAAGTCGGGTAGATAAACAACTGGATTAGATTATGAAAGTTTTATGTCTTTCCATTTTTGTTCAAAAATATGAAGTGTATCGTTGTTGAGGGCTATTTCTTTTTCAATTTGGATCATAAGTTTTAAATAATTTATAAAACAGTTCAAAGCAGGTGTTTGTTTTTTGTATTTCATGCTGAATATAAAAGATGTCATTAATATAACAATGTAGTTCACAGTGTTACTAATTTCTGGTATTTTAAAAGTATTTACACCGAAGCTATTATTAAAGAAAGACAGTTTTACTTTTAATTGTTGTTACTCTAGAAATGTTGTCAATTGATTCCATAGAGTTTGAAATGTTCAAACACTCCGAGAAAAGGTGTTCTATTGTTTCAATATGTTTGCTGCATAAATCACATAAATTTCTGTTGGATAGGTTGCATTTAAAAAGATATTTTTTATCTTTTTTTTCACTCAAAAGGACATATCATTGCTTATCGGCATGTAACATGTATGGACATAAATCAATGACCTCACAAATTAGCCCCAAATACTTAAAATTGAAAATGTTAAGTTAACATTGAATACATGTATAATAAACAGATATATTGTCATGTTTCGGGTTAACCTTAACCGGGGCATGACGCAGACGCAGACCGTGACAAATGCGTGTATAATATAGCTTAGACTAAGATTATTTCAGCTAAAAGAAACAATTAAAATATCTTATTGATACTCCGTATGCGCCGCAAAAAAACAACAACATAAAGCAATAAATGCGAGTATATTCTAAAATTAGACTAATATAGACACTATTTATGTAATACATGAGGCTGGTATACATATAATTGTGTATTCCACCACAAACATACATTAATTCAGCAATAATATATCGATTACTGATTATTTGAATCAGTGAAACAGTGTAACAAACGATTTGAAAAAAAAAGACATTACAATGTGTATGCCCTTACATATAATGGTATATGTTATTTCGCCATCCGCGCCTCTGTCAGAGTCCAGAGCGGTCACAATTCCCACTTGGGCACCGTGGTTGGCCGATTCAGCGATCTACAAGGAAATCAAGAGAAATGAATTGTCCATCAACTTTATATGTTTTACCACTAGCGGATGCCAGCGACGTACCAGGTTTGTGCATTTCCGCTTGATCCATGTAATGTTCCGAATCTTACATTTGTAGACAAATATAACGTGGTAAAAATTGGACGTAAGTATAAATCAAATTGTTTAGTTTTGTAAAACAAATGCAGGAACTCTTAATTAGAAGATTGACAACCTACAAAGCAACCCCCACATCATCCGCCCGTGGTTACCTAGGCATACCATACGGATATATAATAAACCGTAAAAATTCGAATCATACTGCTACAATTGTTTTGTTTGATATTGATAATGATCATATTCGCAGTTTCATTTCGTTAAATTCTGCTCCAAAAGTTTGCTTTCTCATAAATATTCTAAGTCTTTAACTCGCTCGCTCGCTGTGTATGTATGCGTGCATTATAAATTCTGCCCACCCTTGTGTCATTTGATGCTCGAGTTTGAT
This sequence comes from Dreissena polymorpha, assembly GCF_020536995.1. NCBI lineage: Eukaryota > Metazoa > Mollusca > Bivalvia > Myida > Dreissenidae > Dreissena > Dreissena polymorpha. The sequence continues at coordinate 41,765,191 of NC_068355.1, read as the reverse complement.
TGTAAAACAGAATGTATCATACATTTTGTTAAACAAGCGCAACATATCCGTCCATATCATCCATAAACGCTGGCACACTTATATAAATTGTTATTCGTTCGGAAGAAGTCGCAATAACAGTTATAATTATCTAAAACAATAATCAAATTGTGTGCATCTGAAACATAATTAAAGTCAAAAGAAGAATCTCACAGTAAAGGTAACAGCGCTCAATGTTGGCGTGTGTTCATTCACAGAGTTTACGGACACCAGAACGGACGATGTGCTGGAACGAGCCGGGCTTCCATTGTCCGTCACCATGACGACCAGTGTATAGAACGACTGCACGCCGCTAGTATCTAAGTCAATCGGAGCTAGAAAACAAAACAAACCTCTGCGATGGATCAAGATTTTGCTTGATATTAGTCATGATTAAATTGCTTCACGTGCTTTAAATGTAGAATTGTGATTGCAGGTACAGGCAAATAAGTTTATAATAACAGTGTATTCAAACTTCCTTGTTACAGTTTTTTTACAACAGAAATGCACTTATCTAATTTGTCTGAAAACTATTCATATATGTTCTTATCGGCGTGGGAAGTATTACTACTCAAATATACTGTTCTACATTTGCACGTATATACAGCGGTGTTTTCATGTAAAATGTGTTTCTTACCGAGCAGATTCAGCTGGTTCGTCGTTGTTGTATCAAACCTAAAATATGACGTATACGTAGCCGGTGTACTGGACGCCTCGAGTGTGTATGTGAACAACGTACCAGCGTCTCCATCCGTTGCGGTAAGCGTGACCAAAGCGCCTGGCAAAACAGCATGAGGTTCGAATGAAAATAAACATCTCAAACAAATGCAACTTAACATCTTACGCAATTAGTACCATTTATTGTGTCTATGCTTATTGTCTCGAAATCAACTTTCATGTGTGGTAGATACATGTTTCCATTTACACAAGATACTGGTCATTGGGCTCTTGTATAGGGTTTTGGTGAGAATTATAACAAAAACAAACACCACAATCAGGTTCGAAAGAAATGGAAACAATATATTAACAAATGGCTAGCGATAAATTGATAAACAAACATTTCACGGAAACATACCCGCTGTTCTGTCTTCATCGACAGCCACGTAGTAGATGTCCTGTGCAAACTTTGGCGTGTTATCATTAACGTCAGAAACGGTAATCGTGACAGAAGCTGTAGCCGAGTTTGTAGTAGTCACTTCGTTCGCTTTAACAACAAGAGTGTAGGTCATCGTTGTAGATAAATCGGCGTTCAATTCCCCCGCAACGCGTATGATACCGGTGTTTGAATCGATGGCAAACTTGTTGTCATTGTTTCCGCTAATTATCGAGTAGACAACCTTGTCAGCAGTGTCAGCGTCCGTGGCTGTTACAGTGACAACGCTTGCGCCAAGGATGGCGTCTTCAGCGATGCTATTGGTGTATGAGCTGGGATTGAACACAGGTGAAGCTTCGTTAACGTCCGTTATGGTTATACCGACTGATATGGTGGCGGTATGAACGCTGTCGGTGACTTCGATTGTGAACGCATAGTTGGTAGTGCCGCTTTCGTAATTCAAAGTGCCTGTGCGAATAGAGGTATCATAGTTTTCACATTAATATATATTACTCTTACCTGACATGCTATTTCAAGTGATTATCAAATTATTTTTTACGCTGACTTTTTTTTCGTAAGGAGTATTTTTGATAAGGAAAGCCATTTTTTTATAAATCATCAAATTTTTACACAACATAGCCAAAACTTCACCGCTAGATTTCCAAACATTATTGATGACTGACTGACACAATTGTAGTGAATTTTGACTTATACCTGCAGGTTTCAATTTCACCACACTGGTAGAAGTATCGACAGAGAAGGCTGTCATTGTGGAAGGCTTCACCGTGTATGTAAGAGAAACACTGTCCAAATCTGTACAGCCTAGGTCTGGGATAACTTCATAAAAAGTAGCTTCAAAACACGATGGAAATAATAATAATAATATTAAATATTTAGAGAGAATACATTTGGTTATAGTTACTATAAATAATCATGGAATATAAGTAAATTGGACATTTTTTTACATAAAATCGCACATGCACTTCTTCATAAGTAACACTGCCTGCAAATTTGAATATTGTTTGTTGAAAATGTTTATGATAATGCATGGGCAAGTTAATGACTTCGAACAGAATAACGGATAGATGCCGATAGTGATTCCAGAAAACCCTCTACACTTCTTAACGGGGGGGGGGGGGGGGGGTCTCCAGATAGTGTTTTATCACAATTCTTTAATGGAGGGGATGTTGTCTATGTGTATTGACGGTACCGAAATGATAACTTAAAATGGCGATTGTACCTATTTAATGTCATGTTACGAGCCCATGTGACCTTGACCTTGTACCTGTGTAAGGGTTCAGTAGATATCGTGCGAAAACAAAGTTCTACGGACAGACGTACCAATCGACTGACGGATGTGTACAAAGGGGGCATAATGACAGACTATTGCACAACACAGACATACACACACATTTAGTTATCTCGAAAGTGGATTTGAATTTTACATACCGCTGTTTTCGGGAACCGTAAGAAGAAACAGTAGTTGGCTGCAGGTTGGTGCCACGTCGTTGTCATCTTGCACGGTTACCGTAACTGTAGCGGAACCCTGCAATCGAGACAAGAATAGTGCATTGTAATTGAAACGAAGCCATGCAATCCAGACATGAATAGTGTTTTGCAAATGTTGCGACACGCTGCAATACATACATGAATAGTTTATTACAATTGAAACGGAGCCCGGCAATAAAGACATGAATAGTATATTGTTATTGTAGCGAAACCCTGCAATACAGACAGATACATGGTATTTTTTGTTTGTTCACATATTATGGGATTGTGTTTGGATCTGGAGAGAAGAAAAGTGCATCTATACTCGTTTCCACTTTTATATAGGTAAGATCAGTCTGAATTTAACAGAAAGTATTTATCATATCAATAAACTCATTTTTTAAGTTTTGCTTTATAAATGTCAATATAAATCACATGTTTATATGCCGTTTTTGCCATGTAAAACATATGATATTTTTAGAAAACGTCGATTTCTTAAAACTTAAATCCTAAAGAATACGCACCGAAAGGGGTGTTGAGCCACCGTCAGTTGCCAATATAGTTATGACGAAAGACTGAGCAGCTTCGTAGTCGAAAGGGCTTGCGAGACTAATCTTTCCTGTGGTCGGATCGATACTGAACTGATTCAGTCCACCGTTTGTTACTAGAACATACAAAAACACATTTGCTTCACTTAAAACTGTTCTATTGTACAGAAAGAAAGAAATTATTGTTTTGGAAATATAACGTATACTATCTATTGAATGTGAAGGAACTATATGCAATCTTCAAATATATTATTGTGTAAAAGTGTAATAGATAGTGTTTATGCTTGCGAACGAGTTAAACAATATCGAACGACGCCATTTAATAGTTCTCTCTATGATTCAAACCACATCCGCCGCAATATGATATATGTGTACAAGATATCCAGTTCGAAGAAGTTGCAGAGAGATGTAAATAATATCAGAACATTTTCAATACATTTTTTCGCAAAAAGCTTTCCACTATATGTCGCCGACAAAGTAGAAAGTTCCACGAACCTGATTGAATAGAATACGTTAAGACGCCATCGGGGGTGTCGTTAGAATCACCATCCGTTGCTACGTGAGTTGCTATGTCACTGCCCACAGCCGTGTCCTCGTTTAAGTTCACGGTTATATCGACTGGAAACACTGGCGCAAATTCGTTGGCTGGCTTTATTTCAATAACAACGGGAATTATAACAGAGTTGCTCGAAGTATCCGTAACTGTCACATCCATATTGAACAGTTTGACGGCGCCATCGAAATCAACAGCTGCAAACAATATCATAATAATGAGGTTTTCATTAACGTTTTGAAATATTTGTATTAATATACAATATGCTTTCGTTTATAATAAACATATTTAGGTTAATCAGGTTTCTACAGATAACTAAATAGTTAAGGACATAGTCCGTATTTATAACATATGAGAAATTTACTATCGTACCAGACGAAAGTGTAATACTGCCGGTATTGCTGATGGCAAATGTTGCTCCGGTATTGCGAGTAAGTGAGTAGGACAAAGTTTCTCCATCGGCATCGGAACATGCAAGTTGCACATACTGTAAGTGGAAAGGATTGCACCATATTTATATAAGTTTTTTTTATTCCGTGTCAAACTTTCGTTTAAATTTAAGGTTTGATGGGGATTCAGTTGCCTGGGGTTTCGACATTCTACACAAGATAGCATGAAACATATGAGTTGATACATTTATTCCTACAAACCTTGATTGTACTACAGTCGATGTTACAATGCAATCTTTGAAAGATGTCATACAAACGAAACTGGGCGCAGTCTAGCAAATATCAAAGACTCTTTTGTATATGTATCTTCTATCATCCATAAAAAGAGCGAAGGACATATTTTTGTGGATTTGATATATATTACTCGAAGAACGGAATCATACGCAGCAAAAAGCTAGGCTTTATAGAGAAAGCTAACAGTGAAAAATATCGGTGATTTTCACTGTTTCACTAGGAAATAACTTTGTTATTTTGTTGTTATGACGATATTATTTCCTAAAATGTACATTTAACCTTGTTAGATGTGAACAAACGATCTAGAAACATTTAATATATTTTTTTCAATGTCAAAATAGATTGTCGATTGTAAATCAGTCGTAACAAAAGTCTGTTAATATTTGCACTCGTAGCTGCGCGACTCGTGAAAGTATTAATTTTTCTGATCACACGTGAATTGAAATAAACAATTTATCGAATTCAACGAATATCACTTATGTATGATTAAACTTCACTCACTGCCTGTGTGTTCTGAACCCCAGGCTCTGTGATAGATTCGAAAAATGAATTTGTCGTGCACGTTGGCTTCTCATCAGACACGGCTGTGACGGTAATAGTAACTACTGCAGTGACGGTCTTTGACGGCGACCCGCCATCAGCGGCCTTCACTGTAAGCGAGTACGTCTGGAGAATGTCATAGTCGAGGGAACCAAGGACAGAAATGGCGCCGGAAGTTGGGTCGACCGCAAATTTCCCGTCACCGTTACCAGCTACAAACAAAACATTTCAAGTAAAAAATGTTAGTGTAGGTGTACGGGGTGAAAGGTTTTAACAAAATGACCAAGTTTAAATGTAACTCTTAGTAAGATGTCACAGTTGGATGAACATTTTTGTCAGGAAAAACGATAAACAAGAGTTTTCCCAAGACAAGGCGTTCGACTTTTTCTCCGCTTTGAAAATGCAAAGTACAATACCTGTCAGTCATCTAGTATAATGACTGACAAGACATATCTTAAATAGTTACAAAGTAAGTTATGTACAACAATTAACGTCAACTTAAACATTAAAACAAAAACCGAGGACATGTACAAAACTAGATCATCCCAAACAAGGTCTGCATATAAACTACCTAAGCATTAATGCATTTAATCCCACTTTTACAGCGAATTCGGTTGATTAAAGCCCCGTTGATTAAATGTCATCTATAATGAACGGCAGGAAATGACGTCAATATTTCGACGAAATGACGTCATAAATCCAGCGAAATAATCCAGTCAAACTAATTTTGTTAAAACAAAAAGGTTTACAAAATAAAAAGTGGTATAAATAGAATAATAGATTAGTGTTGATTATAGATCAGGTTTATCATGCTCGGCACGAAAACGAAAAAGAACTCGCCAAGGCTCGTGCTTTTTGTTTTCTAAGCCTCGCATGATAAACCTGATCTAAAGTCAACACTAACCTAATATCCTCTATATTTCCATTAAAACCCTAGTTAGTATGCGGAAAATCTTTCCTATTTCACAGCGAACTTCAACTCGACCTGATGCGGCTCAAATCAATTGCAACAATTGTGTTAATGTATTCTCTAGCTAAATAATAAAGTTCAGCAAACACCTGAATGCATAGTCAAGGTATTTAGTGTAAACATTTTGATTTATTACCATAGATCTTAATCTGACTTACCCAAAATTCAATCCCCGGCCAGGTCTTAATCTAAGCTACCTTTGCAAAAAGGTACATCAAACACCTCAATTTGAGATCGAGTTTTTCAATTTTAGTTAATTCAGCGAACGTGACCAAACTGTGAAAAAGTGCAATCACGCGTTAGAGTAACATGTAAGCAACCTGCTAAAGAACTCTCATACTTGCCGAAGTTATTTCAAACAAACTTTTATTCTATAATTTGCAAAAGTGACCTTGACCTAAATGTCCCAAAGTGCAAGGTTTCCATGCAGGCATGTTGTATCCAAAGGTGTCCAATGCTAAGTTCAGTTTTTAAAAAGCAAACACAATTTGTAACCTTAATTTTATACGTTCAATGGGTGAATTATTCTGCTAATTGTGGATCGGAGTTGTTCCCTTGGTCATTGAACATAAACATCTATATTTAATTGAATATATGTATTACATATAGATATTTAGTTGTTGCAAAAAATCCTTAAACTTATTTTTGTAAGTAAAACAGGGGCATAATTATGACAACTTATAGGTCACAGAAATTAGACTCGTTCAGTGACCCCCATGATGATCGTGAAGACAAGTCTGAAAGATCAATTTAAGATCTGAAGAAAATACAGAGATAAGTAATTTTTGCACGTTAACCTTAACCTAATTTTCATCTTACAATAACACGTTCATTACCTGAACGTTTCAATTGAATATGTGTAGTAGTTACAGTATATGCTTGAATATCGAGCTGGGGCGAATGTCGAGCCAGCTCTGACATCGACATTCGGCAAAACTCGCGAATATCGAGCTGGGGCGAATGTCGAGCCAGGTCTTACATCGACATTCGGCAATACTCGCGAATATCGAGCTGGAGCGAATGTCTAGCCAGGTCTGACATCGACATTCGGCAATACTCGCGAATATCGAGCTGGAGCGAATGTCGAGCCAGGTCTGACATCGACATTCAGCAAACAACCCGAATATCGAGCAGGGCGAATGTCGAGCCAGCTCTGACATCGACATTCGGCAAAAAACCCGAATATCGAGCTGGGGCGAATGTCGAGCAAGCACTGACATCGACATTCGGCAAAACTCGCGAATATCGAGCTGTGACGAATGTCGAGCCAGGTTTGACATCGACATTCGGCAAAAGTCCCGAATATCGAGCTGGGACGAATGTCGAGCCAGCTCTGACATCGGCATTCGGCAAAAAAAACCCGAATAACGAGCTGGGGCGAATGTCGAGCCAGCTCTGACATCGACATTTGACAAAACTGGCGAATATCGAGCTGGGACGAATGTCGAGCCAGGTCTGACATCGATTTTCGGCAAAAGTCCCGAATATCGAGCTGGGACGAATGTCGAGTCAGCTATGATATCGGCATTCGGCAAAAAAAACGATTAACGAGCTGGGGCGAATGTCGAGCCAGCTCTGATATCGACATTCGGCAAAAAAACGAATATCGAGCTGGGGCAAATGTCGAGACTTTTGCCGAATGTCGATGTCAGAGCTGGCTCGACATTCGCCCCAGCTCAATATTCGGGACTTTTGCCGAATGTCGATGTCAGAGCTGGCTCGACATTCGTCCCAGCTCGATATTCGGGACTTTTACCGAATGTCGATGTCAGAGCTTGCTCGACATTCGCCCCAGCTCGATATTCGGGACTTTTGCCGAATGTCGATGTCAGAGCTGGCTCGACATTAGCCCCAGATCGATATTCGTGACTTTTGCCAAATGTCGATGTCAGAGCTGGCTCGACATTCGCCCCAGCTCGATATTCGGGTTTTTTGTCGAATGCCGATGTCAGAGCTAGCTCGACATTCGCCCCTGCTCGATATTCGGGTTTTTTGTCGAATGTCGATGTCAGAGCTGGCTCGACATTCGCCCCAGCTCGATATTCGGGACTTTTGTCGAATGTCGATGTCAGAGCTGGCTCGACATTCGCCCTAGCTCGATATTCGAATGTCGAATGTCGATTTCCGATGTCAGTGCCAGCTTAACGCACCTGTTGTTTTTTTTAATATATAATAATTGAAACTATAGATGAGTTGCATAAAGTCGGGTAGATAAACAACTGGACTAGGTTATTAAAGTTTTATGTCTTTCCATTATTGTTCAAAAATATGAAGTGTATCGTTGTTGAGGGCTATTTCTTTTTTAATTTGGATCTTTAGTGTTAAATAATTTATAAAACAGTTCAAAGCAGGTGTTTGTTTTTTGTATTTCATGCTGAATATGAAATATGTCTTTAATATAACAATGTAGTTCACAGTGTTATTAATTTCTGGTGTTTAAAAAGTATTTACACCGAAGCTGATATTTAAGAGAGACAGTTTTACTTTTAATTGTTGTTACTAGACTTGCGACACCTTAAGGGTTTCGCGGGATGGAATGAGTGGGGAGGTTTTTTTTTTTTTCAATTTTCACCTTCCGGACGCAAGGACCCTCTGGACGTGAAACACCAGCTTTCCAACACTATATGATTCCAGTTCTAAAGCACATATTGCATTAGTTCAAGGAGAAGAACATAAAACGGCATATTCACAAATCTCTGGAAAACAAACAGTGCTAAAAAATATTTTAAGTAGTCATTTACTATTTAATTGATTATGTCCTCTGATTGTTGCATCTTTAATTTAAATATGTGTTCCTATATGCATTTATTGTTGTATTGACTTAAAAAACTAAAATGGATGCCCATTCTTAGTTTGCTGTCTTAGTCTACCCTAAAATTATACATGTTTTTTTGCATAATTGAATTATCAAAAACTGCATACTTTTAAAGGCATTGTCAGAGTTAATTGGTTAAGTTAGAGACAAAGTAAAGCAAATATATTCATTTTTCTTAAAATGAATCATCCTCTGAAGCCCCCACTGGGATTCAAACCCAGATCTCTTTCCTCTGGGAAGGAAAGTATTCTATCTTGAAATACAAGGGCAAGTAAGAGGACAAATTGCAATTTTAAACCTATAAACATATAAACTTAATTTTTCACATGACCTTAGAAACAAAACAGACATCTCTGAATCTGAAATACATTACAGTTACAATTCAGGTTTTTAGTATTGTGCGTTGTACATGAATGTTTAAGTATTGTATTTATCCTTGGTACACAGAACTGCCTAAAGATGCGTAAAATACCAGTTTTCAAATCTGAAAATATCCCATGTGTTTGTTTTACTCTGTAAGTATCCCTATTTTATTTCAATAAAGCAGTTTTTCCTTCTCCTGAAAATTTAACTAAATGTCAGTTATGCTACTTTTTACATTCAGCAAATGACACGTGTCAGTTATGTCAATTTTGAAAATTTGGTAAAAACATTATTTTTACCAAAAAGGTAGACTTAATATTATTAAACAGTTGATGTATGTCACCTTAATAAAAAACACAAAAATGGGAAAGAAATAAAATGTATAAAAATGTCATTTACATGACTTATAACATTAAGTAGACGATATAGCTTTGATACTTAAGGATAAGAGTAGACCTTAACACAAATAGGATAAGAGTACACCTGAACACAAAATTTACCCAAATTTTCAATTTTCTAACTATTAAAGGGGGCATTATTCTGTCAAAAAACAGAAAAAAATGGGTACGAAAAAATTATGCCGAAAACAATATATGCTACAATTGCTTGGGGTCTTGACCACCAAAACGGCTTGGATTTTAATTATGCTGAAATAACTCGGGGTCATGACCACCAAACTGGCTTAGAATTAAATTATGCTGAAATAGCTCAGGATCTTGACCACCAACCTGGCTTGGATTATTATGCTGAAAAAGCTAGGGGTCTTGATCACCAAACTGGCTTGGATTTTAATTATGCTGAAATAGCTCGGGATCTTTACCACCAAACTGGCTTGGATTTGAATTATGCTCATAGTTTGGGTTCTTGACCACCACACTGGCTTGCATTTTAATTATGCTGAAATAGCTCAGGATCTTGACCACCAAACTGGCTTGGATTTTAATTATGCAAAATTGTTCAGGATCTTTACCACCAAACTGGCTTGGATTTTAAATATGCGGAAATAGCTCGAGGTCTCGGCGATGAAACTGGCTATGGTTTAAATTATGCTGAAAAAGCTCGGGTTCTTGATCACCAAACTGGCCTTGATTTTAATTATACCGAATTATACCTGACTTTGATTTTAAATATGCTGAAATAGCTCAGGGTCTCCCCCACGAAACTGGCTAGGATTTTAATTATGCTGAAAAAGCTTGGGGTCTTGACCACCAAACTGGCCTGGATTTTAATTATACCGAAAAAGTTCAGGATCTTGAACACTAAACTGACTTGGATTTTTATTATGCTAAAAAAGCTCGGGGTCTTGACAACCAAACTGGCTTGGATTTTAAATATACCGAAATAGTCCAGGATCTTGACCACTAAACTGACTTGGATTTTAATTATGCTGAAATAGCTCGGGGTCTCTGCACCAAACTGGCCTGGATTTTAATTATGGCGAGAAAGCTCGGGTCTTGACCACAAAAATGGCTTGGATTTTAATTATGCTGAAATAGCTTGGGATCTTTACCACCAAAGTGGGCGGGGCCCTGGGGTGGGTAATGTGAACATGGATGGTCAAGATAGACTGTGTTGTCATAAGAAATCTTAAGTATTAATTTGAAGTCAATTGGTTAAAAATGGTGCGGCAGAGGCCGACGCGTATTCCCACGCCGCATGTTTGACCCAGGGGGCGCCCCAAGGGTTGGTAATGCGGCCATGCATGGTTGAGATTGACCGTATTGTCATAAGAGATTTTGAGTGCTTGACAGGTTACTGTAAGCCATCATGGAGAGCGGGGGGTTTATGTGGGTTGGTGGTAATTTAAAAGATGAACTTTCAAAAATAATTATTAAAAAAAAAATTTGGGAGGGGGGGATTCTGGGGTGGGGCATGGGGGATAGTTTGGGTGCAGTGCATTGTGGTATGTCAGGTAAGTGTTGCTTTGTCAAAGTATGAATCAAATGTGATCATAAATAAAGAAGTTATGGCAATTAAGCAAATGTTCAATTATCTAAGTATGAAAGGGGCAATAATTCTGTCAAATGCTTGATACAGTTGTCTGTTCTTGTTTATAGATTGGGATCATGTTGGTAAAGAAATATGCAAAATATGAAAGCAATATGTCAAAGGACATAGAACATATTTGAGGTGGTATGCAAATTTAAACATAGATTTATCAATTATATATGCATATTCTAAGTATAAAAGGGCAATAATTCTGTCAAAATGCTTGATACAGTTGTCTGCTCTTGTTTATAGATTGGGATCATGTTGGTTATGAAGTATGCAAAATATGAAAGCAATATGTCAAAGGACAAAGAAAATATTTGAGGTGGTATGCAAACTTTAACATAGATTTATCAATAATATGCATATTGTAAGTATAAAAGGGGCAATAATTCCGTCAAAATGCTTGATACAGTTGTCTGCTCTTGTTTATAGATTAGGGTCATGTTGGTAAAGAAGTACATGTATGAACTAGTGACCTCAAAATCAATAGGGGTCATCTGCGAGTCATGATCAATGTACCTATTAAGTTTCATGATCCTAGGCATAAGCGTTATTGAATTATCATCCGGAAACCATTTTACTATTTCGGGTTACCGTGACCTTAATCTTTGACCTAGTGACCTGAAAATCTATAGGGGTCATCTGCGAGTCATGATCAATCTACCTTTCAAGTTTCATGATCCTAGCCATAAGCGTTCTTGAATTATCATCCGGAAACCATTTTACTATTTCGGGTCACAGTGACCTTGACCTTCGACCTAGTGACCTATGAATCAATAGGGGTCATCTGCGAGTCATGATCAATGTACCTATGAAGTTTCATGATCCTAGGCCTAAGCGTTCTTGAGTTATCATCGGGAAACCACCTGGTGGACGGACCGACCAACCGACAGACCGACATGTGCAAAGCAATATACCCCCTCTTCTTCGAAGGGGGGGGGCATAAAAAAATATATAAATAATTTGTTAAAGTAAAAAGAAAATATTTGGGGTTGTACACAAACGTTAACATGTGCACGCTAACGGTAACGCCGACGTGATCAGGATAGCTCCATTATATATATTTCATATATAGTAGTCGAGCTATAAATGAGTGAAAATCTCTGACCCGTCCCCACCCCAACCCCTATAACTTTTGACCCAGGGGTCAGATCAAAATTCCAAATAGTGCAGGGTTGCACATAATGCTCATAGCTACCATGTGTTTAAGTTTCAAGGTTCTAGTGCTTATGGTGTAAGAAATAGTGGCTAGGACAGACGGACAGACTGATGGTGGAGATAACTACAATGAACCTGTTTACAGCCAACTAACGCTGCCAACAAAGCACAAGCTTTACGTGTCACAGGGCTTTCCTTAGACCTTAAATCTCAAGAGTCAAGGACTCTTGGGACCATATTTTCAAGAGTCAAAATCAAACTTATAAGAGTCCTAATAATAACGCAGGAGAGTCAATGATTTTTTTGCAATTTAAGCAAATTACTGAGGTATAATATATAAAAAGCAACAAATTAAAAGATATGTTAACATTTATTTCTTACATTGTACTGTTACTACAACACTATGCATTCAAACACAATATCTCAATGATTAATAAATACAAAACATGTATTCTAATACAAAATTTACTTCATGTATACAGCAGAGTAATATGTCATATGTTCTAAACAACATCTCAAATAGTAATATGTCATATCATGTCTTACACAACATCTCAGAGAGCAATATGTCATATGTCCTACAAAACATCTCAAAGATTACATACAAAATATGTATTCTAATACAACATTTACTTTATGTATACAGCAAAACAATATGTCATATGTCCTACAAACTAACAATCATTTGAGCAAATAAATAAATCATTCGTGCATTTAAAGAGTGATCTCAAATGGGCGCCCTAGTAAAGAAAAGGTTATAAAACAACACTATGACTACACACACACACAACTAGCATAAAACAAGCAAACTATCACTTTCTTCTCTTGCACATGTCCTGAAACCTGCGCAGCACATTCTGGGATGGTATAACAGATTCTGGGATCCAATAACTTTGTTTGACCGTTTCGCTTGGCTATTAAATGAAGAATGATATACAAAATGTTAAAAAAACACATTTCCGCTGGCTATCACAAAAAAACATACGGGTGGCACCTTAACACAATAGCCTATATAAATCGGTAAACTATAAAAGGAAATTATTTCTACTCACCGATAAAGGTGGCTCCATATTTAATCCCATTAAAAATTCCGACACCCTTAAATTATTTCATGTGCCATCTTCACTGAAGACGTGCGACAAACACGCCGTTTTCTATGCCTTCTCAAACGGTCAATTATTACACCTACATGTATTTTGTAATCAATTAGCACATGCGAAAATTGTTACTTTGCCACAAGGTCAGTTATATCGGTTCTATAGTTATTTTTAGCAACTTTGATGCAAAGCGTGTAATTTGACGCTGTAGACAGTACATATGACAGCATAACTTTCGCGCGCCTTTGAATTGAGCAAACATGAAGTAAAACAGTGATGGGTGCATTCAGATTTGGAAATACATTCTGACATATTCTGGAAATATCTCAAAATATGCTTTACAGTGTACTGTGGATATGGATGTTATTATTTTATATTGAATATTATTAAAACTGACGCGGATGAGTCCATTCTGTTTTGGGGGGTTTATAGTTCTTCTTAAATACTCTGAGCTTTTATGTGTACATACGTACAGCTCAGAGGGTCAATACCTGGGAGTTGGATTATAACAAATAGGTGGGTTTAATACACGTCTTTTCCTCAAACAGCTGATAACCAACGCTATGATAAATAATGAAAAGTTAATACGCGCATCATCGAACCAGCAGCGTTTTAATTGGTCAATACTAGATTTCAAAATTAACCAAACTCCGCCTACTGGGTGGACTTGTGCTTCGATGATTGGAAGCGGGCGTTTACGATTAGCGTCTACTAAATGAGATACTCCGCCCCGAGCCAATTATCGCTTAGTCTTAACAACTTTTGATCTCGTTGACGCATGTCGGTATATTCCCCCGGGTCAAATGTGACGCATGACATAATTTTCTCAAGAGTCAAAAAGGGGTCTTCTGTAATTTTCAAGCGTCAAAACCCGGGAGCTCGGGTCAAAGGAAAGCCCTGGTGTCAGTATGTGGCACTATCTATACAAACTGCATAAGAAATAACAAGACGCTTAGGGTTTGAGGGACACCAAACCTGATTATGAGTCGTCCACACCTTAAGCATCTTAACCCTTTGCATGCTGGGAAATTTGTCGTCTGCTAAAATGTCGTCTGCTGAATTTCTAAAATTAGCATTTTCTTCGATTTTTTTTCAAAGAATACTATCAGAATAGCAAACAGTTTGGATCCTGATGAGACGCCACGTTCTGTGGCGTCTCATCTGGATCCAAACTGTTTTCAAAGGCCTTTAAAATTCGGTTCCCGCACTGAAAGGGTTAAATATACTTATTTGCTTGTGTACATGTACCTGATAATAAATTATTATTATTACCTGTTTTGGCATCAACAAGCTTTATCAATTTGCCCTCAAATTTTGCACATAAACGCTACACGATCAACCAATATGCCTTTTCATTTCAAGTTGGAAAGCAATTTAGCCCTTATTCGGCCATAATAGGGTGGAGGATCGATTTAAAATACAACTGTTCCAGATACAAAAATATTAATTCATTTATTTAATGCACTTATTTTCTTCTCTTTTGCTACGAAATGACCAGTCATATTTTGCACTAGCAGATGATATTTCTTTTTTTACATATGAAAGGTAAAAAGAAATTCAAGCAGCATTTTATAATATAATTTTAAAAATGCACTAAATCATGCACTTAAAAACAATATTATTGTGATTCTGTAATTTATAATCATATTAATAATGCCTCATTTTTCTCCATTTTATGGTTTACTATCTATTTTTCCCAATTTTATGGTTTATCTTGCTTATTTTCTGAATTCAAAAGACACTGGCTTAAAAAAACTGTCTATGCATGTAACTGTATATTGAAATCTCATTATGAGTGATTATAAATGCATGATAAAATTCTAACATGTTATGTTATAGATAAATCTATATTGTTTGTATTTTTCCTAAACATTATTAGCCACCGTTGTGGTCAAACATATTTTTTTGTTTTATTAATGACGTTGTTTCACAGATTACTGTAACAGAGCTACAGATTAGGTGCGCATTTGTGTAAATACCCAATGTAAAATTGCCGATTACGCATAGAAAAATAAAACCATGCGCTCCGAAACCCAATTGAAATTGTCGATTAAGCATATCATATTTTTCCTTTGCATAACGAGTAAATCTGTCCCGGAAATACCCTGGTCCGAAATACCCAGATTCTTTCCGCTTTGTCCAAGCGCTTTCAGTATACGTGTTATTGTTGTGAAAATGTATATGTTAATGTTATACTTGTTATGTACAAACTGACTTAAAATAAAATTTGTATTTGTATATTTGTATACCATGTGCTCAAGTGTTTTCAAATTCAGAATGACATTTCCCGGTATTTTAGAATATTCTGGCTTGTTTTGTTAACAAATTGTAGTGTAAATACAAACTCAAAGTAAATATTTAAAACTACCCGATTCACACTGAAATCAGTTTTATAATCCACAAAACGTATGTTGTTCATCACAAATAACAGATTTCAGAAAACAAAGGTAATGTTTACAATATCAGCAAAAGATGTCAAGGATGATCCGACAGTATCCAAATTAAAACTAGTCTTGGACAAAGCGACAATGGCTTCAAAATTGTGAATTTCAGACTGATGAGAGTTATTTTCATCTATTGTTAGACGCATTTGAAACGTTTAAACCTTAAAATATTCCTCGATGCAGTAATTTATATTCATTCACCAATATATGTAGAAATGTATCCAAGAAAATGAGTATTCTTTGATTTATAGCGTGACATAAATATGTTACGACTCTGGTTGACTTTCGATACAGAGTTGGCTTCAGAGTACAGGTATGTCAATACCATATAAATTGTACGCTGAAGTTTCTTTAGCTAATATTTTTCTAATGTTGACAGACCATTGACATTGCTGGGGTTTGTTGATTTAAAGACTTATTATCATCACGGGCAGAAAAACATTATAGACATTAAACAGCGCGTCATTAAGAAGACAACAGCTGCACAACTGTATGGTAAAAGGTAAATATGTATCTTAATAATTATGTTGACAACTAGCTTACGTAGCAACGTCCGAAAATATGAAATATCCGACATGTATTTCAATATTTAAAATTCAAGATATAATGACGACTGAACTGTTTTACTTTAAGGAAAAAACGGTAAAACTATGTTGAAAATGAAACACAACAAACTAAATACTTATCTGTTACGGCTAAACGACAAATTATCCCAATATAACACTGTCATTGAATCGCACATGTCAATTATAATTATTCCCCTTGAAAGTTAATGCATATTGATATAACGAATTCATCAAACGTTATCAAACATTAGTAATTTGAATTGCATCGGATTCGCACAATATTATGTGGATGTAAATCCGATCCGGTTGTTGTTTATGTGTCAAGCTCATTTTGTCAGTGACTGAGTGAGATATAATAAATTTCTTCCGTAGTAAAATCTACTGTAAAGTACACAATGATACTTACGTAATTCTGTCGTATCCGTCTGAATTAACATCCGCTGCACAAAATATAGACATTTGTATTAATGATAATTAAACACAATCATATTTTCTGTGTTTATTGAATTAATAACACTGAGTTTCTTTGTCGCGTTACAAGATGGCGGATGTCTAACGCTGTTTGTGAAGTGACGTCACAATGTTTATCTGTGCGCGTGCCCTTTCCCATAAAAGTATTTAAACACAAAATACTCGAAAACTTGATTTTTGCCAGGTATAACGCCTACGCCAACAGGTAGATCGCATTCTGATCCATATACACGTCAAATTTCAGCAAACGTGTTCGGCCAGTTTTCAAGACTCCCAAATCGCGGCTATATGCGCCAGCTTAACGAAACTTAGCCCCCTTAATCATTCGTTCGAATGAACGTCATCAATGATGACGTCCAATACATCACTCATTCCATACTCTAGAAATGTTGTCAATTGATTCCATAGAGTTTGAAAATGTTCAGACACTCCGAGAAAAGGTGTTCTATTGTTTCAATATGTTCGCTGCATATATCACATACATTTGTGTTGGATAGGTTGCATTTAAAAATATATTTTTTTATCTTTTTTCACTCAAAAGGACATACCGTTGCTTATCGGCAGGTAACATGTATGTAAATAAATCAATGACCTCACAAATTAGCCCCAAATGCTTAAAATTGAATAATTTAAGTTAACATTGAATACATGTATAATAAACAGATATATTGTCATGTTTCAGGTTAACCTTAACCGGGGCATTACGCAGACGCAGACCGTGACAAATGCGTGTATAGTTTAGACTAAGATTATTTCAGCTAAAAGAAACAATTAAAATATCTTATTGATACTTCGTATGCGCCGCAAAAAAAACAACATAAAGCAATAAATGCGAGTATATTATAAACTAAGACTAGTAGTTGTGAAAACAGCAAAGCGATGAATAATATAGACACGTATTCATGTAATACATGAGGCTGGTAAACATTTCAGTGTGTATTCCACCACAAACATACATTACTACAGCAATAATATATCGATTACTGATTATTTTAATCAGTGAAACAGTGTAACGAATGTTTTGAAAAAAATACATTACGATGTGTTTGCCCTTACATATAATGGTATATGTTATTTCGCCATCCGCGCCTCTGTCAGAGTCCAGAGCGGTCACAATTCCCACTTGGGCACCGTGGTTGGCCGATTCAGCGATCTACAAGGAAATCAAGAGAAATGAACTGTGCATCATCTTTATATGTTTTACCACTAGCGGATGCCAGCGACGTACCAGGTTTGTGCATTTCCGCTTGATTCATGTTATGTTCCGAATCTTACATTTGTAGACAAATATAACGTGGTAAAAATTGGACGTAAGTATAAAATTGTTTAAATTGTTTAGTTTTGTAAAACAAATGCAGGAACTCTTAATTAGAACACTGACAACCTACTAAGCAACCCCCACATCATCCGCCCGTGGTTACCTAGGCCTACCATACGGATATAAAATAAACCGTAAAAATTCGAAACATACTGCAACAATTGTTTTGTTTAATATTGATAATGATTATATTCGCAGTTTCATTTTGTTAAATTCTGCTCCAAAAGTGTCCTTTCTAATATTCTAAGTCTTTAACTCGCTCGCTCGCTGTGTATGTATGCGTGCATTAAATTCTGCCCACCCTGGTGTCATTTGATGCTCGAATATGATTGTAAAACAGAATGCATGATACATTTTGTTAAACAAGCGCAACATATCCGTCCATATCATCCATAAACGCTTTCACACTTATATAAATTGTTATTCGTTCGGAAGATGTCGCAATAAGTTATAATTATCTAAAACAATAATCAAATTTTGTGTATGTGAAACATAATGAAAATAAAAAGAAGAATCTCACAGTAAAAGTAACAGCGCTAAATGTTGGCGTGTGTTCATTCACAGAGCTTACGGACACCAGAACGGACGATGTGCTGGAACGAGGCGGGCTTCCGTTGTCCGTCACCATGAAGACCAGTGTATAGAACGACTGCACGCCGCTAGTATCTAAGTCAATCGGAGCTAGAAAACAAAACAAAACTCTGCGATGGATCAAGATTTTGCTTGATATTAGTCATGCTTAAATTGCTTCACGTGCTTTAAATGTAGAATTGTGTTTGAAGGTACAGGCAAATAAGTTTATAATAACAGTGTATTCAAACTTCCTTGTTACAGTTTTTTACAACAGAAATGTACTTATCTAATTTGTCTGAAAACTATTCATATATGTTTTTATCGGCGTGGGTAGTATTACTACTCAAATATACTGTTCTACATTTGCACGTATAAAAGTGATCTAGAGTCGGACACGATCTGAAGTCGGACGTTTTTGGACCCGTTTTTCTGTCGATTTTAGACAGTTCAGCATTTAAACAAGTGTACATTAACCGAAATAAATATTTAAACCAATAAAATAAGTCGTTTCTCTTTTGAAGCGTACTTCCCAGCATTCCTGAAGTTCATTTCTAAAAATACCTTCACGGGCGCGAATTTCAAAATTGACAACGCAAAAGAAGTAAGTTTTGTTTGCGTTTGAAACAGTCTAGCAGTGTTAAAATCTGTTTAAGCAATTGACATCATTGTTAAAGCTGTAGATTTATGATCATTTTGTAAACTAAATTTAAGTTTAATCGTAGTTTCTTTAGATTGATCAACAAATTTCCCCACCGACAACATGAACTATTTTAGATATTGAGTCGGACAGCAAAACAACGCAATTCGATATTGAGTCGGACACTGTCAGACTCAATGTCAGTTGTGAATAAACAATGTTTAGCCTATATTTACAAATGAAAGTTTATAGATAGGTCTCAAATACAGAAATAAGCCTATTTTATTACGGGTTTACGTTGAACTAAATGCAAATGTTGACAAGTCCAATAGCTCTTATATGTTCCATTCATCAAACAGTTTACTCGGTCTGTGCTAGATTGTTCTAATGACTTTGTGCAAAGTGTTGCTTTTTTACTTCTTTTGTTTAAAAGTTAATTTCCAGCATAAAATGAGCACGTAAACCAAATTCTTACATGTTGCGCTTTCCGAAATTCGTTGATATATTACGATGTTTATTCATACAAAAATATCATGTGAGAAATTGGGCTACGTTGGTAATAATAGGATTTTACCACTATTTTACACTGTTTGCATTTGTAGTTATTAGTTTGTGCTGTCGTATTTCACTTTGTAATTAATAGGATGAAGAACGTGATAATTCGCAAGTTTTGTGTTGTCGGTATGCACCATACAGGTGCGAAGCAGCTAGAAGTCGGTCCATTGCATTATTGTCGCCATGAACCTGGTAACCGAAAGGACTGTAATGCGATTGCAGTTTATGGAGACTCACACCTGCACCAGGGCCGATATTATCTTCGCCGTGAAGATGCCCTTAAGCTCAAGACTGTATTGAATTTTGCAAAAGGGTCGTGTTAACTTCGGGCCAAAAATGTCCCCAGAAAAGTTTTCAAAGCTGCGCGGGCCGATGCAGAATTGCAGCATCGGCTTCGTTGCTGCGAAACAGATGCAGACTCCATAGCTGAGCCTGAGATATTAAAGAGTTCATACATATATAAAATTTATTAACATTCTGTGAAATTTGACAGTGCAGCTACAGTTGACAGTTTCTTATTTTCAATGTTTTATTCATTATGTTTGTTTATATTTGCCAATAAATAAAATAAATGTATTTAAAACGTATCGGCTTAATTTTTGATACTTCAGTGGCTCTATATAATCGGGATGTCTGTTCGCCGCGATGAATATAATGTTCCCAAATCGTCTTTGCCTGATAGGGTGACTGGTAAAGCACGGCGCTACCTGGGGTAAAAAGCACAAAATGTCCTCGACTGATGAAAAGGCTCTTATTGAGGCCGCCACTTCATAAGCGGCCAGGGGTTTTGGGTTTAGTAAAAGTAACATTTTAAGGTACGTGGGGAGGCGCATCGTTTAAGCGTGGCAGGCCTTTGGATATGTTGTGGATATTAATAAAGTTGAAAGCTCGGAACCCTGAGTTCTCCTTGCGAAGCCCTCAGATAACTGCAGCAAACAGGCACACGGCCATGACATGTAATGCACCAAAAGAAAAAAAAGTCGCGTACACACATGTTTGAGTGGTTTTGTAACTGGATTACTCATAAATACGAATTAGAAATTATGCTGTACATTGTATTTGTCTTTAGCTTGAAAACACGAATCTTTAATCTTCAACTTGTTTTCGATACCCGATGGGCTTCATAGACGTTCATGTTCACACACGCTAACTCACGTAGTGCATTAAGCAAGGCATCGTAACTATGTAGTTGCCCAATATTAACCTGATACTCTTGAATAGTGTGAAAATAAATTTAGCAAAACCTCGCTGGTCTAGTATGGCAACCACCAATCGAACTTGTATGCTTCGGGAGAGAAGTCGAACCCGGGTCGCCAAGCTTAGAAGCGCGTGTAGCAACCACTGGTCGATAACGTAAGTATATAAGTAATTTTACATCATTTAGTTAGATTAATTCATTTCAATATAAACCAAATATTGAAAAAGCACTAATAGAACAAATATTTTTGCATTATTGACTTAAAATAGTATAAAACCATAAAATATATGGCCATTTACTCTGACATCTCTCACTGTCCGACTCAATATCAAAACTGTCCGACTCTCAATCGAACTGGAGTAGCTGTATTCAACTACACATATAGGCGCAATCTAAACCGTTTTGCGTGCAAAAACGGTTGAAATGCGTAGCGGGAATAATAGGCTGGGTACCAGTTTGAAGAAACCGTCCTGACAGTTCTAAATATAGCTCAAATCGTTCGAAACTGAAAACACTGTCCGACTCACGATCACTTTACCTATGTCCATGTAAAATGTGTATCTTACCGAGCAGATTTAGCTGGTTCCTCGTTACTGTATCAAACCCAAAATATGACGTATACGTAGCCGGTGCACTTGACGCCTCGAGGGTATATGTGAACAACGTACCAGAGTCTCCATCTGTCGCAGTAAGCGTGAGCAAAGGGCCTGACGAAACAGCATGAGGTTCGAATGAAAATAAACATCTCACACGAATGCAAGTTAAATTCTCACGCAATTAGCCCCATTTATTGTGGCTATGATTGTTGTATCGAAATCAGCTTTCATGTGTGGTAGATACATGTTTCCATTTTCACAAGATACTGGTCATTGAGCACTTGTATAGGGTTTTGGAGAGAATTATTACGAAAACAAACACCACCATCAGGTTTGAAAGAAATAGAGACAATATATTAACAAATGACTAGCGATAAATTGATATACAAACATTTCACGGACACATACCCGCTGTTCTGTCTTCATCGACAGCCACGTAGTAGATGTCCTGTGCAAACTTTGGCGTGTTATCATTGACGTCAGAAACGGTAATCGTGACAGATGCTGTAGCCGAGTTTGTAGTAGCCACTTCATTCGCTTTAACTACAAGAGTGTATGTCGTCGTTGATTCGGCGTCCAATTCCCCAGCAACGCTTATTAGACCGGTGTCGGAATCAATGGCAAACTTGTTGTCATTGTTTCCGCTAATTATGGAGTAAACAAACTTGTCAGCAGTGTCAGCGTCCGTGGCGGTTACAGTGATAACACTTGAGCCTAGGGTGGTGTCCTCAGCGATGCTATTGGTGTAGGAGCTGGGATTGAACACAGGTGAAGCTTCGTTGACATCCGTTATGGTTATACCGACTGATATGGTGGTGGTATGGACGCTGTCGGTGACCTCGATTGTGAACGCATAGTTGGTAGTGCCGCTTTCGTAATTCAAAGTGCCTGTTCGAATAGTGGTATCATAGTTATCACATTCATATATATTACTCTTACCTGACATGCAATTCTAAGTGATTATCAAATTATCTTTTTTACGCTGACGTTTTATTCGTAAGGAGTAATTTCGATTAACAAAGACAGATTTTATCAATTATCAAATTGTTGACACAACATAGCCAACGCTACACCGCTAGATTCTTAATCTTATTTATGGCTGAGTTAACACAATTGTCGTGAATGTTGCCTAATACCTGCAGGTTTCAATTTCACCATACTGGCAGAAGTATCGACGGAGAAAGCTGTCATCGTGGAAGGCTGCACAGTGTATGTAAGCGAGGTACTGTCTAAATCTGTACAGCCTAGGTCTGGGATAACTTCATAAGAAGAAGCTACCAAACACGATGGAAATAATACAAATAATATAAAATATGTAGAGATAATTAATTTGGCAAATAGTTAATTATAATAATCCTGAACTGTAAGAAAATGGGACATTTTTTTTTAATTTTAACATAACAATCGCGCATGCACTTCTTCATAAGTAACACTGCCTGCAAATTTGAATATTGCTTGTTGAAAAGTTTATGAGAATGCATGAATATATGAACAAGTTTATGACTTCGAACAAGCAAACGGACATATGCCGATAGTTTTTCCAGAAACCATCTTTACTTCATTGCGGGGGATGTTCAGATAGTGTTTTATCACAATAAAGGAATAGAAATGTGTATTTACGATAAGTAAATGATAACTTAAAATGGCCATTGTACCTATTTAATGTCATGTTACGAGCCCATGTGGCCTTGACCTTTGACATGTGAAAGGATTCTGTAGACATAATGATAGACTATTGCACAACACAGACATACACACATTTATTTATCTCGAAAATGGATTTGAATTTCACATACAGCTGTTTTCTGGAACCGTTAGAACATACAGCAGTTGGCTGCAGGTTGGTGCTACGTCGTTGTCATCTTGCACGGTTACCGTAACTGTAGCAGAACCCTGCAATCCAGACATAAATAGTGTATTGTAATTGAAACGAAGCCATGCAATCCAGACATGAATAGTGATTTGCAAATGTTGCGGCACGCTGCAATACATACATGAATAGTTTATTGCAATTGAAACGGAGCCCGACAATCCAGACATGAATAGTATTTTGTTATTGTAGCGAAACCCTGCAATACAGACAGACACATGGTATTTTTGTTTGTTCACATATTTTGGGATTGTGTGTGGATTTGGAGAGAAGAATAGTGCATGTATACTCGTTTCCAACGTTATATAGGTAAGATCAGTCAGATTTTAACAGAAAGTATTTATCATATCAATAAACTCGTTTTTTTAATTTTGCTTTATAAATGTCAATATATATCACATGTTTATAACCATGTATTGAAATAAAAGAACCAACCGTATAAGCCGGTGTCCCGCCATCGATCGCGTATACTTCAATTTGAAAGGTTTTGTCTCCGGTCGGTAGTGCGTCATAATCGAACTCTTTTGCTAGCTCAATCTCTCCAGTCAACGAGTTTATAGCGAAATACGCGTCAGTCGTCACAGCACCATTCCGGGTTACTGGAATAGTATATTGTTTATTACATTTTAATACAAAATAGTTATCCTACACCTAAATACATTTATAGAAGAAGTATCTGGGTGTTAAAAGAAGAGTTAAATAAAAGGTGGTTATACACTAAAATTGACAATATCGGCGGGGACAAATGGTGCACCATGCTGAACGTATATTTTTTAAGATTATAACAATCGCAGTCATTTTTTTGTTTACTTGCTTTGGTGAAGCAAGAATTCAAGTTTGAACAAACGTTCTTTGTTCTACATGAGTGTGTAACATTTGTAATGCTGATTAAATACGAATCGAGGTATATAGCGTTATTGTGTATTGTTACTCTGCTTTTGCATGAAATTGACTATTTCAAGTGGTATGACCTGGGAAAAGCATAAATTATGATTATATTTATAGGCAAGGTTAGATTCAGTTAATTTAATTTATTTATTTTTGCTATTATTTTTGACAATTACATGCTATTATATTTATTGTTCTCAAAATGTTATTTATAAATATGTTATGATAGGTAAAATATTATGTTTATGATTTTGTGTTTGCCAATGGCACAGCAAGTCTCGCCATGTAAACCTTTCTTTGACTCGTCGGGTAAATTCCAGTAAACAAAGACACTTACACAATAGTCTCTATATCATTATTGTATTCACTTAAATCTAAATAAAGGACCTATCGAATGCTTCAGTATTGGCGAACACTCGATATGTAATCCATTCATTCTAAACAAGAGCTATGCCCCAAACTAGACTTAAACTCAGGCACCGTTGTCGGGGCATTTAGCAGATAAAGGTGTGGAACATTGGAAATGAAAACAATGTATCGCTCGTCTTAAAACCGTTAAGATATATTGGAGGTTTCGCTTGAGAGATGTGGAGGTAGCTCCCTCCATAAATTTCTAACAAATTAATGCAGACTAACTGGCCAACTGACTGAATAACTGACAGAAAGACCGACAGAGTGACGCTGACTCCAATATAACCCCTCCCTGCAGGGGTATAAGGATGCTATATTTAAAAGCGCACTTTAAGGCAGGAATTAGCGTAACATAATACACATTGCACTTTTATTTAAGCATGTGTGTACCCTAATTTTATTATATGGGTACTAGAATGATATATAAGGTTTCTCAAACCTTGATTTATTGAATATATCGCAATGCCATGGGGACTTGAATCTCCATCTGTAGCAACGGTATTGGTTATCATGGTTCCTATAGGGCTGTTCTCGTTGATGGTATTGGTGATACTGGTGGGTGAAAACGCTGGCATATGCTCGTTAGTTGGTTCAACCTTTAAAATATTCATAAAACTTAGAATACGTATAATACTGATAATACTACAAATAATGATGATAATTACTATGATTATTTTAATAAGAATTAGAAAAATAATACATACGTCATCTAAGTTTTTAATACCGTGATAATGACGGTTGCTGTCGCTGTTATGATAGCTCCTGTGAATGCTTGAGCAGTGTCCGTTGCATGAATGATAAGGACATATGAATTAGTTGTTCCTTCATAATCGAGATCAGCTGTCTGTGTAATGATCTCCTTCGTGTTACTGGCTCGCAGCTCAAACTTGTTGTCGTTGTTTCCAGAAAAGATTGATATGGTAGGTGTAGTACCATCAGCGTCTGTGACCGTCAGCAGCGCAATCGACGTGGCTGAAATAATAGTCTAATTATGGTATTTTAATAGATATTCAAGCACAACTTTGCTTGACACAATTATGTGTACCTTTTGTAGTGCATTTTTTTTAATATTTAATTTAAAATTATTTTAAAACAATATGGTACGATTATTATCAAGAATCATTTTGTTCTGTTCTGTTTCAATCTTATATTTTAGTTTCCTGAGCATATCATCATACTATAAATTGTTTATGTTGACTAAAAAAAGTATGAGTAAGTCTTTCCGCGTTCAACATAGTATACGAAATATGAATTCTACGCATGGTTCGGCATTTTACAAGAAACAATTTGGCAATGGAAGCCTTAACGCGCCCTCTGAGTTTTAAATTGTACCACTTTAGTGCTACAACAATCATTGAACATTATACTTTAAGATATATTTTTAAATTGCCGCGACCCAGCGTTGAACTTGACCAAGATATGCCCAATACAAATAGTCAGACTTATTTTTTAATAGTCAAAATGAGGCATCTAGAATGTTTAATTATTTTTTTCATGATTTCACCTGATCAACTAATTTTGACCCTAATGGACTTAAATTTTATATTGGCTAAGACATCGTCAAGGTAAACAATTTCACCCATTTTAAATTAAGATCGACATAAAAATAAGACCCCAATGGCAATTACAAGGTTATTCACCCCTCTCGGTCCAAATTAAAAGGTGGTATAAATATTGTTAATCTAAACATTGTGACCAAGTTTAATTTATATTTAATTTTAACAAATTGACTTCTAGAATAGTTACAAGTTGTTTTGCTTATATTATTTCCCCTGATGACCTATTTTAACCCCTCTAGGGCAACATTCAAACTTGCCCAAGATATTCTTATTTAGACATTGTGACCAAGTTTAATTTAGATAGTTTTATAAATGTGACTTCTTAAGAGTGAACTCGGAGAGCTAGTTTGTTATTTTACCAAACTCAACCCGTATTTAAACTGTAAATGTGTGGTGTTGGGATAAAAACTGTTAGCAAGTTTACTTTTGATTGAACCAAAGCGTTGCCCTATAGAGTGGTGACACGCTAAACACTGATGGCACACTAGGCACACAGCACGACGCAAGACACCCTGCAAAGACTGACCACAATGGTTCACGTTGTATATATCGTGTTTAGGTTATCTAAAAACAAGAGGCCCATGAGGGTCTGAATCGCTCTACTGCTATAAACACTGCACGTTTTGAAAGAATAAGATGGAAACTGTGTACTTAATCGCGCAAACAATGAGATTTTTTTTTTCAAATTCAGGGGGAGATTAGTGTGTACTTATTTCTCCGATAGTGCTCATATTCAATATGGTTCAAGTCCTCATTGATATAAAGATACTGTGCAAATTTGGAAATAATTGGATGTAAACTGTGGCATTAATCGCGTAAACAAGCGGGATTTCAAAATTTTCTCATATTCAAGGAAAAGTTATTCTGGACTTATTGCTTCGATATTGCTCTTTTTAAAAAAGGGTTTGAGTCCTCATTGATACAAAGACACTGTGCAAGTTTGCCAAGAATTGGATGAAAATTATGAATTTTATCCCATAAAAAAACTGAATTTTCATATTTTTTCTCAAATTCAAGGGGAGATTATTCTGGACTTATAACTCCGATATTGCTCATTTTCAATAGGGGTTGACTCATCATTCAGATAAAGACACTGTGCAAGTTGGGAAATGATTGGATGAAAACTGTGGACTTTATCGCGTAAACAAGCCTTAATTCCCAATTTTCTCAAATTCAAGGGGAGATAATTCTGGACTTTTTACTCTGATGTAACCCATTTTCAATAGAGTTCAAGTCCTCATTAATATTAAGACACTGAACAAGTTTGAAAAGAATCGGATGAAAATTGTGGACTTTGTGGACTTTTCTTGTAAACAAGAAAAAGTCTAACGCATGCACGCACGCACGGACGGACGGACGACGGAAACCACGCCATGACATAAGCTCTTCAGGCCTTCGGCCAGTAGAGCTAAAAATCATAAAACGAAACGCTAACAACACTGAAAGATAGTTTTAATACGAACATGCTGCAGTGTTTTCGGCGACGGAAACGAAATAAACGTTTGGGTTGAAAACAGGCGGATTGTCGTTTTCGGGCGTAATGTTTATCGTAAAGACTTGCGCTGTACTCGCACTGGTTGATGTCGCACTGAAAATATAAAATAACAACAAAAAAATTGTAAGTCTTGTAACAATTACTCCTTTTGATCGCCAGTTAATACGTAGAAACCAATTATATATGATATCAACGACATTGACTTACATCTCTTCCACCCAATATATAATACCAAGCCAGGCATCGAAATATATATCTACATAGTATATATAATATCTGATTTCTTTCTTGTTAAATTGAACGAAAACCCCATTTGAAAACCAAATTTTAACTTGTCTATAGTTGATATGTTAAATGTCTATTATAAAAAGTCTCTTAATTGTAATGGGTTTCAAACAAGCGTTACCAAGCTAGTTCGATGGTAACATTTTTAATTGCCCACTGAATGTTTAAGTGTTAGTTAAATACCTCCACCCATTCCTTAGAAAGAAGCTTACCAAAAACGTTTATCTTCCCAATGGTTTAAAGTGTATTTTACTATTCTCAAATTCACCACAGTCATGAACTTTCCCATGAGTTCATTTTAATATGGGGAATACAATTTAAACGAAATCCCGATCTTACCGAACACATAAACATGACGTCTCCAACGGGTGAGCGATATGATTTGCCTTGTCTTTGAAATGTATTATAACGAGTTATTACTTAAACATGAACGTTGATATACTTGTCTCATTTTAGATTGTCTGCAGACTAGTATATGTGCCATAAACGAGTAACATGTGTTTAAATCATATGTATGTGATTGTTGTTAACAATAAAACAAAACAAATTAAATTGTTATTGCAATAACAAACAAGAGTGAATTCATATTCCGCTGTTATCTACATTATGTACATGGATTATCATTTTGAAAGGGGCTTATTATCAAAAGTTTCATCTGGATACCTTTTTATAAGGTTTTATAAAAAAGAGATATTAGCTAACAGGGGGTTATATGATTTTAAATTAGTGAATGATGGTTATATAATGCAATAAATAGCTACTATGCATTCACACTTGTGTCCATTTATGTAGTAGTTTAACCTTTAGATGACATATTTCCTTTTCTTACCTCACAGTTATGCTGAAACTGGTATCGCTGCTTTCGTAATCAAATACCCGTGTCGTATACACTATTCCATTGGTTGAATCGATCGTAAAATCTGTGCCTCCGGTAGTGATCGCATAATTAATTGGGTCAGTCCCATCCGCTGCACTTATTGTCCCGACTGAAGTTCCTGAAGGCCTACTTTCAGACACACTAAATGAAGCAGCACCGCTAAATGACGGAGCACCTGCAAGAAAAGGGTTTCATTGTGTAATTCATAGCGCTCGATCTGGTCGACAAGTCGTTTGTAATCCAGTGTACAATAAACGTAATATGTAACAGAGGGAATGTGTCTCCATGCACCCATTTTATTAAATTAAACATGTATTCTTGATCGTATGAGAAAAAGTATATACGAAGTTCAAAGTAGGTTACTAAGTTCAAGTCTCCGATAATGGTGACATTATTTTTACATGACGTCGGAAATCACGATGCGCGTTCAACGTTTCGTGAGCTCTGATAATAAGATGAACATTTTAGTCACCTTATAAATTGACATTGAAGGCATGTTAAGTTGAATATCAGTATTAGTAACATACTAGGTATTTATGAATTTAAACCTGCAATAAAAATTCAAGTAGAGCCTTATTCATGCCATAAAACTAGGTTTTCAACGTTTTACCAATTATTTAACTTTAATTGAATTAACTGCGTAATTCCAGGCAAAGTATGCATGTAAAATATATGCACACACACGTTAAGCGCATAATACCCAAACTAAAAAAAGTGAACGTAATCTTTTCGTGTAAGTAAAGTAACAATATTTTGATGGTGCTGCGAAGCAGCTCGTCTAAGTTATCATACCATGAACAAATTCTTCACAATGGCGACCTATGTAAAAGACCGAGATTGAGATAGCTCGATTTTTGGATTATTGACGCAAAGCGGCAATAATACACAGTAGCCAATCTTCAGCCTAATTTGCATATTACTGCAAACTTCGGAGCACTTCTGTCTACGCCGCAGAACTAACTCTCTGTTAACGCAATTTGACGATAAAAGCCGTTACCGAGAAAAAGTATCCGAATGTACTATAATCGATTCAGGCGATATTTTGTTTGTATATCTCTTTTTAATACTTTCCTATTGTTGTGAAAATGTTAGTACATGCGCATTGAAAATGCACGGAAATAGCCGATATGAAAATGCACGGAAATAGCCGATCATATCGGCTATTTCCGTTATTTAACGGTGAATAGGTTGTCAAATAGTGCGGGGTTAACATGTACACAATGTCTTGCTAAGCTTTTCTTTTTGAGGATATGTAGTAACAAAATGACAAACCCAATTATTTTTTAACGTTCAGTCTATCTAACGGTCACCGGGTCAAATCTTAGAAAATCCTAACAACCACAGAGGCACAATTTTAATCCAATCTTTATGAAACTTGGTCAAAATGTTTGTCTATGAAATCTGTGTTATATGAGGTAAAAAAAACTAGGCCTAAGAGTCAAATCTTAAAAAATATTATAACCCACTGTAAATGCCACAAGTTTGATCCAATCTTCATGATACTTGGTCAATTTGCCTCATATGATACTTTGAACTAGTTCGAATCTGGGTCTTGTGGGGTCAAAAACTAGCTCACATGGTCAAATCAAAATAAAGATTTACATGAGCGTGCCACAAAAGCCTCTTCTGTGTATGCAGCAGCACGCAAACGCGCGTAAGTAAAATACGTGTTCTTCACCAGCTGGTCCGAGACTAGTAACACACTAAACATCGCAGTGGCGAAGACAGGGTTCAGAAACTTGAATGTTTTTCTAAATGAACTTAGTTTCCTTTTGAATCAGGGCCACGTTGTGAGATTTCATGTCAATAATCCACCAGTACTTTCAGTGCTTTGATTCTAATCGGCATACCTCGCTGATTATCATTTATAAAGGTAAAGGAAGCTCAGCTATAAATAGGACAGCATATTCTGGGGAAAAAGATTTAATAATAGTTTGAAAAAGTTAATTTTAGATCAGTTATATTCAATCCATTATATGTTTATAAATCAATCAAACGACTGTGCATTGTATGTATTTTATTTGACATTTGTCGTGATTCTGTAAATAAATTGTGAATGAAAACGTGTATAATTAACGTTTAACGCGATCATGAGTGTAATGAAAACGAATTATTTCGAACCAGACCTTTGTAAACGTTGAAGCAAGTATGGTATATAAATAGCATAATAGCCGTGCGACATATATATGAAACTCGCTCTTATGCGTAATCTGTCATTTTGCATATTTAATAAACTTTTCAAACAGAAATTAAAGAGCCACATCAGTGCACACACTATGTTTGATAATTCATTCGTTTGTTGGATATTGTTTTCTGTTTTAAACACATATTAGGTCACATCGCGGAGATTTAGTTAACCTTATCATGTGTTCATGGGCGAACTCACGTATTCAAGTCGTATTCGACTATGTGATCAACCTACTTTCGGGAATCATCATGAAATTATTGCCGTTCTTAACGAACAAACATGCCTAAGCTTATTGAATTAGAGAAAAAACAATAATCGAAAGAGAAAAATTATATGTTCAATCACATGGGCATGTGAAATCACGTCCGTACACATAACATCATTAACTTAGGAAAGGAAACAACAAAATATAAAGTTTGGTATGATATACATGTGAAATTAAAGAGCATGGTGTAATTAAAGAGCATGTCAAGTTTTGAATATATTTGCTACATAACGTAATGTTATAACCCACAAACATTGTACTGTAACATAACGTTTTTTAAGATAAGTGGTACTGAAAATACACGTCGAAAATCTGTTTAAAGATATTTCTTGTTATATTTGATCGAGAATGTAACCAGCCTCCTAGTTTCGCTGAATGGGTCAAGTTCCCCGCGGATACTACTTCCCCGTACCCCCCCCCCCCCAAAAAAAAAAAATTCGTACCTAATTTTGTTCGTAACCAATTTGTTTTTCGTACCCAAATTTTTTTTCGTACCCAATATTTTTGTCGTAACGAACAAAATTTTCGTTCCCTTTTTTTTGGCATAACTTTTGTAAACGTTTCGTACACATTTTTTTTCGTAGCTAAAATGTTGGTTCCCACATACACAATTATGGTGATGTAGGTAAACTTAAATTGGTGCTTTTATATCCATCCTCTTCAAAAGCATCGTCACAACAGTACTGTCAGTACTTTGATTTATCTAATGCAATCCCAAGCTAATACAAACAACATATCAGCGCAACACCTCAATCCTAGCTCCAATTATGAAGCGGGTTTGTTTATCTTCAGTTGTAGCGAACTTAACTTCGACGCAGAAGCGATGCCATGATATGTCGTTACAAACAACACCCATACGAAGCAACACGTGTGTACCCATAAACAATTTATTGTGGAACAAGTAAACCGATATTGAGTGTGACAGTGGCCTCATGTTTTCCGTTTCTATTTGTTTCATGTGTTGCTAAAATAATGGAATGTAAAACCAGCTCACAGAAAGACAAATGTAATGAAGATATTCAAGCCTTCATAAAAGATCACCTCATAAATAGACTGCTTAAGGTCAGTTTAACAAGCAAGTTCGTTCAATTGATATCCCCCGCCAAATAAATTTTGTTTATGGATGGGTCTAGAACTAAAAGAAAAGGTATAAGTGAAGGGTTCTGCCTTTTGGCATTTTTTTTTCACTCATTTGTACTTGTGATGGGTTTTCAGACAATAAAATGCAGAACAATGCCTGATAATTGAGAAAAATTACATCAGGACATTTTGAGAATCCATTTAAGTATGGTAGAATCCTTACCAAATAAGGCATATTTAATCAAAATGTGTGATTTTTACCTTTGTGTGTGACTTAAACCACGACCCTAGCAACCTGGATCTTACATTTGACAATCAGCTAGATAATTGAGAACAATTGTGGACAGTTATTACAGAATCCCTTAGTAAAAGAATGACTAAATAATATATTATTCATCAAATGTGTGACCTTTGACCTCAATGTGTGACCTTGAACTTAGCCGCTAGGATTTTAGATGTTTGATGTGAAGCAACCCCAGATGATTGAGAACAACTATAATAAAGTTCATGGCTCTGACTCATGTGTTAATGGAGATAAAGCTCTAAGCTTATATAAAAAGCTTTTTTTTTTCAATATACAAAGGGCCATTACTCCATTATTAACAGATGGTGTACAATGCCATTTGGCGTGTATCATCCTCTTATCCATATACATACTCATACCAAGTTTCAATGAAATCAGCCAAAGCACTTCCAAGATATGGCTCCGGACACACAATAAAGCATTTATTCAAGATACCTTTTCGTATGAAATAAACCTATGTATAAAAGTGTAGCTAAATATCATCATCAAACGTTGGCAATAAAAAAAATTGAACCCGGCTTAGCAGTGAATTACACTGACAGAGCAAGGCACAATCAACAACAACAACAACGACGCTTTGGCAAATGGCGATCGCTGATTACTTTCACGTATGGATGTAACTCAATCAAAAATACTTACTCATTCTGATTGTATTTTGAATTAGTTTTTAGGGGTAAGTTGTTTATTTACCTCATTTTCATCAATGTAAAGAGATAAATTGTGATAGTATTGTTTGTAAGCACGCATTTACAAGGATGGTTATGGTTAGATTGGAGTGCGGGTTTTTGTCTTATCTGGCGAAAATTGTCGATTTCGTCCGATTTGTCAGTTTGTTATTCTTAAACGGTTGAAATGAGGCCAATTTTTGTATGGCCAACGTTTGCAGATGATATTTAGCTACAATTTTATACAAAGGTTTATTTTTAAACGATAATGACTTAGTAATTTGCACTTTATTTGAATTTGTGACATTCTGCCTATTTGGCATGTTCAACGCCTTGCCAATGGGCAAACCGTTAAAATGATTAAATACAACAGTACATATTCAAGTGTTGGATGAATGTCCCGGGGAATGAACTTTTCTTTCATCGCACCATTTTCCGCATAATTGCATATGAATAACATATTACAAACAAAACAACCAATTGAACGATTCGAGTATCGTGTCATTTTCTAAATTTACCACAATACATGTATGCGCAAGCAAAATCTAGCTATAGTCCATGGCAAAAAAGACCAATAAAGTCAAGGGTCGCCTAATCAATGAAACATTTTCATTTTTTAACCTATGGGCAAAAACATGATCTAATTAAAAAAGGAAAAAAGTTATATTTAAATATCTAGAAATGACACCAATCTTCGTACTTGTTGCATGCAGCGCTTCCGCTGAAGAAATAATTGCACGCTACAGGTTACATAATCCTAAACGGAAGTGGAATTTTGGGAATTACTTGCAGTCAGTTTGCTACTAAGTACATATGATGCAGGTCCTGGTGCATAAGATTTTAAAAATGTATTTGAAATGAAGAGTTTAGGTATCAGTTTAAAGGTACATGTGTAAGTCACAGGGCAAAAGGCCTGATTTGTGCATTTCTTTGTATGTTATTGGTTGCCAGCCTCAATAGTAAGGCGTGGATTTTGCCTTCAAATGGCAGTGCCGGTAGCTGTCAAAACCGGTTCATATGTTCTAAGGTAATTATTTTGAGTTACGCCGTATAGAATTTTTTCAAATGCAGTTTTTTGTAAGCTTATGAAACCACCTTTCCAGTCATGTATAGTTATATATTGGCTTATCGCTCGGTCATGGTGAAATTTGAGATCAACGATTGCGAATTCTATATATATAACAAAGAAGTAAATTAATTGGGCATGTGTAACCTACATTTACCTGACTCTTTAAAGCACAAGAAGGAACACATGTGTGTTAAAAGGTCTATCACACTTACAGTATAAAGAAGTGAAACTCCAGCAGCTGGGGCAGCTACAGGTCTTGTTAACGGACGGTTTATAACAAGCCAAATCATATTATTAACAAGAAATATCTTTAAAAAAGATATACGGCGTTGATTGTGGTTTGAGTTTGTGAAACGTAAAGAGTTAAAAAAAATGAGACCAAGGATGGCGAATGTCTTTTTCTGTGCAGTTCTTAGCTGTATCACACGCAATACGGAAACCTATAGATACAAAACAGAAAACCAAATGAAGAATGGAAGTGAAATTTAAACATATGAGTCAACCGGCCACACGCGAAGTATCCGTACATATTTTAAATATTTATACGCGCGTTCTTCGAACAAACCTGTTTTAGTGGTTTGTCGGGCATTGCTTTTTGATTCGTTATTAACAGTATCGAGAATCATCGCGCTCATGCTTAATACATTAGGCAATATGGTGGAATAATTCTTGTTAAATTAATTAAAAATAATATTTATCATGGTATTGTTGAAAACACATAAAGAATCTATTATTGACATACCATAATTATATCGCTGAATATCTTCATTTAACATATTTTGTGGTCTAAAGAAAATCAAGTTCACCTAGTTCACGGATAGGGTCTATATTATATAACAAACTGGCCACGAACTCAGGTCAGCACATAAGCGCCTTCGGACGCAGCGATGACCTGTAAATAAACCCTGATAACTCGCGGGTTGAAATGCAATGCATTAAAGTGAGGCCACGCTTCCACTGCTTTTTATACTTTTACATGTTAACATGTTGATAGGAATATGAAAGTCAGTACGAAAATGAGAACATAGCCTTTAAGTAAAAACGCTGTTGCCTCTGAAAATAAAAGGTGGACGCACAAACTGTATTGATGTCGAGATTGAGTGTAAAATCTATTAAGCCTTTTCATTAAAGATAAAATTGTTTCATGCTGAACACGCAGTAAAACAGTGTTACAAAGACGTGGACATGTTTCCAATGTTCTGATGGTATGCTCATATCAGCCTATGGGATAACTGAAGTGTATTCATTCTGAACTAGCCGCGGGAAATTTTATTTGAATTTTATTGGACAGTTACAAAGGTCAGGTAAGGTGAAAAGCTGGCGTATACAGCTAACGCCGAAAAATATCTATAGCATGTATCCAGATACACTAACTTTACCTTGATATCCAAGTGCAAAAAGGGCACGCTAAATTGAACGGCAGAGTTAAAGGGACCTTTTCACAGATTTTGGCATGTATAGAAGTTTGTCATTAAATGCTTTTTATTGGTAAATGTAAACACCGGATCTAAAAAGCTGCAGTAAAAAAAAGAAAGAAAGAAAAAAGTAACCCTCAACCGGACTCTTACCACTGACCCCTGGAGTAAAAGTCTGTCGCTTTGACCACTCGGCCATCCGTGATCATACATATATACATATAAAAGCAATCCTCGTAGTATCACAAAATATAACGACAACAACAGAACTCTCCAAATATTTCAATCGTTTCGCGTTGCAACGCTTTATAATTTTCAAGTTTTTAAAGATGAATGTTATGCCTATATTAAAGCATGGTAAATTTTCAGTATTACTGTTTCCTCACAAGTATAATAATTACAATACAAATTTGCGAATCTGAAACATTTTTTTATTTTGTCAATTTATCAAAACGTGAAAAGTCCCCTTTAAAGGTTAAGTCAGTGGCCTCACACAATTAGCGCGAACACGTGAGGGAAGTTTCAAATAAATACCCGTTTTAGAAACATTTATATGTATTTTTTATTATTAGTAAACCTTAATCACATAAAGTATTACGCCCTAGCCGATAAATGAGTGAGAAGATGTAATTAATCGATGAGCACTCGAGCTAAAAATCTATATCCCTACCACATAGAGTCATCGGTCTGATGGTTACCTGGAGCATCTTCATTACATCTTATTATGTTTTCATAAGCACAAATCGTGTGGGATTTTTTTATTAAAAGAGATAATGCAGCTCCATTCTTTTGATAATGAAAATTAAACTTTTTCATCGAAAATTCAAAACAATTATGGAAACAAAAGCATCAAGAAACACTTCTGAATCGTGTAAATATCGATCTAATTGGCATTTATATTGTGCATATTTAGTTTGGTATGAAACTCACCTTGTATAAATGGCGCTCTTGCAATTAAAAAGAATAAAATAAAACACGTTATTCTCCGAACAGTGTTATTTAAGATAGTTAAATCCTGCATCTTATTCCAGCACTATTAAAACTTTATCGGATAAATCACGAAGTAGAAAAAAAGATGTGTATTTAACACAATTGTTAAAAGAATTAAAAGCGTGTTACTTTCTTTACAAACACTCTGGCCATATAAATTGTTTGTCTCTAACAAATGTCCACTATTTTACAAAATTACGCAATTTATGTCCTTATCGCCCGATGCATAACTAATCTCCTTGCACATTTTAGCATATTGTTTGGTTTTAATACCCCCTTGTAATATTATAAGATCTGCTAAAAGATTATACAATTTGTGTATTTTTTATTGTCGAAAATATTTCATTTAAGGTAAAAGTACGGATTGTACATTCACGACATTGGTGTGATAATGTTCCCGAATACTTAATTGAAATTTTATAATAATTTTTAATTATGTTTACTTATTAAATTGATTTGTCCATGGTTTTCAGCGTTTCACAAAATTGTAATTTTTAATCTATTTATTTAGATTTAAATATTTATCGCAATTGTTAAATCAAAGAATATTTTAAAAGTTTCAATCACAACGTTCTTCTGAAGCCATTAACACTAAGTAAACTTCGTGTAACTTCATTAGATATTTAAGTTATTGTAAAACCTTTAAAGGGTAATGTTCAATATTTATTTCGCCAGCATTTTGGAATCCTTCAATATATAGTGATAGCGGTTCGTTATTGTAAAAAAAAAAAACATCAACGCGCACTTAACAACATGTGGATCTTTTTAAAGAACAACATGTAACTGTATGCCAAATTATTTAGAATAAACGCTAACCTCATTGCGTTTACCAATTTTACAACCGTTGTATTTTGTACATCTATATTTAAGCCGTTTGCGATACATTTTAAGTTTAGCTTTTATAAGCTGCATGGAAGATGGAAGCTGTCTTCATCAAATGCAGTCGTCTGTTTCGTGGTTTTCATCAATCACGTTAAAAAATGTACGTCATCTTAAGCAGAATGAGATATAAAGGGTTTCTTTTCAGTTTGTGAATCTCAGGTTTAGTTTGATTCTAATATATATGTCACTTTTAACTGGCTGTAATAATTTCATTTAATTGAAACAAATTAACATATTTGAAACTATTTAACTTGTACTATTTTATACGGCTAGCAATAGAGATACAAAACCATGGTTTGCAACTGGGTTTTTACAACATTTTTATCCGGCTCCTCCCTGAATTTCATGACGAAGATCTGAATATTTTATAAAGCTTTATCTTGAAATCCTTTCAATAAAGACCAGGTGTAGTTGATACTAGTTTTGATTTCATTTTACCATGTCTTTGAAATTTAAGGTTCTCGTGTTCTGGTCTGTATACAACCATTGAGAAGCTAAAAGATAATTCCATTTAAATATATTATCTTTTAGTACTGTTTGATGATCAGATGTTATTTTTAAATGTACACTTAAATGTTTAATAAATAATTATGTGCGAATTGTTGGCTTGGATCTCCTTGAAACCGGTTTAAATCCGAGCGCCTCTAATCGATAGACTTTTACTCCAGAGGTCAGTGGTTCGAGCCCAGTTTAGGGTTACTTTCTTTAATCTTTTTACTGGAGAGTTTTAGATCCAATGTACAGTTATCAATAAAGCATTTAATGGAATTTAATGTCAAACTTCAATACATAAAAAATATGTGAAAAGGTTCCTTTAAAAAATGTCTGCAGTAATACTTCTATATATCAAACCTTGTAAATGTTTGAACTATTAATGCGTGTAACAGAATTCAGATTTGGATTTTTACATTTGAGGCTTGCTCTTTGAAAAGGGGGTTTAATGCATGTGCGTAAAGTGTCGTCCCAGATTAGCCTGTGCAGTCGGAACAGGCTTATCAGGGACGCCACTTTCCGCCTTAACTGGATTTTTGCTAAGAAGAGACTTTTTGCAAATAAACTATACCATAAAAGTCGAAAGTACCGTCCCTGATTAGCTTGTGCTAACTGCACAGGCTAATCTAGGACGGCACTTTACGCGCATGCCTTAAACCCCCTTTTCACAGACCACATCCCATTTGTATTCTACATGTATATCCTTTATTGGAAATGACGTCTCTCTGATAGTATAAAAGTATGTAATGTCGATGCTAAAAAATATTTTACAAAGTAAATTGGATGACTGTATTTTGTTTTGTTCTTCACGTCGACATGGTATTCCATGTAATCGTCGTTTGGTATACCACGAAGACATGACATGTCGTTTATTTATTTTACATTTTTTAAATCAAGCTCATTTGATTTGTATTGCTTCCGATTCAAACTACATTATTAGCACTTATCATTAATGCCCCAAGGTTTTGATTGCACATTAAAGTAATATCACCGCGCTCTAATTGACAGAAGCGAAAGACATTAAAAGCAAATATTTGTTATAAATCAGTGAATAACAGATATAATTAAGTACATACTCCCATATTTGATGTAAATTAGAAATCAAACACAGCTATTAGTTACACTCGATTAGTAAATAGTTTAAATACACGATGGTCTTCTTGTTTTCCGTATGTGCCTATTGTAAAAACTTTTTAAAAAATCCTTTTATGTAATCTAATAGCCGCATGATAACTAGTGTAGTTATCGAGTAATATAGCAATCACATTTTGTTTAATCATCTTCTCTGAAACCACACGTGAATTAGATAGCGATGCTCTACAAAGAAAATGCCCTTGGGGTCAAAACTTGCAAGACCCGTTTGGTCAAATGATTTATGCAGACTAACCTTTATATATAGTAAAGTGGTATGTAATATCATATAGTGACCTTGTTTTGTTCAAATCTTACCTATAGAATAAAATAGCCACGACCCCAAGTTCACAATTTTCATATAGATGTTATTAACTTACAAAATCTTTCATATTTGGCATTAAACATAAGATAGTAGTCCTGTTCAAAATGTGTCTATACCAAGTTCCTCCCTACGGCCAATACCGGCCGACCCCCAGGGAGAACACTTTTCATACACAGTTTAATAGTTAAGTACTCTAACCATAGTCTTTCTCCGAAACAGCAATACCAAGAGGAGTAGTATTTGGATTGTAACATCAGATAGCGGTCCTCTACTACGTGTGTTGTAATTGTTTCAGTGGGTTAAAATAATCCCTGCCATGGCTTAGCATCGTTTAATATTGAATTAAATAGTATAGTATAGGAGAAAACCACTATGTGAAACATAAAGCACACACATTTTATAGTTGTTATGAAACATCACAGTGTGATCCTTTGCAAAGATTATGAAATCATAAATCTCGGTTCGAAACTGGATCTAAACTGGTCACGACATTGCACGGGTGATTGATTTACGGTCATCGTGTTCTTCATGTGTAAGTAAATTAAAAAAGCGCGCTATTTAAACTTTACTATCTTTAATTTCGTGAAATAATATTTATTTTACGACATAAACGATAGTTTAGTTAAAATAATAATGCAGTTTCAATTGAATGAAATATACTTCAGTTCGTAAATGGGCGGTATACACTACATATACAAGATCGACAGTGTTTACGTTGGATACTAATCCCAATGCACACAAAATGTCTGAACCATGGTTCGGACACGTATCCGAAATGAATTGTCAATCAATCTTAATCAAGATATGTACGCCACTAAGCACTGATTGTCCGTGTGATATAGGTCTATGGTTTGATAACAATCTTGGACGATAACAAATTAAACAATTACTTAGGTTTATCAAGATATCACTGCCAATTTATTGAAATGTCACACTGTGTATATTAATACAACACTTGTTTTAAATTGATTTCTATGTTTTTGCATTTGACATTCATATTTGCTCACGCGATATCAGCACTACCAAATGCATTAACAAATATTTGCAAAGAAACAATAAGCAACTAAAGTAGATTGTATTACATGATGTAGTATATTCTGATTACACAAATAAGCTCGTTCCATTAAGAGGAATTCGTCATTGAAGAGGTCCCTTAGTTTCTTAAAATCGCTTTGTTGCATATGGGTTGTTAAAACGGCTTGTACAATACAAAATTATGGTTCGTTCGGGAATCGTT
The DNA here is from genome assembly GCF_020536995.1 of Dreissena polymorpha. NCBI lineage: Eukaryota > Metazoa > Mollusca > Bivalvia > Myida > Dreissenidae > Dreissena > Dreissena polymorpha. Next base: position 41,724,087 of record NC_068355.1, on the reverse strand, counting down.
GTTTATCGGAATATAAACAAACGATTTGGAATGTTTATGAGTAGAATAAAACCACGAGGGCGGTAGCCACACGCAAGAACGTCAAACAAATTGTTGTTAATTGAACGATTATTAATGATAATTCGAAAATAACTTCCATTCTAATACGCTTTTAATAAAAGTTGTTCTATTGAAAATATAGACTAGATTGTATGATTCTTGACTACTGTCCAATGTCATGAGCTTACTTTCCTATGCCCTGTGCAATTTCGGGACTACTCTCCTATGTCCTGCGTAGGTTCTGAACTACTTGACTATTCCCTTTGCAATTTCGGGACTACTTTCTTATGACCTGCGCAGGTTCAGAACTACTTGACAATGCCTTGCGTAGGTTCGGGACTACTTTCCTATGCCATGCGCAGGTTCAGAACTACTTGACTATGCCATGCGTAGGTTTGGGACTACTTCCCTAGGCCATGCGCAGGTTCAGGCTTACTTTAATATGCCCTGTGCAATTTCGGGACTTCTTTCCTATGCCCTGCGCAGGTTCAGACCTACTTGACTATGCCCTTCGAATGTTCGGGACTACTTTCTTAGGTCATGCGTAGGTTCACAACTACTTGACTATGCCCTGCGTAGGTTCGGGACTACTTCCCTAGGCTATGCGCAGGTTCAGACTTACTTTACGATGCCCTGTGCAATTTCGGGACTACTTACTATGCCACGCACAGGTTCAGAACTACATAACTATGCCCAGCGCAGGCTCGGGCATACTTTCCTAGGCCATGCGCAGGTTCAGACTTACTTTACTATGCACTGTGCAATGTCGAGACTACTTTCCTACGCCATGCGCAGGTTCAGACTTACTTTACTATGCCCTGTGCAATTTCGGGACTACTTTCCTAGGCCATGCGTAGGTTCATAACTACTTGACTATGTCCTGTGCAGGTTTGGGACTACTTTTCTAGGCCATGCGCAGGGTAAGAACTACTTGACTATGCCCTGCGTAGGTTTGGGACAACGTGTGTTCTTTTCCTACATGAAGATCATGTTTCCTGTATCATGCTATAATTAAAAATCGACTATGATTTGTTCCTATATCAAAAACAGCGATGTTAACCTCTCTCGAGTTGTTCACATCGATTCAAACCAAATCTGACAAAAAAAGTGCTATTTCTGAATGCAGCAATGCAAATGTTCAGTTTTGGAAATAAAACATCTAGTTCTCAATTTAACGATTTTGCGCGGCGCTTACCGTTACATTATATTTAATGATTTTTAATGTTTGGATTTGGAAAGCATGATTTGTTTTAATACTGAGTAGGAGGATTTTGGAGACCATGTTTCGCCTTTTTTCGATAAATGTACTGATTTTTCATGTATTAGTAATATGTATTTTAGGTTGAATATACATTTTTGACAACAATTTGTGGGTTTTAAATTCTTATATTAATCTTAAGCAATGCATGTTTTCTGCATCACACGCAAAACATACATCATACAAACTAAATGTTAAAAGTCAGGTAAGAAAACGTTATTCGATTCCAATAACATCGTCAATACAATAAGAGTACTTAGTTCAACTTATACTTGCGTCGTTGACTTACGTTTTAGTTATTGTGTTACTTGACATTTATTTTAGCAAATACGATCAAAATTAACCAAAAAATATCGAAATCTTCATACACAAGTTATTGACTATGACTGATTTTAGCAAAACTGGTATGAAACTCAAACTTTAATACAAGGCTTAAGATTGGAACAAAAATATGTTCGGTCGGGTTTGTGAAAATAAACAACGTTTGTATGATTTAATAACGACATTCATATACACGTCGATGCACGATGAACGCGAGCAAACGCTTGCATGCAAAATACTTTTTAGGATCGGACACTTGGACACATTAACGCGCATCTTTTGCCATGATCCTGTGAATGCGTTGACGCGTGTACTTTGGTGTTCATTCGGAGTAGTAAAACACATGTATAATTACGATTTAATAATGCTAACCACAACCGTAAACTATCAGGCCAATCGGCGTAAGGCCGTTTCCACAACGCTTACGGAGAAATATTCAACCAAAGACAAACTTAACATTGGTTACATGACATACTTAAATTTAGGTTTGCACGATATAAGATAATGTTTTAAACTTCATATTTGGCACTCAAAAAACATCCATTCTTGACCCGAGTCAATTCACACATAGACTGACACACTTTTTAAATTCATTGGCCACATTTTTCTTGTAAGAATTTTGCCTCAAATAGTCACGAATAAGATGTCGTAAATGAAGCAATCTCGGTTCTCACGATATCAAATACATGCACAATTAAATGACTTGACTATGGCTGCATGGGAATGTAATGGTAATCCATTAACAAAAAACGCGGTGAAAGAACGTAACTCTGTGGGAAAAATGCAAAGCTCGACTTTAACAGAGCCGTTGATCCTGTACACCTATTTACCCTCGTTTTTAATTGAATTTAATAAATTGGAATTATGAAACTTTTTATAACACTTTGTTGTTACAAGTTATGGCGCAAATCAATGCACCTATTCACAAGGTTAATACGTTCGAATGTTAACGTTAAGTATAAATGCTTGTCGTTGAATGACGTATAATATTTAAAAACATCTGATCGAAAAACTAATCGACATCTAAATCTACCGAATACCGTTCAATAAAATGAATATGTTTGTCTGTTATAGTTTCATAATTTTATCAATGTATCTTTTTGCATTTGTATTGACTCCTAATTTAAATGCACCATTCATGATATCTGTCTTTATCAACCGAAGTCCTACCCTTTTGGACACAATGATGAGAGTTCATAAGGGCGTTGATTAAACGGATGAATAACCAGTCGGTGTGATCTCATTATCGTGCAGAACATTGTAATCACGTTTTGTTGAACTCTGCAAAATGGTAAAATTAAAATTGAGTAAAAGGCCACTCACATTTAATAATTTAAATAGTTTTTTTAAGGTGATATCGTCGTGACATAAATTGCTTTATTTTAGTGTTAGTAATTACATGTGCAGTTTCGGTTGAAAGGCATTCATTATAACCGCACTATTATTAGGTATAATTCTATAGACCATAACCTTATTCGGAATTTCCATGAGTATGCCATGAAACTTAATTATCGATATCTATAATTCGATATATATTGCGTATTTGCGTAATAAAACGTAATGGACATGGCAATCCTACATTTTATTCCTATTGGTTGCTACTCTTAAAATATGACATCTGTGCAGTGGCATTGTTAGTGTTTAAAATTAAATTATAATAAGTTTTGCTTCAACGAATAACGTGTGAGATATACAATTAAAAACATGACGTCAGTGACGACGACGTCATTAACGTCTAGTTTCCAGAAGCAACGACGACACGTTAATATCTTTACTTTTCTCAGCAAACACAACTTGTATCCTTTTTTTCGATTTCATTATCCATATATTTCCATATCAAAGTTTAGATTAGAACAATCCATTTCGGGTGTGCGGATGTTGCAGCCGGCCCGTAAGGAGAGCGAATGGCAGCCGGTTAAGCCCCAGACGCTCATTCAGGGCCTCAAATGCCCCGTGTGCTGGGACTACTTCGTGAGGCCCCACACTCTGCCGTGTGGACATACGTTCTGCCTGAGGTAGCGACTTTCTTTTCGCAGCAATACATGTATCCGTAGCTTGGGATAAGAAATGGCAATCGGGTATAGGTTAGGGTGGAGGGGTGGTGTGTAATTCAACAGGGCACATGTTTATGTCCCTGAATATAGACATTTAGAAAGTATGTAGACCGCCAATCAGTTCGCACTTGCATTGTATGGAGACTAACTATTGAACGGCCTCAAATTGAACTATTGTTTAGTTTGCATTGTTTATGCTACACTTTTGTATTTCGTTTAATCTAAATGAAATACAGGCGACTCATAATAACCAATTGAAAATCGTATTTTATCTACATTTTAATACGCAACCGATTAATGGTGATACGAAAATCAGTACTGCACTGAATTAACCCTAAAAATCAGTTTTTAACTGCACTAGTATGTAAGAATGTCAAGTAGATGAAGTGATGGAGTTTGTCTATTTACATCTGAGCTTTGAAAATTAAAGCAAACGTATGTATCGTTCATCTCTTAAAGTTCAAGTAGTAAATGTAAATATATATACACAGAAACATACGTCAACTTAAACGTTTCTTTTGTTCCAACTTCAGCTAAGCTTATATCTGACATCTGAACTTTTACGTGAATCGTTATTCAAAAGGCTCAGACCACCAATTATCTATCGAGTAGCCAATTAAATGGCGATTTTCAAATAATCTATAAAAGTACTTTTCAATTAAAAAAGTATCTGGATGAAAGCGAGTTTGGCAAATATTGTTGGCAGGGATTTATCTTGATCAAATAATCAGACGCCACGGCCGACAATAACCCGCACGTCATCGTAATGTTAGTCTGACACTAAAACGTATATGATTGATTGGTAGATTCCATTAGCACTTTTTAAATTGAACCCAAATAGAAAAATATATATGAATTTTTGAATGAGATATTTAGAATTTAATTTGAACGAGTCTGTAGTCCAGGTGGACATATTGTAAAGTTACACACGAGGTGTCAAAATAAATATAATGTATTTTTTATCTTAACCATAAGTTATCTTATCGAAAATAATGCATTTCTTAAAATATATTTAAGATTATGTTTCTTAATTTCACAAGAAAGAAAACGCAAATCACAAGCATTTAAATTTCATGGGCAAGTCCAGTTATAATTGTCAATAGAACAATTCAATTTTGGGGACTAGAAACACTATAGTTCTACTTAATATTTTACTACCTAAAGTTTTTTGTTGAGAACGTCACCGAATATATTTTTCCTTTTCGCCTAAAATGTACCTTCCGGTAATATGAAATAAAACCAGATAGCTCTTCAGATGCCTGCAGCAGTTGGCGCGGCTGACGCGGTCCTCGAAAACGCGCATGCCACTAGACCGACTGCGGATCCGCTGCCCCTCGTGTCGGAAGAACGCGCTGGCGCGGCCGATACTGCGGCGGAGGGCGCCGGTTAACTACGCCATCAAAGAGCTGGTAGAAGAGTGGTTCAACTCCGCCTACTCGGTAAGAGTGATGTTAAAGATCTTATTGGGTCACGTTTTGGGAAAACTGGACTTAATGCATGTGCGTAAAGTGTCGTCCCAGATTAGCCTTTGCTGTCCGCTTATAAGGGACGACACTTTTTCGCTTTTAGGGATTTTTGTGTGTAAAAGAATTCGATTTTTCTCGAAAATCTAGTTTAGGCGGAAAGTGTCGACCCTGATGAGCCTGTATAGATTGCACAAGCTTATCTGGGACGACACTTGTTTGTAGCCCGGTTTTCCCATACCGTTGCTTCATTATATGCCCACTCATTATTTACGGGTTTGTGTATCCAAGTTTGAACACATATTTATGAACTCTTTAATGGTTGTTGTATTTGTTCATACAGTAGTAGAGTAAATATCAATATGCATCAAAGGAGAAGGGTGGGTCGAATAACTGAGCACTAGTTATTGGATCAAACTAGAATTTACTTCGTGCCGGACAAACACTTGCATGGCCTTGCGTTCATAACACGGGAACGAACATCATGTTCATGTCTTAAAGGGGCCTTTTCACAGATTTTTGCATGTTTTGAAGCTAGTCATTAAATGCTTTATTTTGATAAATGTAAACTTTGGATCTTAAAATCTTCAGTGAAAAATCAAGAATACAATTAAAAAAAGGGAAAAAATGTAGCTCGAACCGGGGCTCGAACCAGTGACCCCCGGAGTCTTGGAGTAAAAATGCATTAGCCCTCTCGGCTATTCTGCCGAGTTTTAATTTATCACGTATTTTATACGTTATATAATATGATAAATCAAACAAGTGTCGTCCAAGATTTTTTATACGTTATATAAGCAATCTTCGTAGTTTCGTAAATTTAAACGACAACAGAACTCTCCATATTATTCAATCGTTTCTCGTTGCAACGCTTCATAATTTTTAGGTTTTTAAATCGTCAAAAGATGCATATAATGTACATATTAGACTATGGTAAATGTTCAAAATTACTATTTCCTCACAAGTATCATAACTAAAACGAAAATTTGCGAATCTGAAACAACTTTTTTCAATTTGTTCAATTTACCAAACCGTGAAAAGATCCCTTTAAAGAGGTAACTGTATACTGACAATCATTAAACTGTTACACATTAGAGTATAGTTAAGTGCAAACAACTTTTCCCTCATTTTAGTCCGGAAGTGTCGACGTCATAACTTTACGATCGGTTAGCACCCAGACAGACACAAACGAACCCGACAGTAGCACCGGAAGTTGGTCATCTACAACTGAGAGCGGCTCGTTACTGGATAGTTTCAATGAGTCTTCCATATCCGACACTGAGTTTCGAGAGGTTCTCTTTCATCGCATCGACTGCAGAAACACCTTCAAGACGGCGTATAAAGAACACACCGACAACGACGAACCAGTAGCAACTGAAAACGCTGAGCATTTAGCAACAGACGACACCCCAGCTACATCCAGCGAGGAGTCCGAATCGGAAAATGAAATTGGCGCGCTTTTTGGAGACATTCAAGTTGTCAATGATAACGGTCCGGTTCCACGCATGCGCTTTACAAGGTTTCGCATTGCCACCCTTACGAGCGTACTTACGATATTGTTTGCAGAGATGCGATACGTATTTGAGGCGATACGAAGTTCTAGAAGTAGAACGATTTTGACTATTTTCTGGTTTTTGTACGGTGTTGCCATTGTTTGTATTTCACAAGCTTTTTTACCATGGATGCTTTTCTACACGATCATTTACTTCGTAATTATCTACGCCGAGCTTGCACCGCGCATTGTTTTGCATTAAATTTCTGAAAAAAATATCGGACATGCTTTTGTTTGTTGCATCACATCTTATCGTATTAAACGAACCAAGCGTTTTATTATTATTATTAAGCGTATACTTCGAATATTGTCATTCAATGACCAAAACATCATCCGCATCTTTCGTCTCAAAGCATGGCGCTGGTCCAATAGTATCTCATAAGAACGAAGTAAGCAGATACATTTCGCAATAAAGTTATATATAGCAACTCACACGCTCCAAATCCCCTATGTCCGCAAATATAGCCTGAGGAACATCACGGATAGGTCGAATTAGTATGTGGTAATGTACGCTAACATTGGAAAACACGTATAATTCTTATATATCAAATAAGGTTAGGGTATCGATTTAAAAGCCCACATCTTGATGTTAAAATAAAGCATCAACTCGCGTGCATAGAATGCATTCATCTATGGCGAGTGGTCACCTATGGGGGAAAATGCTGATACATCCTTTCATCTTGCCCATGGAGTAAGCGGTTCGTTGATCTTTTGCCTTGTACTTAGTATTCCATTCCCTGGACAGAAACATAAAAAAAAACATGGAAACGGCATATTTGTATACTTTTGGCTCTGAATTTGAGTAAAAAGACCGAATTGTCCAAAAAAGGTAACAGCCTTCGCCTTCTGTAATTGTACACGAGCCAATTCATAACGTTCTGCGCGTGTATGACGGCAGATCACAAGATCGGTAACCACAGCGTGCTTTGACGTCAACAGGTCCCGGCTTCATCTCGACAATTCTTACATCTGTTTTAAGATGAACTGATGCTCACTTTTTCATAAGGCAATAAAACGTACAGGATTTAAGTTTTACAGACAACTTACATTTTTACTGAGTAATGAGTCAGAGTATTGTCTTATTAATATTTTTGCTTACTGTAATTGTTAAATGAATTTAAAATGCTGGTTCCTACTGGTGAAATCAGAATTTGCGAGCCATCCTCAATTAAGTAGCTATGAACATGTGAAAGTTAATATTATTTACAACCGAGCATCAGAGCGAAAAGTTGGCCTTTGAGAAATCACTTCCGGCAACCCTGCATAACCTTGTTCGGGAATGGATTAACGTTCCATACGCATTAAACAGGAACTAAGCTCTCTCAGAGCCATTCATTGGCATGTACATGTTTAGTTCAAACGCTCAATTTCTTAAAATAATATTTCTTGTTAGATGCTGACCTGTTTTATCATAGTGTTGATTAGTGGAAAAAAAATTGCACGACAACCGTTAATAAATAATACAGTATCGTGGCTATATTAGCGTCAGAAAAAAGATAAAAATGAGAGTAGCGTTAGAAACGCGAATAATTTAAGACGGTAAAGCAGCCGCTTTTAAATGTTACCACTGTTCAATGCAATATCATAAGCTATGATATGCATTTGCTACGCTTCAATGAACGTTAAGTTTATTTAGTATTAACCCATTTATGCCTAGCGTCCTGAAAAAGGACATTGCAAACAGCGTAGACCCAGATGAGACGCCGCATCATGCGGCGTCTCATCTGGGTCTACGCTGTTTGCTTAAAGGAATTTCTGTAAGAAATGTTCTAAATATAGAAATAAATATACTAGACATTCCTAATTTTGGAAATAAATTGATCCAACTTAGAAGGATGGGAGAGTACACTCGGCATAAAGGGTTAAACGCCCACGACATATCTGTACCTGTTAATGTAGGGTAACTCGCAGGATTAGAATCGCTTATTTATGTTTATGAAACAATTTGAAAGTGTCACTATAAAAATCATTAAATTTTTCAACAGCTCATTTCTCTCGAGGAAACGACTATAAATGGGACATAACCTTATAGAACTAAAGCCTGCTACACCGATACTGAAAAGCGACGCTAATCCAGCCATCAATAAATGAATTAAGGCACTATATCTAGTCTGAATGCAAAACGAACATCATCTTAACCTTAATTGATGAATGAACAGTTACACTCATCTGACATGCTTCAATGTCAATGAGTCTCGGTGAAAAGCATAACTAAATTAAATCAGTTCAGTGCATTTACATGTTTAGATCATGGGTGCATGTCAAAGATGTAAGTTTTCGTAAATTGATTCACTTAGTTTTAGTCTCTAAAGTATAAACAACTTAAGGTCGACAAAAGAATCTCACAAACTCGCGTTCGGAGAGTTGGTTATAATTGCGCGATGTCATTCAGCGTCAGAAAATTGCACCATCGTAGATGCGCCACTGAGGCTCGTGCCAATAAAAGGCTGCAGAACAAAAAAAAACTTTGTCAATATGTGTCACGAGCAAGGACAATTCGTGAACTGATTTTGATAGAACACATGAGCGGCGATCTCCCTGCATTATCCGCGGTCATTCGCAGCATCGCGTTCAGATCTCGCGTTCACGTGTGCGTCATTAACGCAAGTCAGGAGCGCACCGCGTTTAATGTATCTTTCTAACAAGCTCCTCTTATAATATGTCGAATTAGCCTTTCAGTAGCCTCCATTCGGTCCTTTGGCGCCCTTGGATACAGGTATCATGTTAATGCCGGCGTAAATCAATCACTATTGCTAATATACCAAATACGCGCGTTTTTTTAAGTATTGGTAGTCTTGAAAAAGAATCAATGCGGAATTAAAACTTGCACTGTGGCATTACTAAAAGAACATGTGAAAAGAAGACGCGACACACGCTCGTCTACCGCAATGTCCTTGTGGTAACCGCTCCAGACGAACAACTAACAGAAATCAGTAGCACGTGACCGCAAAAGCGTCGTACGTCGTCCGCATAGACACTATTCGTCTATAGGTTGGCAAAGTCCGAATAATTCAGTGAAACAAAACGAGTTAGACGTTGTTTCGACGCACTGCGACTTAACGACTGAACTCACGACCAACGATGCAACTTCTTCGCTTGCGCAGGGACGCCAATGCACGTTTTCTACAAATATCTTGATACATCCCGGTTGTGACCGCGGCCCTATGTAAGCGTAGCGTTTAATCTAGCGTTATTTTTTGAGGACGTCGATCATGAAACTATGCGAATGTAAGCAGATTAAAACGAAAACATCAGACTACTGTAGTATTATGAAAACATAATTTGGCTCGGAGTAAAAAAAGTGTTCATTACTTAAGGTCCGTCTCAGTATTGAAAGCACATGATATAATTCTGAATCAGATATCTTTACCAAAACATGTGTTTGCTTACATGAACTTGTCGATTAAACGAAGCAAACATCCGATTTATAATATATTTCATGTAATATACATTAATTTAATGTTTCAGATTTCAAATAAATACTGCCTTACAATTAACGGTAATACAAATAAGTCTCATAATTAACAACATGCAACAATAAAAAACCATTTGCATACTGGACTTTTAAACCACTAGTACGTTTCTTAATTTTTATCCGATAAAATATACCTTTTTATGCAGACTTAATACGCAAACCTCTTAAATTGCATAATTATACCTTCTATCCAATACTGTGCATGAGCAGGAAAGTCTTTTTGACATATCGAAAAACGTTACATTCTTATCGTTTTTTCTAAGATTATACGAATAGCATGTGGCAGGTCGCCAGAGCAAAATAACAAAATAATAGCATAATAAATTAACGGTTACATATGACGATCCAGGGACCTATACAAACAAAGTCCCTGGACGATCATATAAATATTTATGTCACTCAGCTGTAAAAAATCGAGTGAAATCGGATCTTCAACCCAGCAGATACAGAAAAATTGAGAATACAACATTTCCAGATAATCCTACGGACGTGCAGACGATTGCACTGATTTGTGCTTCCCACTTTGCGAAATAACACATTAATTTAATCCATTCATATAGAATTTGACATTTTAAATCCATTCATACAGAATTTGACATTAAATCTAAATACTAAAATTTATTAATGACAACATACATTTAAGAAATTACTTCATTCCAACAAATTGTCAAGAACTGACCATCTGAAAGCTTATGAGCATTGTTGAGAAAGAGATGGAAAACAAGCCCCATTCACTCACATGTGCGTTGCATCTGTGAGCAAAGCCCCAGCCAGATTTGCATTACCTGACAGTCATGATCATTATTGCACAAAACCCACATTGTTACTCCAATCTACAGAGAACGAGTCACACAACCTCATTACATCAAACTCAAAACAGAAATGTAATAACTGTCACAGCAGAATGTACATTGATTTGAGCAGCGGCAGTGGACTCTTCTTAAGAAACAGCCACCGACTGTGGGATGGCATCCGTTCCAAAGAGCTCCTCAAAGTGTTTTACATAAATCTCACAGTGCTCACCTGAAACAAATAAACAACTATTTTATTTCAAGGTATCCCTTTGTTTTCTGTGTACAACAGTATTTATGAATCTGATCAATTTGAAATGTTTCTATGTTTTTTATCAAGTCTGTTGTTAAAATAGTTTTACACCTTGAGGTATAAAGTATGCTGCATTTTCACCTTGTTGAAAACATCGAACCCCTAATAAAGTGACTGCATTTTGTTTATTTAAATTACATCATTTGATGTTTCTCCGTCGTTTTCTTTCGTTCATATTAAAAATAAAGACAGAAACATATGAAAATGATGGGATAAATAGAATACCATGTTAGAGTTAAATACGTTTATAAGTTTTTTCATTTGCTTGACACAAAAACTGAACCACTAAACAAGGCTAGTGGTTAAGATTACTTCACAACTGAGGTAGCAAGCCCACTATAGTTAACATAAAAGAGTGTGGTAAGAAATCTCATATACCAACAGTATAAAGTTCTGGTAGTGGTTACCTGGGTGAAAGACTGGGCTGCCACGGAGACGAATGTTTCTCTGCTGGAAGAACTTGAAGACGGTGAAAAAGAGCTGCTTGTCCAGGGTGTTCATGGCGGCCTCCAGAAACTTCCTGGATGATACTGTGTCCGTAATACCAGCCTTACGTATAAACCTGGCCAACATAACAGTGGTACACAATGTATTCAAAGACTTTCCCTAACCTCTAGACATGATTTCATAATGTATTTGGGCCATGCTCTGTGAAAAGGGGGTTTAATGCATGTGTGTAAAGTGTAGTCCCTGATTAGCCTGTGCAGTCCAAAACTGCTAAGAAGAGACTTTCTTTAACCAGAAAATACCATAAAAGCGGAAAGTGTCGTCCCTTATTAGCCTGCAGACTGCACAGGCTTATCTGGGACGACACTTTACGCGCATGCATTAAACCCCCTTTCCACAGAGCACGGCCCATTTCCATTACTTTGACTATGATATTAGACTTTAGAACATGGGTAAACAAGGATATCAGTGAAACCCATGATGCGCTTTGTCAATATATGTGTTCCTTGTGTGGAAACTAATTATTTTTCAAGGGGCCATAACTCTTTAAAAACTCACTGGAGTGGAACAATATGACAGATATGCCCTCCATGAAGGATTCTGCATGGTTTCATAAACTTCGGATAAAAAATTCCTGTGATCACAAAAACATCAATTCTTTAGATTGTCATATTACTTATCGAAGGGCACTTACCACCTTAATAAAATCTATTACTTTGTGACCTTAACATTGACCCCATTGAACTCAAACCTCATGAAAAGGTAGAGGTCCATGCAAGGTACCTACATGCCAAATATGTAAGAGATGGGTAAAATATTGAAGGCGCTTTGAGAAACTGTAACAAAAGTGTGACGGAAAAATCAATTATTAGCCTCGGTGACCTTGACCCCAGTGACCCCAAACCTCATCAAAAGGTAGAGGTCCATGCAAGGTACCTACATGCCAAATATGTAAGAGATCAGTAAAATATTGAAGGCGCTATGAGAAACTGTAACAAAAGTGCATGTGACGGAAGGAAGGAGGTATGGAAGGAAGGAAGGAAGGAAGGAAGGAAGGAAGGAAGGAAGGAAGGAAGGAAGGAAGGAAGGAAGGAAGGAAGGAAGGAAGGAAGGAAGGAAGGAAGGAAGGAAGGAAGGAAGGAAGGAAGGAAGGAAGGAAGGAAGGAAGGAAGGACAAACCGGCAACTATATGCTCCCTGAAAATTTTTGGGGAGCATAAAAACAATCGTACACTATTAATATAGATTACAGAGATATATTTTATTCTCTAAAAGCCAATAACAAATAACTGTGAAACAAGTATTACACATCTGACACTAATTTTTGTGGATCAAATTGAATATATGCAGGGCTCGCACTGTCGTTCGCCACTTGAGCCATTTGCGAAAATATTGAGAATTTGGCTCAAGAAAAATCGGATTTGCTTAAATGCTAAAATCTCGTAAAATTTCATTAAAAACAGCCGCCATTTTAACCCGAAACTGGTTTTCTATATTTTTCTCTTTGTTTCAATGAAAGTATTCGCAATTTTGACAATGAACGAAAACCGGTCTGCACCTGTATCGAGACATCGCTTGACCTTATTGTTATTGAAGTGCACATGGTAGCTGGCCATCAAAACTGAGCTCGCTTACACATGAAATGACGTTGTTGAATGAAACGTAAAAATGGGTGGAGCTTTGAATACACAGTTAATATTGTTGTCTGCAAACAAAATAGCGGCCGGTCGCAAATGTCGTATTATAAGATTAAAAATGAAAATAAGCGTGACAATAAATTAATTATTTCCAAGCTGACTATCGATCTAAATTAAAGAGTGATAATTAAATAATTAGTTCTATGTCAGTGATGTTACAACTTTCTGCCAATTTTCGATTGAAATGAAAGGTGATAATTAATTAATTTGATCATTTTACTCATACACTATGCTAACTAACAGCGGCGTATTTTAATCAAAGGAAAACGTGAAAAACACGCGCGGTTAAATTGCAATAATTAAAGTTTAATTAAAGTTACGAATTTGTAACACATTGGAAGAGTAATTCATATCGTCTACAATATAAATGGAAGTAACCACTTTGTCCGTGCAGTCGCTAACATGTCTTCTTTAACCTTAAGGCGTCCTTTGGACGAAAATGAGTCTGAACAAAAAAATAAATAAAAATAAAATAGAGCATTCCAAGATTCATGGAAAGTTGATAATAATTGGTTTTGCTTTGAGAATGAATCAAAATCAATGTACTGTGACCTATGCATTAAGATGCAGAATTCCAACACGTTCACTGTAGGTTGCAATATCCTGAAAAAAGACTCGGTGATGAAACATGCAAAGTCTAAAGGTAAGATTTTGAAGATGAGAGGAATTTTAATTTGAAATTACTTTGAAATGCTAAAGTCTAACTATATGTATATATGCAGATGAAACAAACGAAAACTGGTTGGCAATAGGCCCAAAACGCAGCACAGACAATCTAATTTCCAAATTTTTTTTCGGGGGGGGGGGGGGGGGGGGGGGGGGGGGTGGCTCAAAGATATTTTGGGCCAGCGCTTGTCTTTAAACTGGTAAAAGATATAATCAATTAAATTGTATAGCCAATAAAACTGGCTTAAGGTTATGTCAATTAAAATGTATGGGCCATAAAACTACTATTTCAAAACTAAACAAACCCTCAATAGACAATTAACACAAACACTCAACAGATAAATTACACAAACTATTCACCTTACAGCTGGCAGTAACTGGTTTTTGGACAGCAGCACTTCAATTATTTCTTCATTAGCAGTTGCTAATCTCTGGAAAAAGATCAGGACAACAATTGAACTGGCGTATTTTTGCTGTACTTTGATATTGATTTAAATATGGAGAAGAGTGGAGATGATCATATAGGTTCCATGTGTTGTTTTTTACCGTTAGCATGTCCAAGGCCAGCTGGTGGGCAGGAGGGTATTCAGTCTCCAGGGAGAGCATCAAGCAGGCCTGAAACATGAAAATTAATTTTATTTTACGACCTTACTGCAATTAAAACAAGCAAATATGTTGAATTGATATCCCCGCCAAATAAATTTTGTTTATAGATTGGTGCAAATAACTTGATACACAGTATAATCCTAACAAAATAATTAAGTGTAAGGTAATTGTTAAAAACATTTAAATTCTCCTATTTCTATACACCCATGAAGTTTCATGATGATATTTTGTATTGAATCTGAGATAGAGCAATGAAAAGTAACATCATACAAGAACAACAAAGGACAATAACTCTTATTTAGGGAAGTGTAGGGTTTAGGTTCTTGTGCAAGGTAATTCTCCTCAGTGACACTTCCCCATATTGATATCAATACACCCATGAAGTTTCATGTTAAAATCTTGTATGGTATCTGAGATATAGCCCTGTAAATTAACATCATACAAAAAACAAAGGGAAAAAACTCAAATTTAAGAAATTGAAGGGTTATGATTCTTGAGCATGACACTTCTCCTCATTGATAAATATACACCCATGAAGTGTCATGTTGATTTCTTATTTTATCTCTGAGATGTAGCCATGAAAAAGTTTGTGACAGATAGATGGACATACTAACTGACGGACAAACTGACAGAAGGACAACACCAATTCTATTGTCCTCTGTCTTTGGCGGGGGATAACAATACACTAATACTTGCAGAATGTTTTGGAAATGTAGTTTTTGTTGACATTGATTTAAATACTCACTTTATGTATATAGATAAGCAAACATTCTAGCAACAAACTCAAGACACAAAAATATCTCAAAATCTAAGAATTGTATGTAAGTTCATAAATCTGTATAAGGCAGTAAGAGAGAAATTCTAGGGACCAGTTTCCCATAACCCTCCCCCAGTGTCCACGTACCAGGGGCTTGGAGTCACTGAGGACATGGTACTGTAGGAACTGATGCAGCTGGTAGAAGCAGTTGTTATGCACCAGGGTGTTGATGAGCAGCTCATACACATAGTGCTGAAACACAGAGAAACTGACTTCAGACATTGCTTGTTGATGAGCAGCTCATACACATAGTGCTGGAACACGGAGAAACTGACTTCAGACATTGCTTTGTCTTTGGAGCTTAGAGGATACAGCATGGATTCAGACAGAGGCTTATTTCAATAAACCAAGGGCCATAACTATTCACTTTGGTTGATCATAAATCTTGGCTAAACAGTGATAATTTAGTTTTAACATCAGCATTTCTATCAAGTTTAATGAAAAAAAGATAAAACTTTGACGTTTAAAACAAAACTCATAGTTAGGAAGGTATAAACTGGAGTGCCCACCTGTACGGGAATGTCGCGTTGACTCAGAGAACGGATGTACTCAATCAGAACTGCCACCTTGAACTTGTATGGGATTTTCTAATTTTAAACAAAAAATCACATTATCACAAGTTACCAATGAACAATTTCATTTACTAGCTTAAGTCCTTCAAATGTATGGACGGTGTCACATTTTAGTTATTTCTGCTACCACAATTTTTGTCATATGAGAAAACTATAATACATGTAATCAGAATATTTCCTAATAGGCCCTTTAGCCACATACCCTGTTTAATCAACCTAGGTACTTTTTGGACATGCAAACTGACACAGTGATGTACCAGGTGTAAACCTATGGTCACCTCTAGTTCCACCATATTGACCATTTTTCTATATTAAACCTTTCCCCATTCGAAGCACAGTGGAAATGGCTATGTGCAAACAGCATAAAACCACAACAGCCTGCGAGTAACTCGCAGTCTGTTCAGGTTTTATGCGGTTTGCTGCTCATCAGTATCTAAGGTTTGGAGTTGGAGCCTTAAAAACTTGAATCTAGTAAGAAAGGTCTAAAATTCAATTTAACTTTCTGAGGGACTACAAATGCGTGAAAATAGGTATCTAAGTGGTAAAGGCTTAAATACTGTTGACATAAAACTTACACTCCCCATACGCAATCTAAACTTGTATATAAATGTATGAAGTAGAATACTATAAGCTCACTTTGTTATCAAGCACAAAACCTTTGCCTATATTTAGTACTAATAACAATGGCCAGATCTATGAAATCCCTAAAACCATATCTAAGAAACTAGCTTACCACAAAATTAACCTGCCAATAACATATTTGTGCAAAATTACAAGTGAAAAAATGCCCAAGATTTTTTCAAGAGAGTAATAAACAGTCATGGTCCATTGCTTGTTTTTCATATGGGGAATAAATGTTTTCAGCTGGAAACATATTCTGCAAGAAAAAAATCTGAAAAACTTAAACCTTGACTGGGCAACCAAATTGTCAAGTTTCAAATGGCATTTAAACATACTTCAAACCTAAGAAGTGACCCTGAGCAATTTTCATCCGTAAATTAGCAGACAAATCTATCAATATAAGCCACACAATGCCTAACTCTTTAATGCCATACTGCTGCCAAATTGCCAAAGCAATCAGTTTTTACCACCCTGTAACCATTTTTCCACTTGTATGAAATCATGACCTATGAAAAGTGTTCAATATAATTATATATGGCAAACTACCTTACTAGTTACTAGGTATGTTTTTATAAATATGAAGTGCAACTCCATATTTTTTTTTACAAATAATATTTTATATCATAGTGTTTTGTAAATTTTAACACATGCCAAATTTCATATAAACAAGGAAGAAAATCGTCTATGGGTTATTCAGCAATAATTATGGGCGGAGCTTATACACTGAAAGCACACGCTGTAACTAAACAAAACATGCCGATACATTTTCCACCAGCATACCGGTAATAATCCGGTATTTTATGAATGAAAGTCGGAGATCTGATCAACAGAACAGTCGAAAGTTATTTTTATAGGCGGAACTTCACATAAAATAGTACACAAGAAAAATAAGATACACTGTATAAATCTTGAGTAAAAACCGTGTTAGAATCAAAATTATTCGTGTACGTTATAGTTTGTTATAGAATAACCCAGAGCCGGAAGTTTAGATGCCTGGTTTCAAATCACTCGTGCTTCGCACTCATATTTAATCCCTATGCATCTAAACTTCCGGCCATGGGTTATTCGACAACAAACTATTACGTACACAAATTATTTCTTAAATAACCAACAGTTAGGAGTATAGATCAGAAGGAATAAAATCAAGCAAGCCCAAAATTATAGCATGCCTGTGTAGTTACAAGATCGCCTTCCATTTATCTTTATGAATCAATGCAATTCCATATTTAATTACGCAAAATATAATTCTTTCATAGTTCATTGTCAAATAACCCACGGTCAAGAGTATAGATCAACAGTGTGTCTCTTTGCAAAAATTAATACACACAACCAGGGCTTTTTTTTCCTTCTTTTAGACTAGCCGTGGACGGACATTTTGACATGGACAATTCACAGACACGGACAATTCAATCTAATACGGCCGCGATTTTTAACAAAAAACGGACATTTTGTGCTCAAAACTGTCAAAAACAGACATTTAACAATTAAAAATTAAGTTTCGTTTCACTGTTTTTCATTTCGATTTCGCAATTTTTGTTTACTTATCATTAAATGACGTCGTTGTTTCGATCGATTACACACGTAAATAGATTCAAAATTTTGAAACCGGTGCATATTAGTTAACGCCCGGCCGATCAACCTCACCATTATCCAAACAAAATAGCGTCGTAGTAGATATTGTCCAGACAAACATCATGGTCAAGTTTCATCATTATTGAAATAAAACTCTGGCGTATGGAGTGTTTTTGTTTTTGTAAGATTTGACATGGTTACCTATATTTTGAGTTGACCACACTTACCAAACATTAAAACTTGCTACAAAAATAAATATTATGACCAAGATTCATAAAATCTGAAACAAAATTGTGACCTCTAGAGTGTTAACAAGGATTTTGTATAATATAAAGAAAATTTGAACAATCTAAGGGCAATAATTATGGCATTAATTATGTGATTTTGCTCATTATCAAACTTGACGGAGATCTTTCAGCAACTTTGATAAAGAATGCTTGAGAAATGTGAATGCTAGAGTGTTTGCAAACCAAATGTGGACGGACAGACGGCTGACAAAGACCATTCCTAAAACCACACTTGAGCATCAGGTGAGCTAAAAAGTGTGTTACACCAATCTGAGCCATTTTCCAACTTGTCCAAGAAATCAATAAAACCAATGTATTGACTAAGTTTCATGATGATTAGGCAAAAAATGTAACTTCTAAAGTGTTCGATCACAAGGTTTCTCTCGAGTCACATAAGGAAAACTGCCCCTTCCCCTGGCAGCCATGTTTTTTGACCGATCGGGACCATTTGCGAACTCATCTGAGATATATATAAAACCAATCATTTCACCAAGATTCATGATGATTTGGCAAATAATGTGACTTCTAGAAATCTCACAAGCTTTTTTTACTATATAAATATACTTCCCCCCCCCGGCAGCCGTGTTATTCAACTGACCGGAACCATTTTCAAACTCAACTCTCGTATCAAGGAAACAAATGTTCTGACCAAATTTCATTTACATTGATCCCAAAATGTGACTTCTAGAGTGTTCGCATGTTTTCACAATATACATATAGAGAAAAATACCCCGCCCACTGGCGGCCATGTTTTTTCACTGATCTGGACCATTTTCAAACTCGTCCGAGATATCAATAAAACCAATGTTTTGACCTAATTTTATGATGATTGGGCAAAAATTGTGACTTCTAGTGTGTTTAAAGGGTTTCTCTATAGCCAAATAAGGAAAACTGCCCCACCCACTGGCGGCCATGTTTTTCAACCGACTGAAACCACTTTTGAACTCAACCAACATATCATTAAGGCAAATATTTTGACTAAATTTAATAAAAATTGGGCCAAAACGGTGACTTCTAGAGCTCTCACATGTTTTCAATATATACATATAGAGAAAAATGCCCCGCCCACTGGCAGCCATGTTTTTCACCAATCTGGACCATTTTCGAACTCGTCGAGATATCAATAAAACCAATTCTTTGACCAACTTTCATGATGATTGGGCAACAATTGTGACATCTAGAGTGTTTACAAGGTTTCTCTATAGCCATATAAGGAAAACTGCCCCACCCACTGGCGGCCATGTTTCTCAACAGACTGAAACCACTTTTTAACTTAACCAACATATCATTAAGGCAAACATTTTGACCAAATTTCATGAAAATTGGGCAAAAAAAGGTGACTTCTAGAGCGTTCACATGTTTTCACTAGATATATATATATAGAAAAATGCCCCGCCCACTGGCCGCCATGTTTTTTCACCGATCTGGACCATTTCCGAACTCGTCCGACATATTAATAAAACCAATGTGTTGACCAACTTTCATGATGATTGGGCAAAAATTGTGACTTCTAAAGTGTTTACAACGTTTCTCTATAGCCAAATAAGAAAAACTGCCCCGCCCACTGGCGGCCATGTTTTTCAACTGAGCGGAACCACTTTTGAACTCAACCAACATATCAATAAGGCAAACACTTTGACAAAGTTACATGAATATTGTGCATAAAATGTGACTTCTACAGTGTTTACAAGTTTTTTTTTACCTAGTGACCTTGTTTTAGACCCTGCATGACCCAGTTTCGAACTCGATCGAGATATCATTGGGACAAATCTTTTGACCAAGTTTCATGAAGATCGGACAATAATGTGGCCTCTAGAGTGTTTACGAACAAATGTGGACGGATGACGGACAAATACCGGTCACAAAAGCTCACCTGAGTAATCAAGTGAGCTAAAAAGCCGAATCTTCTACAGAAGGGTAAGTGTTTTTACAATGCACAATTAAAACAGAAATGGATTCAATTATGAGGAAAGTAATCTGATTTTTTTATGCAAATGAAAGCATTGGTAACCGAGAACGAGACTTGTTATTCTATATCTTATCCGTTTGCAATTATTGTAAATACTGGTTCAAATGAAGTATAACTGTGATCCATTCACATGAACATGTTTAACAGTTTCAGTATTGTAATGTTCTGGGAACGATATATATTAATTAAGATACCAACTATTTCTGACATCAAAAGTAGTTCTTTCACTTGTTGTACTTTATTTCGGATATGTTAAAATTCGGACATCTAAAAATAGTGATATTTATGTGTTGATTTGTTTTTGATAGTTTGTAAAAATATGTTTTTGTGTTATTTCAGACAACAAGAATGAATGGTTGCAATTATCCTGTGCCTTTTAGTCAAGAAATAGATGTGAAAAATGTTCATTTAATTGGACCTGGAAATAAACCACCACAGATAACAGAACCCTTTAAACAACAGGTGTTGTTTTAGAATTTGTAAAATTTCATAATAAACAGAAGTTGATTTATAACATGTCCAAATGACCAAATGTAACTGTTTAACAATTTAAATTAAGATACTTTATTTTCTGATTTTTGATTCATTTTTCCTTTCAGATGATATACATTTGTGTGATTCTAGGTTTCAATAAATAATTCTGATACATTTATGCAGGATACTGTTACATTATTGTTAACATTATTATATTTTGTTGGTTATCTGGTTTATTAAGTGAAAAAGTGATTTATATAAAAATAAAGCTTATTAAGACTTATTAAGGTACTTGTTGTTATTTATGTATTAACTAATATACATACTTCTAAAAGTAATAAAAAAATACAGTCAATGCCATCTTTCATTAATGTAGTAAGGTTCTTTAAATGATTGTTCTTATCAATAAAGTCGGAATAACTGGTGGTTTTCACACTGCGATAAAGTTGCACAACTTTTTTGGGGCCAGTAAAACCCCTGAATAAACTATTCATACATGGAAGATATGCTTTTATTACATTATTTTCATAATATTTAAGTGTTAAACATGCTTTTACTATACTTATGCATTGATTTCTGAATTTCACAATATGTACAAGTTCGCGACTCGTTTTTCACAATTTTCAGTAGTTCGCGACTCATTTTTTCACAATTTCAAAAAGTTCGCGACTCATTTTTCACAAAATGAGGGGCCAGGGCCACTTCACAAAATCAGGAAAAAAAGCCCTGACATAACACTCTTTGTTGTTATATGACTGCCAACATACCGAGTTATCCTCAAACACTGCAAACACATTGGTGTACATGTCAGATTGGTCTATGATCACCCTGTCTCTCGGGTCCTGTTGGGAGGATGGCTCAATCGCCTACAAGTCAGATAAAGACACACTATAGCTAATGTAACTGCATTTCTATGGGCTGTTTTGCTGTTTAAATACTCAACATATGGAATTTTCATTACCTTTTTGTAGCTAAACAACAATTTGTCAAACTTGTGATGAAGAAATCCAGCCAATGAATCATGTGATAGGTAGCATGATGTTATAGAAAGGAGATTTTTAAATTATATCTATAATTTTACTTGTATTGTCTTGCACTTTAAAGGTGTTTATCAGGAAAATGTGACTGAAAAAAGCAAATAGATGACAGTGCTTTAATCACTATTTACATCCCATTCATTACATCAGCTTTGATTCACTGACCCCTAGAAACGAACAAAATTAACAGCAGTAAATAAAAAATTTTGTTTATATACTGATATTTCCATGAAACTTAACCGCAAGCAATACCAGAATTAACAAGCAAAGTCGTTGAATTGATATCCCCCGCCAATATGCTTCTTGACAATTTTTTTTTTATATTTGACACTCAAAAAAGAAGTTTTTCAAGATACAAAGGGCCATAACTTCGTTATTTACAGATGGTGTACAATGCCATTTAGTGTGCAACATCCCCTTATCCATATATATATACTCATGCCAAGTTTCAATGAAATCTGCCAAAGCACTTCCAAGACATGGCTCCGGACGAACGGAAAGATGGACGGAAAGTCGAAAGGAAAGACGAAAAGACGGAAGGACGGACAACGATAAAACAATATCCCTCCGCCGATGACGGGGGATACAAAAGTATAGAATGAGCCTAATTCTGGGAAAACAGGGCTTAATGCATGTGTTTAAAGTGGCATCCCAGATTAGACTGTGCAGTCCCCACAAGCTAATCTGGGACAACACTTTTGGCCTAAGTGGATTTTTGCTAAGAAGAAACTTCCTTTAAGCAGACATTAACATAAAAGCGAATAGTGTCATTGATAATTAGTGTCTCAAGTAATATTCAGTTTCTTAATTAAGCTCCCCAGCCAAGCCCAGTTACCACGGTTACCAAGGCCTGTATCTCCTGGTCAAGGTACTGCATATAGCCGTCATTGAGCATGTCCAGTATACGGGAAATCACCGGCAGACCGACCTGCATCCCCGGCATCAGCATCTGGCGGAACACGTCCAAGATCACCACCTTGCTCTTCTGTCTCTGCAGCAGGAACTTGACCAGGCGGCACTGACATACCAGAAGGAATTATTACACTTAACTTCATTCTTTAAGTTTAAGTTGTATTTAATTGAAGACCTTTCTGACTGGATTCAAGTTTTAAAAGCTTCATTTCCAACCCTTAGAAACTGATGAGCAGGAAGCATCATAAAACCTAAACAGACTGCAAGTTACTTGCAGGCTGTCCTGGTTTTATGGTGTTTGCACATAGACATTTTCACTTTGCTTCTGAGTGAGACAGGCTTAAAGAAACCAAAGGTTTTCAAGTTTTAAGCATAGATGAGTATGATAACTTTTAGACCTAGTATTGGAGCTTTGGAGTCATTTAATAGCCACCAGCCTTATACCAATTGGGTGCGTTATTGATTATTATATCTGTCTGATCATTATTCTGATATGAATACATTTTTAGAGTTTGAGCAATGGAAATGAACATTTATACAATCACCATTTTACTGCATTCTTTAATCAGTACCACAATATCAATGAACATGCATAACCTTGTCTGGAATCATAGTGACTAGGGGCTCTAACTTCAGTTCCACACTCCACAGGCAACCTGAAATTGTCACGTAACTATCTCAAATCATCTGAACAGACGGTGTGTCTGAAATAATCAACACAATTCAGTCTATGGATACTTTAACGCTGTTCTAAATGGATGCAGAAACATAAATGAAATATCTTTTAACAAAAGGGTCATAATGGTACAATGCACTCATCGGTGTGTGAATTAAGCATAATTATGTTCTTTTCAAGTTAATACAGTATTAAGACTATTTCTGAAGGTAAAATTCGTCCTTTACCCAAAATTGTAAAGTTTTGTCTAACACCAATACCGCTTGCTACAAAGCTTTGATACTTGGATGGTTGATGCCTTTGAACACTATAAACACACCTGACCTCATTTTGAACTTGAAACTGACCTACTTTTTTGAATCAGAAGGTCATAATCCAAAATGACACGTTTCATCTTACATCAACAACACTTCTACAAACTTGACACTTAAAAAGAGGTTATCTATAAACACTCTTAACACCCTGCCCCCATCATTTTGACCTTGTAATTTTCCTACTTTAAGACTTTAATGTATTCAAATGGGCCAAATTAATTGATTCTGGCAAGGCATCCATTGTGAAAATATGCGTTTATTGAACACATCATCTTCTCCATCTTAAATCTGAACATGATGCTGTATATAAACCTGTAAATAGCTGTTTCGGACAGGCAGGCTTACTGACAGACAGAGACTTACCCTACTACGCACTTATAAATTATTTCGTGAAAATGAAAAGTAGTCGCTTTTTAAATCGTATAAATTTCAAATACACATTTAACCATGGTGGCTATTGTCTATTACTGACCAAGCTTTGCATCTATTACAATGTTGGGCTGGAACACAATCCAATTGGCTGAATCTATCATGGTGTCAAAGATTTTTTTTTCTAATTGAACACTTTTAAACTATAATATGTGTTAACTTCTAGAATTAACGGTACTATGCAATAACACGAGACGTAATCTGTAATACAACACATCAGTCTATGCTATAACACGAGACGTAATCTGTAATACAACACATCAGTCTATGCAATAACACGAGACGTAATCTGTAATACAACACATCAGTTTATGCTATAATCAAGTTCATCTCCGCCAAGTAACAGATACAGTATTGACGCTTCTGTGGGTGTGAATGTCAGAGTTTATTTACAGGTCATCGCTGCGTCTGCACGACTACCTTATGTGCTGACCTGCATATCGACGCTTCCACATATGGATCATGTTTATATAAAATCAGCAATATTGCCAAATCATCACATTTAGTTTATGCAAAAGACCATGGGCATTTTGTTTGTAATTTGGGGAAGAGCAAGTGGAAATGTAAATCATTGTGCAAATAACAAGTGGTAAGTTTTGTAATCAAGCAAAGCACATGTGGCAACGTCTGTGATTTTGCAAAGAAAATGTGACAATGTTTGCTATTTTGCAAAGAAAATGTGACAATGTTTGTTATTTTGCCAAAAAAATGTGAAAATGTTTGTTATTTTTCAAAGATAATGTGGCGATGTTTGTGATTTTGCAAACAAAATGTAGTAATGTTTGGGAGTTTGCAAAGAGCATATGGCGATGTTTGAAATTTTGCAAAAAGCATGTGTCAATGTTTGTGATTTTGTTAAGAGCATACGGCAATGTTTGGTATTTGTAAAAGCATGTGGCAATTTTCATACTTTTGCAAAGATCATGTGACAATGCTTGTTATTTGTTTGAGCAAGTGCCAATATTTATGATTTGTAAAGAGCTTAAGGGAATATTTGTGATTTTGCAAAGAGCAAGTGGACATGTTTGTGATTTGCGAAGAGCATGTGTCAATTTTTGAGATTTTAGGAAATGATGGTTATTAATAATGAAACAAAAGAAGCAGAGAAGTTTAACCATTTTATGGTAAAAGACTGAATTCATCTATAATGGCCAAGTTCATGTAGATATTTTTTTCTAACTTTTCTCAAGGATACATAATTCACAGTTGTATTCCATCTTGTCTTGACCTTGCTGTATGTTCAGTGCTGAAATAAGAAGTTACAAATTGTAAACCGTGTTGATACAAGAAACAAAAGAGAAAACTGCATAAAAGCCCTTTACAGGAGCAGCAGGAAGAAACAAGAAACCATCGGAGACGGATGATGCTCCCCAAAGATTTTTTTTGCCACAATATTGCACTATATATTCAGATAAAAGGAAACGTCTTGAGGGCACAGAAGTTGGGGGGACAGTAAATGGAAAATTTCAAAGGGCCATAACTCTGTGAAAAATCATCCGACCAGAACCCGCTGATAATATGCACATCTCCTCTTGGTAGTGAAGCTTCCCATAAAGTTTCATTGAATTCCGGTCATAAGTTGATGAGAAATAGCCCGGACAAGATTTGCACTATATGTACAGTTACAGGAAAATTTCAAAGGGCCATAACTCTGTAAAAAATCATCCGACCAGAACCCGCTGATTATATGCACATTTCCTCTTGGTAGTAAAGCTTCCCATGAAGTTTCATTGAATTCCAGACAGACGAAGTGGCGACTATATGCTCCCCTCAACATTTTTGGGGGCAGCATAAAAATATTAGATACATTAGAAAGGTCTGTTTTTAGCTCTGATAGCCATCTTATGTTGGGGAGCAGTACCATGTTCACATGTTTGGTAAAAGACTTTCCAAGTAACTTAATTTTATAATCCAACAAGATCAACTAAGTACTTTTGAAAATATTACCTGAATAAACAATTCAAATTGTAAACCACAGCAGAGTGCCCACCTAAAAAACAAGCAGTTTCTTGCTTACCTATAAACCAAGATTTTCGTTTAAAAATACTAACTAATAAAGGAATACAATTATATCAAATTTCAATTAATGTAAAGTCATTAATTAGAGTGAGCCCTAGACTTACTAGGCAGGTACATTTTGAAGGGTTTGATAGGCAGGGGAGACACCACAGGGAAGTGATTGGTCACGAACCCATCTGAGTCGCCGTCCAGTTGAATGTCAAATATCACAGATGTCTGAAACACCAACATACAAACAGTAAGAGCCCCTTTCTGAGAAAAGTGGGCTTAATGCACATGCATAACGTGTCATCCCAGATAGCCAGTGCAATCCGCACAGGATTTGTGGTTAGAACAAACTTCCTTTAAATAAATAATTACTTCAGAGCTGAAAATGTTATCCCTGATAAGCCTGTGCAGACCTCACAGGCTAACCTGGGATGAGATTTAAAGCCCATGCAATAAGCCCAGTTTTCTCCGAACAACTTATATGCATCTTCACATGGCAGGAATGCCCTTGAGGAAACCTGGCTCTAGGAAGTTAAAAAATGTTTGTTTCCACAATCATAATCACTTATATCATTTCCCACATTATTTAAATATATATATTTATTTATTTTATGCTTTCCGGTGGTATATAAATTGTAGAGAAATATCAGTGAAGTAAAACTGGTATTCCACTGTTTTAAACAGTGATAAATAACAGTAAAAAATATCGATATTTTTCACTGTTTTACTGTGAAATGAAGTCATGTTTTCGATGAAATGACATCATAAATCCAGCAATATTATCAAGTTAAACTCTTTTACAATGCAAATAAACAGTAACAAAATGCATAAAATAACAAGAGGGCCAAGATGGCCCTAGTTCGCTCACCTGAGAGGAGTCGGTTCATTCAATCAATACCAATGTTAAATTTGACCTAGATATTGTCCAGACAAACATCCTGGTCAAGTTTTATCATTATTTCATCTTCGAGTCATGATCAATATACCTATGAAGTTTCATGATCCTAGGCATAAGCATTCTTGAGTTATCATCCAGAAACCATTTTTCTAAGTTGAGTCACCGTGACATTGACATCCATTGTGTCAATACGTTATTTGGCACTGTGACCTTGACCTTTGACCTAGTGACCTGATAATCAATATGGGTAATATGCGAGTCATGGTCATATACCTATGAAGTTTCATGAACCTAGGCATAAGCATTCTCGAGTTATCATCCAGAAACCATTTTACTATTTCAGGTCACCGTGACCTTGACCTTTGACCTAGTGACCTGAAAATCAATAGGGGTCATCTGCGAGTCATGATCATTGTACCTATGAATTTTCATGATCCTAGACATTAGCGTTTTTGAGTTATCATCCAGAAACCATTTTACTTTTTCAGGTCATCCCAACCTTGACCTTTAACCTAGTGACTTGAAAATCAATAGGGGTCATCTTCGAGTCATGATCAATGTACCTATGAAGTTTCATGATCCTAGGCATAAGCGCTCTTGAGTTATCATCTGGAAACCATTTTACTATTTTTTTTCAGGTCACCGTGACCTTGACCTTTGACCTAGTGACCTGAAAATCAATAGGAGTCATCTACAAGTCATGATCAATGTACCTATGAAGTTTCATGATCCTAGGCCTAAGCATTCTTGAGTTATCATCCGGAAACCATTCTACTATTTTGGGTCATCGTGACCTTGACCTTTGACCTATGGACCTGAAAATCAATAGGGGTCATCCGCTAGTCATGATCAATGTAGCTATGATGTTTCATGATCCTTAGCATAAGCGTTCTTGAGGTATCATCCGGAAACCATTTTACTGCTTTGGGTCTCCGTGACCTTGACCTTTGACCTAGAGACCTGAAAATCAATAGGGGTCATCTGCGAGTCATGATCAATGTATCTATGAAGTTTCATGATCCTAGGCATAAGTGTTCTTGAGTTATCATCCGGAAATCGTTTTACTATTTCGGGTCATCATGACCTTGACCTTTGACCTAGTGACCTAAAAATCAATATGAGTCATCTGCAAGTCATGATCAATGAACCTATGAAGTTTCATGATCCTTGGCAAAAGCACTCTTGAGTTATCATCCGGAAACCATCTGGTGGACGGACGGACCAACATGAGCAAAACAATATACCCCTCGTCTTCGAAGGGGGGGGGGGCATAATGAGAAAAATGCCCCCCTCCCAGCAGCCATGTTATTCAACTGACAGGAACCATTTTTGAACTCAACTCTCGTATCAAGGAAAAAAATGTTCTGATCAAATTTCATGAAAATTGGGCCAAAAATGATACTTCTACTGTGTTCACATGTCTTCACAATGTACATATAGAGAAAAACGCCCTGCCCACTGGCAGCCATGTTTTTTCACCAATCCCGACCATCTTCGAACTCATTCGAGATATCAATAAAACCAATGTTTTGACCAACTTTCATGATGATTGGGCAAAAATTGTGACTTCTAGAGTGTTTACAAGGTTTCTCTATAGCCAAATAGGGAAAACTGCCACTAAATAAATATAGAAAAAAATGCCCCGCCCACTGGCGGCAATGTTTTTTCACCGATCTCTACCATTTTCGAACTTGTCCGATACATCAATTTAACCAATGTTTTGACCATTTTTCATGATGATTGGGCAAAAATTGTGACTTCTAGAGTGTTTACAAGGTTTCTCTATAGCCAAATAAGGAAAACTGCCCCGCCCACTGGCGGCCATGTTTTTCAACAGATTGGAACCACTTTTCAACTCAACCAAGATATCATTAAGACAAACATTTTGACAAAGTTACATGAAGATTGAACATAAAATGTGACTTTTACAGTGATTACAAGGGTTTTCTTTTTTTTTACCTAGAGACCCTGTTTTTGACCCGGCACAACCCAGTTTCGAACTCGGCCGAGATTTTATTGGGGCAAAGCTTTTGAACAAGTTTCATGAAGATGGGACATGAAATGTGGCCTCTAGAATGTTTACGAGCAAATGTTAACGGACGGACGGACAGACAGACGGACATACGACGGACAAAGACCGGTCAGAAAAGCTCACCTGAGCAATCAGGTGAGCTAAAAAGAAAATTTGTTGGAATCGATGATAAATCGATTTGAATTCACTCGTGATCATAAAAAATACATACATTATATGATCACTCCTGAAATAAAATCAATATTCCATCGATTCCAACAAATATCCTCTCTCTCTCTCTCTCTCTCTCTATATATATATATATAAACATAAAAAATTAAAAGAAATTATACCAGCTGATACAAGTCAGGTATAAACTTAACATTATGCCCTTCCCAGTCTTATTATAGTTTTTTTTCTCTTCATTTCATTCTGAACTGTTAAGGTTATGATGAGAAATAAATAATTAAATGCCAACATTTAGGAGTTATATTCTGAAACATTTCTACACTGATGATATGACAAAAATTGCTGTTCAACTCTTTCGTTTAAACAATACACTTCACTACCATGAAATATGTTTGCATTTAAAGGGGCCTTTTCACAGATTTTGGCATTTTTTTAACTTATTCATTAAATGCTTTATTTTGATAAATGTAAACATTGGATCGTAAAAGCTCCAGTACAAAATCAAGAAAAAAATTAAAAAAGGAAAAGAACATTGCCCGGAGCAGGTTTCGAACCAATGACCCCTGGAGTCCTGCCAGAGTCCTGAAGTAAAAAAGCTTTAGCCTACTGAGCTATTCCGCCGAGTACACATTCTTGACGTATTTTATACCTTATATAAGCAATCTTCGTAGTTGCACAAAATTTAACGACAAAAACAGAACTCTCCAAATTATTCAATCGTTTCGCGTTGCAACGCTTTATAATTTTTAGGTTTTAAACTCGTCAAAAGATGCATATAATGGCTATATTAGAGCATGGTTAATGTTCAGTATTACTGTTTCCTCACAAATATCATAACTAAAACGAAAACTTACGAATCTGAAACAACTTTTTTCAATTTTGTCAATTTACCAAAGCGTGAAAAGATCCCTTTAATATCTTATTCATTGTAATTTCCTATCACTGTAAGTACATTATAGTCAGTCCATACACAATGAATCCATTATCATTCTGACACAATATGAGTTTAAAATAAAGATTATCAAGATTTCCATAGACTATGTTAGTGTTTCTGAACGTCAAAATCACCCACTACGATGGAATCTTTCAGCTGGCGATTTTCATTCAAAATGTACACGAATTTGGCAATGGTCAAGAATATCAATATGAGTGAATCAAGACATTTTAGAAAACCTCTAGGACTAATTAAAAAGATGACAATTACCTCAATCGTAATCTAACCGGATAAGATGAGCAGCACCAAATTACTTTGAGATAATGATGAAAACAAGAGATGTGCTTGTCAGAAACACAATGCCCCCTATTGCGCCGCTTTTAAATAAAATTTCAATATATCATTTGGCAGGTTTAGAAATTATCTCCCTTTTAAAGCTTATTACTTCCCTTGGATTGTTTATTTTAACTTTTGACCTTGAAGGATGACTTTGACATTTCACCACTCCCAATGTGCAGCTTCATGAGATACACATGCATGCCAAATATCAAGTTGCTATATTAAATATGCAAAAGATATGGCCTATATTTAAGTTTTCAGACAAACAGACAGACCAGACCAGACCAGACGGACGGACAGACAGACAGACAGACAGACAGAGGAGTGCATTCAATCCCATTATTCAAGATTCTGGCTGATATCATTTCCATTACCAGTAGTCTTGTTTTACCTTGGAAGCCTGATGATGCACCACCACTAGACTGTCCACCACATTGATGGCAAATCTCCCGCTCATCTCCAGCTTCAACACATTGGTCTTCTTAGCAGGGCTCTCCCTAACAAAACACTGTGCCTTTGTTCAAAAGTTTACACAGAACTAACCAAATTACAACAGGGTACAGGAATATCGAGCAAAAATGAAAATGGAGGCTCAAAATGTATAGCCTTGTGTGACCTTGACCTTGAGCCTGCATGACTGATTCATGCCTTCCGCAATAATTCTGATCTTTTACATGGACATAACTAAAATGTTTTAGGAGACATGGAGTGCATACAAAAATGTAGGCTTTGACTATATACCCTTAAGTATGACCTTGAACTTGAGTAGCCATTACCAACTCCTGCCATCTAGAGTGTACGTCTTAGTGATCTTAGCATTTGAGTAAAGTTTCTATAAAAGCCACAAAGGGAACAGGAAATATGTAACAGATGTGAAAGTGTTGCAGACATTATGACTTCCAGACTGTCGGACAAAGACAAAAGGGAATCTAATATTCCCCTTTCCACTTCACATTAGAATAATAACATTAATATTTTAATAACAATCATGACCATTAATGGATTGCTGTGAAGTGTATTAATGGATTGCTGTGAAGTGTTATATGCATCCATATGCAGTGTATTGCAATTTTTATCTAAGTCAGATAAATAAAATAAAGGAGGTAAATCCATTTGGCAGTATTATATCAGAAATTAATAAGACGGGAAAATAACTTTGGTGTTCCTATTCCTATCTGGCCCATAATCAAAAGGGTGAACAAAATTAAAATCATACACAAACAGTCATAGTTTTGTCAAGAAGACAAGAAAAGTGAATCTCTATAGCCTCATCTCTATCAAATGTTTATGTTAGACAGATCTGATTAGAAATTGAAGTTCAGAGTAATAATACTTTTAGCTCTTGGTTTGGGGCTAATTTTGACTACTGGGGCATAACCACTATACGATGTTACCAACTAATATCGACACCTCAGGACCATGTCATAATAAAAATATATTTTAAAGTTATTTTGCAGAACCAGTCTATATAAAGCATTTAAATCCTGGGGCGTGGCCAATTTTTACCCTATAAGAGGCATAATTTAAAGCTTGTAGAGGACCACAATCTGATGCCACATATTAAATCAATATAAAAAGTCTGAGCCTTGAATTTTCCGAGATTATAACATTTCTTTTGCCATGGGGTGCAGTCATGATTTAAATCAACTGTAGTGACCCCAGGGGTTCAACTGGCCCCGCCGCCCAAAAGGTTTCCGCATTCTTTTTTAGACATAACAAAAATTGAATATACCAGTTTATCCACTCCTTATCATTCAAATAATAATAATTTATTTAACTGTATCATTCATGTCATTGACTCTATTATTTATGTATACAAGTCTTAATTATATAATGTATAATTTATTTGTATATCATAAATTACATTTTTGAACATGAAAAACAACACAAAGAACAATAATAAAGAAATTTCATGCAAATATGAAAACTGCTTGCATGAAACAATATGGTTTTTAAATGTTTCAAAACTAATGAAACATTATACCACACAAATGAACATCTGAAAAAGAAATATCAAGCATCTGAATAACAATTACTTCAATTCCAATTAAAACTATCATATTTGAACAGTGTCGATTGTCATACCGTAGTCTTATTTTGGACTTTCAATACCTTAAAAATCTTCTGTTTTCATGGGCTGTAATAATTGTATTTGTATGTGGTCTTTGCGAATGTTTGTCCAATTACTTTGTTATTTATTGTTCAACATAATTGATGGTGAACGTTAATCTGATAAATACTTCCAACAGACTTTGTTTGAAGTAAATGAAGTACAAAAATCTCTATAAAGTTTCACACTAACGGGGTTTCTATTTTGCAATCTAACCTGTTGGTCACTTACGTTCATAAGTCAACATTTATTACTGACAGAATTTTTTAATTTTCAATTTGTGTTTGGCCTTTATGTATAACATGCAAAAGTTTTTTTATAGGATTTAGGAGACAATTATTAGTTTGATTGCCATTCTTCAAACTTGTAACAACGTTCGTTAAATTGTCACTGGCAACAATGGAAATTAACAGCAAAACCTGAAACCTCTAGATGATACTACATTAAAAATATGATTAGTAGATTAAGTCAATATATAAATCAATGAAAAAACTGGTGATCATACTTTGTAGATGAACTCTAAATATGACAAAACATGACAAACATGAAAGTCATGGGGTTTGTGATTTCAAATAAGACATTTTTGAAGGAAAAACCATTATTAGTCTATGTAAAACTGATAAAGCCAGGACAAAAACCAATTTTGATCCCAGAATCATACTTTGAACAACTGTATAGAGGATTTCTAGATGATGCTATAAAACAAATATGAAAGACTTAGGTTTTGCCATTTCAGACGAGAAGATTCTGTAAGGTTTTTATCTCAGGTGAGCTAAAAATCCAATGTATATCCTGCTAAAACATATCATGATTATGTAAACTTTACTGCATTCTGGAGTTTGCCATACTTCTGTTGTGGCACCATGTACAGTACAACTTCAGCTCCTACTGCCCCAGGTCTGGGCTGATGTCGCAATACAATGATGTATAGCTGGCCATAGCTGAAACACACATGGGAGATCAGTGTACATGATTTAGCACAGAACAAAAGTCATAAATTAGTACACTTTTCAGATAATAATCGGCATGCAAATGGATTCATACATGAACCACGGTAAATTAGAACACCTGCTTAAGATAGACAGTCGCAGAATAAAAGAGGTCATAAATTTAAGACATTTGTTTAGAAATTGCATTTGGAGGAATTGAATATGGTAGTTTTACTATGGGTGTCTCTTAATGCAGGTTGTTGAGACCACAGCTTAGACTGTTACCTAACAAAATACAGGTACTGACAATCTATGTCGCCATTTTGTTTTGATTATGTTCCCATATTGAGGTAAAACTTTTCATAGGTTTACATTATTTGTTCATCAAAAATTGCTCACCAATATCCCATAAATAATCTTTGAAGTGAAATAACTTGTCCAAAGAGTTCACCATTCTACAATTTTAAACATATTGAAAAATATAACAGCTTCTTCATAACCTGAATGTATGACATGGCAACATTTCTCTCCAGTTATGACTGCAAACAATATTTCGGTCTTTATACCTATAATACTGTGCCAGAACATACAAAAAAGTACACATATGAACCAAATACCAGCCCTGTCAATACCTACATGTATGCCATGGTAACATCTCTCTCCAGTAACGACTGCTTTGGTTGCTTGGGTAATGCTGGGAGATCCACCTCAAACTTGGGCAACTTAAGCATGGACCCTTGCTGCAAACATGTACATTATACTTCATCTACTGCATTTAACCCTTTACCACTTAGATACATATTTTTAGGCATTTGTAGTCGCTTTGAAGGTTTTATTTAATTTAAGACCTTTCTTACTAGTTTCACAGTTTAAAGGCTTTATTGCCACCCTTACATACTGATGAGCAGTGAACAGCATAAAACCTGAACAGACTGCAAGTTACACGCCAGCTGTTCTGGTTTTATGCTGTTTGCACATAGCCATTTTCACTTTGCTTTTGAGTGAGAAAGGGTGAAACCTTTGGCTAAAGCATTAACATGTGGAAAGAAAATTATTAATTATGTTCTTTAGGAGGCAAAAATTATGTTACACTTTATGTAAGATGTCTTATTTATTAAACAAAAACTTTTTAAGAATAGTACAACATGTTGTTTTCAATCAAATGACGCAATACACACAAATGTATTTATTTAATTATATAAACAATATATTAATTGTCATATAGGTTACTCCTATCCTAGGATACTCCTATGATTTGTGTAGTTTTTATTTTTAATAATACAAAGAGTTAGGAAAGAAGTTCACATCCATTTACTCTTACAATAAAATACACGGGTTGTAAGGCATTTGCCAGCTGGCCAGAGGACAACAGCAGCATACCTCCATCTGGGCGACTCTGAAAAACAATTCAGATTGTAGTATTTTACATTTAATTGTTTATATTGGCAAACTACTGAAAAAGAGACGTGCGAAAAATTTCTCATGCCACAATTTACTAACATACTGCATCAATCAGCAGAATCATTAATGTTTTTGTTTCTTATGAAATGTCTATCTTTAATAGAATAATACACTCAAAAGCAGGGTCACAATATATAAGGAATCAATTTATTAGATGTCATTAAAATACCTCTGTTTGCTATCAACTTATGAAACCTTTTTTTTCTGAACATTTTTCTCGATTCCCACGAACATAATTATAGTATCAGTGAACTTTGCTTCAACCATACTGCATGCAATATTTTGGTGTAAGGTATAAACATTTGAGGTTGTGTCCCAATAACACATTTTATTCTTCAGATAATTGAGCATAAAAAAAATAAGTTAACAAGTTCCATCACCTTACAAGTGACACACAAGCCAATCTAAGGTTCTTTAATAAAATGCAAAATTATCGCAAAACTTAATCTTTGTAAATAATGGGAACAAAAATGTCATGTGATGCTTTGTTTGTCTGAATTATAGAAGGGGAAAACAAGATCTGTGTTATTGTAACACAATGCCCCATACTGGGCTTTGAAAAGCACAGCAGCTATTTTAGTAAAATAGTCCAAGGCCCATTACATAGACAACAAGAGCACCACATAACGGATGCCAGGCTCAGCTACTGGTGCAGGTTTGAATGAATGAAAGCTTGTCTGATTTTTTATTTTTTTTAAAGGTCACAGTGACCTTGACCTTTGATCTAGTGACCCAAAAATGGGTGTGGCGTGTAGAACTCATCAAGGTGGATCTACATATGAAGTTTCAAAGTTGTAGGTGGAAGCAATTTGATTTTAGAGCCTATGTTCAAAGCCTTAACAAAATGTTGAGGTTTTGAGCACGATGCGGATAGCATCGATGAGCTGGCTATGACAATACCTCGGGTTTTCTCAAAAACGTCTTTCTCAAAATCTATGGACTGCAACTCAGACTTCATCTGTAAGTCGTGTAGGTAGACTAACACACCAAAAATCAGCTGAATATCTTAAAGCATTTCATAATATTTTTAGAAAACAGTTCTAGATCCTAGGCCAATAACTTGGCCAAAAAACAATGGAACCAAATAAAAAGTTACACTTCATCTGTAAGTCATGTAGATAGACTTGCATAACAAACATCAGCTGACTATCTGAAAGCATTTCGTAAGAAATCTAAAAAAAAAACGGTTATGATCGAGAAAATTTCTGATGGACCTACAGTGCTACATGCCACCCTACCAGGGGCATACAAATCAAGTAAATATCTGAAAGCATTTTGCCAACAACAAAATAGACAAATAGATGCCGGATGGAAAAGAAACAGACTGCTATATGCAACCCTACTGGGGGCATTAACCCTTTCAGTGCGGGACCCTAATTTTAAAGGCCTTTGCAAACAGTTTAGATCCAGATGAGACGCCACAGAACGTGGCGTCTCATCAGGATCCAAACTGTTTGCTCTTCTGATAGTATTCTTTGAAAAAAAATTCGAAGAAAATGCTAATTTATGAAATTCAGCAGAAGACATTTTAGCAGACAACAAATTTCCCAGCATGCAAAGTTTAACAGATGGATGCATGGACAGACTATAAACCATGGTATTTTCTTAAATATAAACTGCAAAAGCTAAAACACATACCATCCAAACATACCAAACCACACTGAGGTTCAGGGACTTCAGGTTCTTAAGTGATCTTTTGTCAGGATTTATCTGTAATGCACATAAACGCATGACCACAATGTTGTACTCAACCATCTATAAAGTTCTGATAGGCATGTTTTCAGAAATGATATGTATTATATAACAAAACAAGAGTGCCAAACTGTCACAAGATACGCCCGTTTTAAGGCTTTGGACAACTTGATAACTTTAAAATGACCCATTTTTGAACTTGACCTACATATCATCTAGACACAACTTCTGACCAAAGTTGATGAAGATCTGATGAAAACTACTTCAATTAGAGAGCGGACACCATGCTAAATGATTGAAATGCACTAAGTGACCTCGTGACCTAGTTTTTAACCTTGCATGACCCATATTTGAACTTGACCTACATGTAGATATTGTCTAGACACAACTTCTGACCAAATTTGGTGAAGATCGGATGATAACTACTTCAATTAGAGAGCGGACACCATGCTAAATGCTTGAAATGGTTTAAGTGACCCTGTGACCTAGTTTTTGACCCGGCATGACCCATATTTGAACTTGACCTAAACATTGTCTAGATACAACTTCTGACCAAGTTTGGTGAAGATCGGATGAAAACTACTTCAATTAGAGAGCGGACACCATGCTAAATGCTTGAAATACACTAAGTGACCCTGTGACCTAGTTTTTGACCCGGCATGACCCATATTCGAACTTGACCTAGATATTGTCTAGATACAACTTCTGACCAAGTTTGGTGAAGATCGGATGAATACAATTTGAATTAGAGTCCGGACAAAGTGGCGCCATTGAAAATGCACTAATTGACCCTATGACCTAGTTTTTGACCCGGCATGACCCATATTCGAACTTGGCCTATATATCAACTAGATGCAACTGCTGACCAAGTTTGGTGAAGATCGGATGAATACAATTTGAAATAGAGTCCGGACAAAGTGGCCCCTTTGAAAATGCACTTATTGACCCTATGACCTAGTTTTTGACCCGGCATGACCCATATTCGAACTTGGCCTAGATATCAACTAGATGCAACTGCTGACCAAGTTTGGTGAAGATCGGATGAATACAATTTGAATTAGAGTCCGGACAAAGTGATGCCTTCCGCCCGCCGCCCGCCGCCCGCCGCCCGCCGCCAAGGGGTTTCACATAATACGTCCCGTATTTTATACGGGCGTATAAAAACAAACAAAAAAACAACTAATTATTTAAGCTCAAATGTTTTAGGTAAAGCAATGAGAGCTTTGTCACAGACATGACGAATACCCCCACATGCCGCATTGACACATAATATTTTGCATGTCGTCTTCACAAAAGACAGCAGACACCATGCTCAATTTTTAAAACGCACTAAGTGACCCCTTGACCTAGTTTTTGACCCAGAAAGGCTTATGTTCTAACTTGGCATTAAGATCATCTCCATAAAACTTCTGACCAAGTTTGGTGAAGATCGGATGTAAACTACTTGAATTAGAGAGCGGACACCATGCTGAATGTTACAAAACGCACTAAGTGACCCCGTGACCTAGTTTTAGGCCTGGAATGGCCCATGTTCAAACTTGTTCTATAGATCATTTAGATAAAACTTGTGACCAAGTTTGGTGAGGATTGGATGAAAACTACTTGAATAAGAGAGTGGACAACATGGTGAGCTTTAAAACGCACTAAGATACCCCGTGACCTAGTTTTTGACCCAGCATGACCCATATTCAAACTTGACCTAGACATCATCTAGATACAACTTCTGACCCATTTTATTGAAGATTGGATAAAAACTACTTGAATTAGAGAGCAGACAACATGGTGAGGTTTAAAACACACAAAGTGACCCCGTGAGCTAGTTTTTGACCCGGCAAGGCCCATGTTCGAACTTGGCCTTAAGATCATCTAGATACAACTTCTGACCAAGTTTGGTGAAGATTGTATGAAAACTTCTTGAATTAGAGAGCGGACACTTAATACGGACCGACAGACAGACCGACAGACAAGTTCACTCCTATATACCCCCCTAAACTTTGTTTGTGGGGGTATAATATTAATAATACGTTTATATACAAATGCTACTATTTGTGTTTGCTTAATAAACTTGATTTAGCTTACTTTTACCATTCATTTTTTGCACACTTATACCAATTGTTGTACCTTGAATCTCCAAAATTTGGAAAAATACATTTGACCTTAGGTATTTACCTTAGATAGAAACAGGGCTGACTGTGTTTATGTATCAAAAGTAAAATCATTCAGATCAATCAAGTACAATTAGTATTGACTTTGGAAAGATTAGAAAAAGTTATATTGCTTTGAATACCCCATGATTAGCATGCTTTTTCCTACAAATATAGAAATAAACTGGGTGAGTTAATCAATTGCAAGTAGCTATGAAATGCACTGCATAGGACACGCCAATCAACCTGATAGAATTCTGCACCGTTCCCTGTTATGAAGACTATTTCATTCACGTTTGTCCACACAAAGCCCTTGATTTCAGTCGATCGACCCTGGAATAAGTTATTTGATTTATCGCACATGCTGTATGAATATCAACTTGCAACATCAGCAGTGTTGTTCAGTTTGTTTGAACAAAATCTTTTTTAATTGTGATCCAATAAATGATTATAAGAAAGAAATACAGAAAACTGTAAGAGTAAATCTGTAATTTTGGCGAGAATTAATAGTGTAACTATGTAACACATAACAATGTGTAACAAACTATGTAACAAATGCATGTCACAAATACTATTAGACATTGGACATTGTTGGTACAAAATGGTGATACATTTGTACGAGAAAACACCATATTAAAAAACCCATGGGCGAGTCAAATGAGAGTTTGCCAGATGCTTACAACAGCATGTAGATTCCATCAATTTTTCACTAAAGAAATTTTCAGAGAGGATCCATTGAACTCAATTTTGGACATTAAGTATTGGATAGTAATTTGGTATCAATGACAACAGCTGATTTGGATCAGGGACTACCCTACGGGCTACTATGGGCGATAATTTCGCTCTAACGCCCGTGATATCGCCCTACGAGCCCAGAAAAGCGAAGATCATGTCGCCCGATTTTTTTAGTAAACAAGACCGGAAAAGCGAAAATCAAGCCGCCCGATTATTATTGCCAATGCGTGCTACCGCCCGCAGGCGATTAGCAAGTTTATTGTTTGTTGTTTATCTAACGGTTACACAATTTACCCCCCGCACGGATCGTTAATTGACCGTGACAAAGCAGTCCCTTAATATTGGTTCCTATAACAACACACTCGTGCCTCTTCGCGCGTGCCGCAAGTTGTCTAATAATAACGTGATAATTGTTTGACCATCCGATAATTGCATTTTTTTCGCAGACGGCATGGTTAAAAAAAGTCGGCAAAAATAATTAAAGAAAAACAAAATTGATCAAAGGTCTATTAATTACGTAGATCCACGATTAAGTCCAGCGAGTTTTGTCAGTTTGTTAATCCACCGATAATTAAGAGTATTAAACACCCGTCTGATATAAACTGCAATCACATTCATTTTTTATATTAACAAGTCATAATACTACACATAAACATTGAGAGAAAAATTCCTCCATTAGATATAAATTTTCCGAGTATGAATAAAATTGCTACGTTATGACCTTCGACATTGCAAATGGCGGACATTGTAACATTCAACCCGCGTTCAATTCATAGCTGGCAATTCAAATTACAAGTAATGGTGATTAAGTAATGGATGAAGCATTAACTGGTTTTAACAAACATTTGATAAGGTTTGTTAAACCAGATAACAACAAGGAAAAATTGGATTATTAAAGTTAAACAGGTAAGGCATTCTTAAGTGTACATATTTCGGACGTGTATAGTATTCAGATAAACAGTAATAGATATACTAGATGTTCTATGCATTATGATTGTGTTTTGTTACAAAAGCAGTCATAGGAATGATGGTAATATAATGACGATAAATGTGATGAAAAGGGGCTACCGGTACATATCTTAAATTACTTAAATAGATAGTAGATTTCAATGAGAATTTATTGTTTTTTACAAATACGCATAGTATAATGATAGAAATAATAAAAGTTGTGAAATGAACATGTTTTGTTTTTGATATTGTTCGCACAAACGTCTCCCTGATTTCCCAAACTTCTCCCTGTTTCGGAAAAAAGGAGAAGTCACTTCTCCCTATTTTTAAGGCCTAGGGTAGTCCCTGTGGATGATGTAAATAGGCATATAATAATTAAAAATAAAGAGAAAATGTGCAAGCATGCATGTTTGCAATAGAAATGTTGAGGCTCTTAACAAAAATTTGTTGAAATGCATTTCATGGACATGCACTTTTTAAGGTCCCACATATTCCCAAACTGACAGATTCCGTGTTCCAGACATTGTGTTTATAGCACAGGCACTAAACTTATGTCAATCTGTTTCCAAATTAAATATGAATTGTACCCATTACCCTACCTTACAAGTCTGTGAGTATTCACTGGTATCTGTAGTCTGGTCCTCATGAAAATTGATGAATTCCTGTAAAAAAAATCTGAATATGGCGAGAAGTTCAAACTCAGTATGTAAATCAAGATTAATGTGGCAAAATATGGATGCAATAAAA
Source organism: Dreissena polymorpha (assembly GCF_020536995.1). Lineage (NCBI taxonomy): Eukaryota > Metazoa > Mollusca > Bivalvia > Myida > Dreissenidae > Dreissena > Dreissena polymorpha. The sequence goes on along the minus strand of NC_068355.1, from coordinate 41,682,585 downwards.
TATTTATCATGATGTCTGTCCGTCTGAACATCTGCCCAACAGAAAAAGCTGGATCCTTTAATAACTAAAAATTTACTTGACGAAAGCTTGTTTGCTGAAATAGAGTATGTGGATAGAGGGTCATATGTGGACTATGCTGTTTACAGTAAAAACTCTAAACAGCCACCTCATCATTTCAACCAACTCGCTACGACAACCACTATTTTTTCAGACCCAAATGTTTCCTTCTATATTTCAATGGTTGTTACACTCACTCATTTGACTAACCAGCTAACAGCTATTACGACCACTTTAATCAGTACTAATCAATAAAATGTCTCTAATTTTACACCCACCAAACGACTAGTAACGTTCACACCTTATTTGATTGGAGGTTGTGGTTCAATCGGGGTTGTGTAGGAAGTAACTGTGACCCAATTAATGACAACGGTATTTGCATAAACTGCACAGTTTTAGATGTCCAGCGTGTTTTCTTTTTCAACCCTTTAATTTTGATTGAAAATTAGCTAATATGATTGAGTTTTTGATGGGTAAATTGGTTATGGCTTGGTACATTTGTTTACTCACTTTAAAGGTTAATAAAGCAAGATTTAATATTTATTAAGAATAAAATTAATTAACCTAACTAGATAAGCTTTCTGTGCTTTATATCTTTCATAATTTTTGTTTATACAAAGAATAATTATTTTTTTTACATAGTGTTATATTTACAGGAATAGCAACCTCATTTTTTTGTCTCCTAAAAATGAAATAATGTGCATATTCCACACATGGTTCTCAATCTAAGATTTTCTAGATGATATCAAATATCACAAAATTTGGGTGATCTACAACGTTTTTCTTAGTTTTAAAGAAAATGGCATTTTTCTCTAATCACTGCAAAAGGCTTTTAAGCTATTTATAACTTGTTGGTTATTGTTTCGAAATTACCAGGTGAGTAAATCTTACCTCAGTCACTTGGGGAGTCCAATTGTTAATGAATAGCAAATTCAAAATCAAATACTGTTTGATCTTTGTCTTAATTATAAAAAGCATCTTTCCCTCACAAAAAGATCCAGGTAAGGTTCAGTTCCTATCAGCCCCCATATTTTTTCAATGATATAGTCATATACAATAATTTTTCTGTCAAAACAGGTACCAAAATGCTATAGTCAAAATTGAAAGCTTTAAAAAAGACTTTGAGTCAGATATTATTTGTATGAATATTAAAATATAATAAATTGACTTGGCGGAGTATTTCATCCTTACATTGAAAACAAGCTGTTCAGCTTCATTTATATTTAGCTCACAATCTATAATGTAGCGGCTTTGATAAACAAAACGTTATAAATATGTTAAACAAATATAACAAATAAACCAAAAAGAATCAATTAAATAAAAAAAAAAAAATTCTGATCTTGACCCATGGCATGGGTGGAGAAACAAACAAGAGATGTGTTTGTCAGAAACACAATGCCCCCTATTGCGCCGCTTTGAAATAAAATTTTAAAATATCATTTGGCAGGTTTAGAATCTCCTTTTAAAGCTTATTATTACCCTTGGATTGTATTTTTTGACTTTTGACCTTGAAGGATGACCTTGACCTTTCACCACTTAAAATGTGAAGCTTCATGAGATACACATGCATGCCAAATATCAAGTTGCTATCTTCAATATTGCAAAGTTATGGCCAATGTTAAAGTGTTCGGACAGACTGACTGACGGACAGTTCAACTGCTATATGCCACCCTACCGGAGGCATAAAAATACTTTAATTTCAGCCCTATCTTATTATAATCTAAATGATTAAGTTAATGTAAATTGCATACTTACATTTAAATAGGCTGGTGGCAATATAAATAAAGGTAAACATGAAAACTTTACATACAACTGATTTTGGGGATCTCTGAATTGCCAGTATCCTTCTGTCAGGTGAAAATTTCATTGAATTGACATTCCCCCTGTCCTCCATTCTGTAAAATATTTGGCAGGCATAATACACGTTTGTGACTCAAAGTATTAATAATTTTTTATAGATGAAACATTTATCTACATGCAAGCTGCAAATTCAAAATATGTGTTGAGCTTAAAAATTGATTCCTCTTGTTATGGGTCTAAATTTACTGAAATGTTTGCTTGCACATCATAGTTTGATGGAGGTACAACAATCCAGATGACACTGGTTTTATTTAAAAATGATACAAAATATCAAAAATTGAACCTTAGACAAATAGAGATATATTCTACATTGTGAAATAACAGAATTATAAGTAAATTGACGCTTGCGGTACATTCCAAATGTCAAGGATACAGGTCATATTCCAACAAGAGCTGTCAGAGGACACAGCACTCGACTATTTGAGTGCTTGACAGTATAACGTAAGCCATCATGGAGGGGGGGGGGGGGTATAATGTGGGTGTGTGATCATTTAATATATGATCTTTCAAAAATAAGAATTTTTTATTTTATTTTGGGGGGTGGGGGTGGGGGGTTATGGGGGTGAGGGCGTGGGGGATGGCTTGGGTGGAGTGCATTGTGGTATGTCAGGTAAGTGTTGTTTTGTCAAACTTTAACATAGATTTATAAATAATATGCATATTCTAAGTATAAAAGGGGCCATAAATCTGTCAAAATGCTTGATACAGTTGTCTGCTTTTGTTTATAGGTTGGGGTCATGTTTGTTAACAAGTATGCAAAATATGAAAGCAATATGTCAAGGGACACAGGAAATATTTGGGGCAGTACGCAAACTTTAACATAGATTTATCAATAATATGCATATTCTATGCAGGGACTACCCTACAGGCGACTAAAGCGATAATTTCGCTCTAACGCCCGTGATGTTGCCCTACGAGCCCAGAAAAGCGAAGATCAAGTCGCCCGATTTTTTTTTTAGTAAATAAGACCGGAAAAGCAAAAATTAAGTAGCCCGATTATTTTTACTAAAGCGTGCTACCTCCCGCAGGCGATTAGCAAGTTCATTGTTTGTTGTTTATTTAACGGTTACACAATTTACCACCCGCACAGATCGTTTATTGACCGTGACAAAGCAGTCCCTTAATATTGGTTGCTATAACAACACACTTGTGCCTCTTCGCGCGTTCCGTAAGTTGTATAATGATAGCGTGATAATTGATTGCCCATCCGATAATTGCAAGTTTTTTGGCAGACGGCACGGTTAAAGAAAGTCTGAAAAATAATTAAAGAAAAAAAAAATGATCAAAGGTCTGTTAATTACGTAGATCCACTATTAAGTCCAGATAGTTTTGTCAGTTTGTTAATCGGACGATAATTACGAGTATTAAACACCGATCTTATATAAACTTGAATAACATTTTATTCTAACAAGTCATAATACTACTTATAAACATTGAGAAAACACATTTCCTGGATTAGATATAATTCTCCGAGTAGAATTAAATTGCTACGTCATTACCTTCGACATTGCAAATGGCGGACATATTGTAACATTCAACCCGCGTTCAATTCAAAGCTGGCGATTCAAATTACAAGTAATGGTGATTCAATAATCGAGAAAGCATTAATTGGATTTAACAAACATTTGATGTTTGTTAAACCAGATAACAACAAGGTAAAATTGGATTATTAAAGTTAAACAGGTAAGGCATTCTTAAGTGTACATATTTCGGACATGTATAGTATTCGGATAAACAGTAATAGATATACTAGATGTTCTATGCATTAAGTAATGAAAAGGTGCTCAGGTACATATCTTAAATTACTTAAATGTGTTAAATGACTTAAATGTGTTATGATGAAAAAGATTTTAATGAGAATTGATTGTTTTTACAAATAAACATAGTATAATGATAGAAATAATAAAAGTTGTGAAATGAACATGTTATGTTTTTGATATTGTTCGCACAAACATCTCCCTGATTTTCCAAACTTCTCCCGATAAAGAAAAAGGGAGAAGTCACTTCTCCCTATTTTTAAGGCCTAGGGTAGTCCCTGCTAAGTATAAAAGGAGCAATAATTCTGTCAAAATGCTTGATACAGTTGTCTGCTCTTGTTTATAGGTTGGGGTCATGATGCAGGGCTCGCGCTGTCGTTCGCCACTTGAGCCATTTGCGAAAATATTGAGAATTTGGCTCAAGAAAAATCCGATTTGCGAAAATGCTTAAATCTCGTAAAATTTCATTGAAAACAGCCGCCATTTTAACCCGAAACTGGTTTTCTATATTTTTCTCTTTGTTTCAATGAAAGTATTCGCAATTTGAACAGTGAACGAATACCGGTCTGCACCTGTATCGAGACATCGCTTGACCTTATTATAATTGAAGTGCACATGGTAGCTGGCCAATCAAAACTGAGCGCGCTTACACATGAAATGACGTTGAATGAAACGTAAAAATGGGTGGAGCTTTGAATACACAGTTAATATTGTCGTCTGCAAACAAAATAGCGGCCGGTCGCAATTGTCGTATAATAAGATTAAAAATGAAAATAAGCGTGACAATAAATTAATTATTTCCAAGCTGACTATCGATCTAAATTGAAGAGTGATAATTAAATAATTAGTTCTATGTCCTTGATGTTACAACTTTCTGCCGAGTTTCGATTGAAATGAATAGGTGATAATTAATTTATTTGAGCGTTTTATTCACACACTACTGTATGCAAACTAACAGCGGCGTATTTTAATCAAATGAAAACGTGAAAAACACGTGCGGTTTAATTGCAATTAAAGTTTAATTAAAGGTTGTTAGTATCCCCAGTGTCTACAGTTGATTGTGAACGAGGGTTCAGTAGGCAGAATGTAATCAAAACTGATCTAAAAAATTGTTTGACTGTAAAAAAAATTGGAACATCTCATGAAAATCTCAATTGAAGGAAAAGACTGCAAAGATGTTGACTTTAAAGTGATCTACAAACTGTGGGCTGGTAAAAAACAGCGCAGAATAATAATGAAATAATAATGATACATGTCATGACTTTGTTCTCTGTATATAGCAGGATTGGTTTGCAATGCATTTTGTGAATGAAATGTATGCTTATATTTTACATGCCATTCATCATGTTGTTAAAAAATGTGTTGTATGAAAATATCTCTATTACTATAAAAATTGTGATGTGAAGTATATTATGATATGTGACATGTGCTTGTTGTCATAAAAAGAAATATGAACAATCTATAGTATACTGTATATATTGTTATTTGAAACAAACGAAAACTGGTTGGCAATAGGCCCAAAAAGCACCACAGACAATCTAGGATCCAAATTTTTTTCGGGGGGGGGGGGGGGGGGGGGGGGGGAGGGGGGCATGCCCCCGGTCTCCCTTAGATCTGGGTGGCTCAAAGATATTTTGGGCCAGCGCTAGCCCTGTGATGGTTAACAAGTATTCAAAATATGAAAGCAATATGTCAAGGGACACAGGAAATATTTGGGGTAGTATGCAAAATTTAACATAGATTTATCAATAATATGCATATTCAAAGTATAAAAGGGGCCATAATTCTGTCAAAATGCTTGATACAGTTGTCTGCTCTTGTTTATAGGTTGGGGTCATGATGGTAAACAAGTATGCAAAATATGAAAACAATATGTCAAGGGACATTGATGAAAATATTTGGGTGGTATGCAAACTTTAACATTTGCACGCAAACGCCGACGGAACAGAAGGCAACTCCGACGCCGGGGTGAGTAGGATAGCTCTTCTATATATATTTCATATAAAAATGAAGGGAAAAAGACCTAATGTGTAAATGATGAAAAATAAATTGACAACTGAATGAAAACAGATATCACAGCTTATGCACACAAAGTATAGTCAAACTTGTTTGAAGAGACCACAAAAAGGAGTAACCAAAACCGGTCTCTTAAAAAAAATGGTCTGAAAATAAACAAGAGGGCCACGATGGCCCTGAATCCCTCACCTGACTAACCTTGCTACATCAACTAAAAATCAGACCCATATACAATCCCAAGCCAGATTGCAACAATTAATACATTCTGACAAAATTTACATTAATACATTCTGACAAGATGTGATGAAAACTGTGACCTCTTTCATCTACACAAGGTTTTACTAGAATTGGCCCGTTGACCTAATTTTTGACCCCAGATGACCCATATACAATCCAAAATCAGATATTATCAAGATATAAATTCTGACCATATTTCATTAAGATGAGATGAAAATGATGACCTCTATTGTCTACACAAGTTTTTTCTATTATTTGACCTAGTGACCTAGGTTTTGACCCCAGATGACCCAAATACAATCCCAACCCAGATTTCATCAAGATTAACATTCTGGCCAAATTTTATTAAGTTAAGTTGAAAACTGTGAGATCTACTGTCTACACAAGTTTTTTAAACTTTGACCTAGTTTTTGACCCTAGATGACTGAAATTCAATCCCAACCCAGATCTTAACAAGACAAACATTCTGACCATATTTCATTAAGATCAGATGAAAACTGTGACCTTTATTGTCTACACAAGGTTTTTCTATGATTTGACCTAGTGACCTAGTTTCTGACCCCAGATGACCCAAATACAATCCCAATCCAGATTTTATCAAGATACACATTCTGACCAAATTTCATAAAGATTGGATGAACACTGTGACCTCTATTGTCTACACAAGGTTTTTCTATTATTTGACCAAGTGACCTAGTTTTTTTACCTCACATGACCCAAATACAATCCCAACCCAGATTTTATCAAGATAAACATTCTGACCAAATTTCATAAAGATTGGATGAAAACTGTGACCTCTATTGTCTACACAAGGTTTTTCTATTATTTGACCAAGTGACCTAGTTTTTTTACCTCACATGACCCAAATACAATCCCAACCCATATTTCATCAAGATAAACATTCTGACCAAATTTCATAAAGATTGGATGAAAACTGTGACATCTACTGTCTACACAAACAAATTGTTGACGGACACACGAACGCACAGCGGATGCCGGACATCACACGGTCACATAAGCTCACCATTTCACTTCGTGACAGGTGAGCTAAAAAGACCATTCTGTTAAAAAAGTAAAATCATTGTCAGTATCAAATTCATAGACCAATTCTGTACACAACCATAGTGTTCAATGTTTTAATTATATAAAATAGTCAAGATATTAGTTATATACCATTATCTCGCTCTTATATCAATGTCAATAATCCAACAAAAAAACCTGTTGCACTTTTTGACGATAAATGTGTTTAAAGAATTTCATAAACACAAACATCGGCCATTTTTTGTACGGGAAGTTGGTATATCTGAACTTCTAGACCTTTCGCGGATTGCCAATACAAATGTGTTAATTGTTTCAAAGCTCAGATCTAATAATTACGATTGCAAATGATTGGAACTGATCATGCATGAATCATGTGTTCAAAATCTGAATCCTGTGTTTAATATCAATGCATCGTTTAGAGCTCTTAACCCTTAACTCCACCTTCGTTCTCAGTAAACGATTCAAAAGGCGGAGCTATGCACATGCTATTACACGGTTGGTTTATCATGTAGAGTAAGACAAAGATAGCCAATTTTATCAATGAGAAAGTGTTGCTTTATGGCTTCTTGACAGGAAGCGGCTTTCCTTTGATTATGTTACACCGACAATAAATCGGCAATCAAGTTGGTCCCTTAATGATCAACAGGTTTTCAAATTGTATCAGCACATGGTCGCTTAATAAAATATTAAGACATTAAAATACTCCAAAATCAGCGGTCGCAGGTCGTGCAAGAGGGGGGGGGGGGTTGATATTGACTGTATGATAAACAGTGGACTTAGCAAATGTACCAATTTCTAATCATTTAAAAGTGGTATATAATTGTAACAAAGCAAATCCAAAATGATATTTATATCATGTGAAAGGTAACTTCATAAACTACCGTACATCTTCGCTTATAAGACGTTTTTTTTTCTTGAAATTTTAAGGGATAAAGTGAGGGGGTCGTCTTATAAGAGCGTCCTCAGCTAAAACTGATTCTTTTTTTACCAATTTTTGCGACTTGATAACCGTATTTCTGGTGACGATAAGAAACTACTATCATTTTGACAGCAGATACGCCGCTTAAATCATTATGTTTTAATCTATCTGTTTGGAATACTCGCGAGTTTATTATCGAATACAAATTAAAAATATAGATTACTTTAAACATATGTGTATAAATAAGTAAAAACTGTTATCAGTGTTCTATTATTTTTTCTATTTGCAGCAATGTACTGCGGATCGTGTTTACTGTGGCGGTGAAGAATAAGTGTAAGGTCGCTTATGTCATTAATTTGATTAGTTTGGAAGCGTTTGTTGTAAAAATCCAAAATAAACGTTTATTTATTTAAATGTATCACTTTCATTTTGATGAATAATGTTTTGCAAATTTTGTTCTATTTTCAGGGAATGCAGGGTAACCGAACGTCATTCTTCAAAATTTGTACCTGTTATTTAAAAAAAATAAAGCACCTATTTGTTTCAGTGTTTACAGAAAACAGGGCATCTAATTACCAGTTTACCACAATAATAACACCACCGTAATAATTGTGGCAAAAAAACACTTGTCAAATTCCCGTAAAACTCCAATTGTTGTGCAAACACTATTGTCAAAGATGACAGTTTGTTTATTGCCAACTGACTATCAACATGAGTACCCGTTATCTAGCCGTTAAATCGCGATTTTATTGATACATCGTACAGATAGTACTGACCCCTTACTAGCTTACACATGGCTTGGTGCTGTAAATAGCCAACGACTAACTGACAGACAAAACTTGTGTTTATTAAGCCGTTAATTGGGAGATAAATTGACGCAGATGGCATTATACCTCCAACACTAATTAACATAAAGTGACTTACCTTGTATTTGAAAGGTCAATATGATGCATACATTAATTGTTTAGTAATTTGATTGGTTGCAAATTTACAGAACGCAATCATACAATCTGAGATATATAATGCACCGATGTTCATAATCATAATTTCCAAACTATTATATTGCACTCGATTGATCATTACGATAAAAGATGTCCATGAAGAGAAAGAGAGCGTATTTAATACGTAAACAAATAATAATAAAATAGAATCATTAAACAAATGAAGAATTTAATTATTTGTCATACTACAATTAATGAAGATCCCATTGCATACAATGTATTTATATCATGGATAAAATTGAAAATCTTATTGCGCGCAAAATTATAGGAAAACAAATGACAGATGCATTGTCAGCGTGCGACACTGAATAATACAATGATTATATTGTAAGTATAAATAAATAAGTGTTATATATAGCCATATACGTCGAGTACCGGTACCTGAAAAACAAAAATAAAAAATATTCATATACATATAAACTCGGCATTAAAATAGGACGACGTAAATCAGGGAACGAATCCGATAACGAGCTTACTTGGTGTATTGTACTTACTAACAAAATGGCCGACCATCAAATTTTGACTCTTGAAATTTTACCGATTTTCGTCCTTAAAAAATTGCCCCGTCTTATTAGCGAGGCCAAGCAAAATACAGCCGATCTGGGACCTAAAGTAGGGGTCTCGTATTATAGTCAAACCGTCTTATAAGCGAAGATGTACGGTAGATTAATAATATTACTGATAAAATATCTTTACAAACACATTTGTGCAATCCCATTAAATCCAAGTTGAGTATCAAAGAATTTGTTTGTGTTTTTTTATCAGCGGGTAAGCCACCAATTTGCTACTCATAAAATATACATGACAGAAATATATCTTGATCCAAGGTTGTTATATGCTTATACAAGTTCAAGAGTGAAATCAATGTGTTCTTTCCATACCTGAATGTAATGCTGCCTCTGTCATTTGGTCCCTTGACAACAACGCCCATTGATCCACCTGATCGCACTGTGAACACCTACAAGTAAAAAAGTCACAATCTGGTATAATGCAACACCAATGATAAGATCATGTTATAGAAGGTATACAAATGGTAAAAGGGTCCACACAAAAAAGACTACTGTTCTTCTTGAATGCTCTGAGCTTTTATGGGTACATACGTACAGCTCATCGTTCTTCCTGATTAAACCAAATTCAATGTCAAAATAATAAGTCTCAAGTTTGTCTATGAATTCTAATTCAATCAACCTAAAACAGCGTAACAAACACAATACCTGTTACCATCGATATCAATTTGCATGTTGTTTGTGGATAAATAATAAAAACAAAAAGTTAAATAAACCGTTATCAAACCCAAAGTCGACGTTTTAAATTGATGATTTGATCTTTCTTACATCGGTGAATTACGATTGGTTGATTAGACACGAGATCTATCTCATAGGTGATTCTGGAGATAATCCATAATTTCAAATTTGGAATTTAGGGAATACTGGGCTTTTACCATTGCAAAAACTTACACATTTTAATGAACTGTTGACGTGTTTAAAATTTTGGATTAACATCATTATTATGCAAGCACACCACATCATGTAAGCTGTTTTTAAGTAAGTTGTTTTAAAGGGGCCTTTTCACAGACTTTGGCATGTATTAAAGTTTGTCATTAAATGCTTTATATTAATTAATGTAAATGGATCTAAAAAGATCGAGTAAAAAAAACAAACAAGAATACAATTAAAAAAGATAAAAAAGTAACCCTCAACAGTGCTCGGACCACTGACCCCTGGAGTCTTGGAGTAAAAGTTTACCATTTAGACCACTTGGCCAACCGTGCTCATACGATGACGGATGTATTTTATAGTTTATTTAAACAATACTTGTAGTTTCACAAAATATAACAACAACAACAACAACAGAACTCTCCAAATTATTAAATCGTTTCGCGTTGCAACGTCTTATAATTTCAGGCTTTTAAATCGTCAAAAGATGCATATCAGGGGACAAAAATATTTCTAAACTGCACTTGTCCTGCAGGATGAGTGCCTTAAACTTTTCACTTGTCCTGCAAACACATGCACTCGTCCTTAAAAAATGTGTGAAATAAAGATTGCAAAGGGCTGATATGACTAATAAAGTTTCCTATATCACTGCTAAAATGCTGCTTACTCAGTTATTCATGCCAGCTCATCACAAAAAAAATGTGTAAATTCTGCAAGCTTAGTGAATGCAGTCAGATGGTTCCCTGTCAACATGGACGAGCAAAGTTTACACCAAAAAGCCAATGTTTACTCGTGACACAGTCTCACATAACAATGCACACCTGCTGTATGAAATTTACAATTACGGTTTCCGGTTCATAAACGTTCTACTTTCCTAATAGATATGCTTTAAGAAAATGATTTTATTTAATGAAAGAGTCTTACTGGTCAGAAAAAAACATATGTTTACATCAGCTTTTTTTCACTTGTCCTGTAGGACAAGAGCTTTAAGGAAATTCACTTGTCCTTTCAAGATTTCACTATTCAATACGAGCGGACGAGTGAAATTTTTGTCCCCTGTATATAATAGCTATTTTAGAGCATGGTAAATGTCCAGTATTACTGTTTTCTCACAAATATCATAACTAAAACGACCATTTGCGAATCTGAAACAACTTTTGTCAATTTACTAAACAGTGAAAAGGCTTCTTTAATTGCGCAATAGTGATATAAAGAAACCCTGATATATATATATATATATATATATATATATATATATATATATATATATATATATATATGCAGGGGACTTGACAGAGGATATGCTGTAACCATTGCAACTATTAATGCAACTAACAGAAAGACATTATTTGTTTTAAAATTGTCATGCAATACTGTTATTCAAATACATGCATTTAAAAAAAGGTGACGGTCCTAAAAATATCATTTAAGAGTAATAACATGATATGTTTTTCACGAAGTAGACATAGACGTGATTTGACATTGTTTTAATATGTCGTTAAATTGTTTCATTTTCGGATGAAATTCATATCCGAATCACACTTCTATAATAAATATTTAACATTTGCAATGATTGTTGCGACAACACAAAATACATACAATGACTATAAAACATACTTGCTGATTAGCATCATCATAGAATACATTGTTTTGTTTACTAATTGGTTCGAATTTTATAGGAGAATTACAAAGTTCAATATAGTGCGACCCTTCGTCAGAAGCCATTTTGACAGGCTATGACTAAACTGTCAAACAGGCTAAAAACCACCTTTTTTCAAACTAAAAGTTAAGACACAGTGTCGAACTCTCCCAACATTTTTATAGGTTGTTCACGATTATGTATTTTCAAAAGCATATATTAAGTCTGAGGTAATATTTAGAAAACTATAATTAAAAACAGATAATCTTTGCATATATTTTGATAGGAAGAAAAAATCATGTTTTTTTCTTTTCTTTTTTTTTATTTTGCTCGTTTTCCAAATCAAGAGGGTTAAATAAAATAATCAAAGCGCTGAAGGCACTGAAGTTGTTCGCTATTGCATAATTTAAGACGCAATTTATTTTTCAAAATTAATCGCAAGTTTGAAATGAACACAAGCCATTCAAAATTATAAAGAGTGTATCAAAACGAACGGGTCGAGCTTTGTGTGCACTTTATATCATCCCATTTATTTCATAGAGATAACTTAGACAAAATAACAACAACATGGCCCTTTTTGGACGTTCTGAAAGCATACAAAGTATGATGTAAATGGTAATGAGAACTGAATATAAAGACAATTTACATAACGCCAGCAGACATGCATGAATATTTTTGAATATTTCATAGGCTGATTAGAGATAAAGCCTCCGAACATTGGCTACATCACTGTGTCTGTGCTCAGCGGAAAGGATGTAGCACTGTTCAGTGTAAGGAATTCCGGACTACTCTCTGTATGTTCAAACGGAACAAATTGTGGCCAAGTTACAATTACGCGTTAAAATCTATCTTGCAGAATTTAAATTTTGCTTTCAAGATGAAGCAATCATTACCGAAATAGTATAGTGTCACAATAAGAGGGAAATCGTTTAATTATCCAACCACAATGTTTGCCGTACTGGGTCAGCACGTCTGGAAATAGTTCCTGAACGCCTGGATAGGCTGCCCTTATTTACAAATTTGCTATTTCGAATTCAATTTCGTATCGAAAAGCATTGTGCTAAAATTTGCCATTTACAATTCGCAGTGAGACTTCAATGACCCTCGTTATGCGAAAATGGGTCTTATTTCATATGCAACCATCATATATACAGCCCACTCAGCCTGCGCATCTCTCAGTCTGGTCAGGAGATACATAATGAGATCATACCATATTGAGTGATGTTAAAGCAAACAGCATTGCATCTGACCTGACTTCGCAAATGCACATGTTGGATTTAAGAAACGCTGGCTGAAATGCATAAGATCCATTTTCGCATGACGCGGCTATGAAAGTGTGAGTTAAATGTTTCGAAAGAAAACTGCATTGAAATCAAATATTAACATACGATATATTTCGATAGTGAAGAAATATACTCATAATAAGGCATGTGAGGACACATGATGTGCACTCCCGTAGTATATTTTTTTATCTACTTACACTAATGTGTGGTTTGACAATGATAACACACATTTCATGCTGTTAATTTGCAACTTACAAGTAAAAAAAATCCCACAATAGTTAACCTTTGCTTTCATTTTATTTATTTATTTACAAAGGTTTATTGCAAACTTTATTTCGTTTACGCGGACTACATTTAAAAAAGATATTGCTTGTTATATATAGTGGTTTTTTCGGTTTTAGCGATTATAAAGCATTTTTGAGGTTGTCTCTAGTATATCTGTAGACATTGGTGAACTCATGTCCAACGTTTTATAAATTGACAACTGTGAACAATCAAAGCACTGAAAGTACTGGTGGATTATTGACATGAAATCTCACAACGTGGCCCTGATTCAAAAGGAAACTAAGTTCATTTAGAAAAACATTCAAGTTTCTGAACCCTGTCTTCGCCACTGCGATGTTTAGTGTGTTACTAGTCTCGGACCAGCTGGTGAAAAATTCGCGGGAAAGATTCATGCGCATTCGTTGCATTTATCCCTAGAGAGGAACAAATGTTAGATAGACTGAACGTTAAAAAATAATTGGGTTTGTCATTTTGTTACTACATATCCTGAAAAAGAAAAGCTTAGCAATACATTGTGTACATGTTAACCCCGCACTATTTGACAACCTATTCACCGTTAAATAACGGAAATAGCCGATATGATCGGCTATTTCCGTGCATTTTCATATCGGCTATTTCCGTGCATTTTCAATGCGCATGTACTAACATTTTCACAACACCCAATCAAATTGCGTTAACAGAGAGTTAAGTTCTGCGGCGTAGACAGAAGTGCTCCGAAGTTTGCAGTAATATGCAAATTAGGCTGAAGATTGGCTACTGTGTATTATTGCCGCTTTGCGTCAATAATCCAAAAACAAGCTTAAGTTTCTACTACTGCGTTGTTAGCACCCGTAAATACAAAAGATCGCCGCTATCTGTTGAGAACAAAAGAACGTTTCCCAGAAATCCCCGCTGTAGAAGCATGAACGAGGTTACAAAACAGATCATTTGTGTTATATATATAATAGTTTATATATTCGGTCTTAGCGAGTATGAAGCAATTTTTGATGTTGTCTATTGTATCCCTGTAGTATTTGTTGAACTCATGTTGAACGTTTTATAAATTGATAACTGTGAATGTAAACAGGCGAAACCTTATACTATTGCGTTGTAATCACCCGTGCAATTGGACTCTCCCTTGTTTATCGGCAGCCAAATCTATTAATAGCCTCAGATTACGAATGAGCTGAGCTAAAATACTACGTCACGAAGATGCAGCAGAAAGTGGACTATTTTAATCATTCATAAATAATCTCTTCCGCGACAGGTATAATACAATCATTGTTTATTGATTCTTTTCTATATAAGCTCCGTTCGAAACTATTACATTTAGCACGATATTCATACAATATTTCCATTTGTGAATGAATATGGTTGGAGAACTCAAACCTCTTGCATAAATTATACAATCTTGGATACGGCATGTGTGTCGGGTAGTAGGCTTTCCGTAGATAAGCCGAACCGACTTGAAATTTCCAGTAACAACATTAGTGAACGACTAAAAACACCCGGTTTGGTATAAAACACTCTCGGTTTACTGTGAACATGTATTAAACTAAACATGTTAATTTTAAATATCTAAAATCCTCTGGAATACCAGGGATTGTCAGTCGTCAGACCTTGAACCAGCATCCGTATTGATCAGTCTGTTTTTGCTGGAGGCAAGGAGGTTAGGGACGACGACACATAGAATCTCCGCCAGCCAGGTCTGCTGTGGGCTACTTTAAGTAATTTGTCCATGGGGAGGAAGTCCATTTATTCACATTTTACATGTTGATTTTCTTCTGACAGCCTCGGCCCTGATGACGTGTCAAGGCCAAGTAAGGTTTGTCGTTTGACAGCTGCCAGGAGTCGGTCAACAAGTATGGCAGTCATGGTGCGGACGAACTCTTTGGTCTATGTAGAAAATGCTAAGCAGTTTTCAGAGAACCCTTTGTTTAAAGCCCTGTATTTTGCGTTATGTGACTTTGAGGGACTTGAAGCGCCTTACTTGGTGGGGAAGCTGATGGAGCTGCTTGTCAACAACCTGATTAGTCCAGCCATCACTGCGGTTCCCACGGCAATAATGCTACCATTTGTTGACTGGGTTGCTCCCAAGCACTTAAAGAAGGTCACCTCTTCCAGCTTTTAGCCATTCATGGTTGTATCTGTACTGGTGTTGGTCGTGCTGTTCACAATGATTTTCGACTTCAACTTGCGGAACTTCATTCCGTAAGCTCCTGCTCTTTCATGGAGTCTGTTGGTGAGGTCTTGAAGTTCACTGCTGGGGAAAGCTATGAGGTAAATCAGGGCCCTCGTTTGGCCGTTTTTGGGGCCGAAATTGAGGTCAATCAGGGCCCTCGTTTGGCCGTTTTTGGGGCCGAAATTCGGACCCTAAAATAGTATACTTTTTTCCCCTATTTCAACTAAAAATTCCCCCCTCCAATTTTTTATATATTTTTTAAAAACTTTTATACCTATTTTGCCAGCTGGTATCGTGCTATGAACCTTTGATTACATGTAAAACTATATTTATGTAAATTACATTAAAATATAGCAATTTAAAGTGTTGAATGGTTGGTGATAAGATCTTCTAAAATTCCCCATTTTTGCCCAAAATGAAGCGAAATTCCCCCCTCTAAGGGCCCCAGCCCCAATCCCCCAAAGTGTAGCAAGGGCCCTGTAAATGTCATCAGTGAATTCCAACTTGAGTTTTCCACCGATGGAGATAGAGGTGTCTTTGAGAGTCTCCTGTATATCTTCTAATGGAAAAGATTAAACAGGACGGAGAAGAGCAGATATCCCTGACAGACGCCCACAGATGTCCCGAAGAAGCCACCTTTCTGTCCATTGTGAAACATGTTAAATACCGGTAATTCTCTGCTGAGGTTTCCATGGAGTTATTGTTTGATTTGCCAATACTGAATCCTCCAATTTTTTTAATGATGACTCTGTCATTGAAGATCTGTTCCACTGTACGCAGCCCTGCTCTGAAATAAGCCTGCTCTTGAGCAAGTACCCTATCAGCCTTACTTTTCTATCGATTGAGGAGTATGACTTTGCTGGGTTGATAGCTGAGGCTGATTGTGCGTTACTTCTTGCACAGTTTGAGGTTGTTCTTTTTTAGGTAGGATGATTAACAGAGAATGGGCCCACTTTTTGAGCCACTAAGTCTCCTCCTTTTGGCATAGTGCTGTAATTGCTACTATCACTGCCTCTTCTCCGTGCTTAATCAGCTCGGATGGGAGGTTTTCCACTCCTGGAGATTCTCAGAGAACCCTTAGTGCACAGCTTAAGGTTGTTCTTTTTAGGTAGGATGATAACAGAGAATGGGTCCACTTCTTGAGCCACTTAAGTCTCCTCCTTTTGGCATAGTGCTGTAATTGCTGCTATCATTGCCTCACCATCATCATCATCATCATCATCATCATCATCATCATCATCATCATCATCATCATCATCATCATCATCATCATCATCGTCATCATCATCATCATCGTCATCATCATCATAATCATCATCACCACCATCATAATCATCACCACCACCATCATCATCATCATCATCATCATCATCATCATCATCAGGGCCGTACCCAGGATTTTTTTACTGGGGGGGCCCAACAGGGGAAGGGTCCCCCCTCCCTATATATATACTTTTTTTAATTTGGCACTTTGCAAGGTGAATTTTAATGCTTATAAAAAAACGTATTTTGTGATATGAATTAATGGAATATAACAAGTAAATCAGCACATTTCGGAAGTCTTAAGCTTTAAACATTGGTGTGAATTCACAACAATATTAAAAGCTTTAGATTTCCGAAACTTACAGGTTTAAAATGACGATTATCCACATCAACTCTCGTATTGCTTCCACCATTTTTTTCACAAATCAATAACGTCACAGGTTTTTTTTAAATCTGATATTTCGGGAAAGACCTTGCCATTTTTGAGGAAAAAAAAAGCGCGAAACGCCTAATTTTTTGGGGAAATAATGAAAGTCTTAAATCATCAATTTAACATATTTTACTGTTTTCAAACAAATTCAAGGAAAGATATTATTTAATAATACAATATTTTCCTACACTGGATCAGATTAATTTATATAATGAGATTGATTTGTTGTTTCAATTTTCATTTTTTTACCAATGAGCCATTAATAGGTTGATATTACTCAATTCTCGGTACTCAATTATTTTAAATACTGAATTCTGCCAAATTCTTATCTGTTGCTCGGCATATTTATGAATCTGTTTTTCTTTTAAACAAACATGTTAATTATCTCATCGTAGTCTTTTTCAGTGATTTCCTTTCAAAAATTATAATTACTCAGTTTTAATAATTTTGTCAGTGTTTTTGTTCCGGTTCAAATTTAGGGCCCTATTCTCAATGTAAAAAGTATATATTGGGACCTAAAAATTCCCAATAAAAGGTTTCAAAAAAAAAAAAAAACTTTTAGAAGGGAAAATTATGTCTAGGGCCTTCTCAAAGAAGGAAAAAAACTTGTGTAGGCAATAATCAGACCATAGTCTACGAACTCCTGTAGCAGTTGCTTCCATTCGCTGCACGTATCAAAATACATGTTACATCAACCATTGATAGATTAAGCATTCATGATCACAATGGGGGACTGATCGGGGATGTGTGTACAAGGCGATAACAAAACATTGCCTAGAGGCTTATCTCGATTGGCGAGCGTTAATCCCCTTGTTTATCAGGGACAATAAAACATAGCTGCTCTTTTGTTTTGAGCAAACGTGTACTGTGGGCCCTTGCACGAGAAAAAAAATGCAGTGGACTGATTATTAAAAAAAATCATAGTTTGACAGCCAGCTGGGGGGGGGGGGGGCCCGGGCCCCTGGCCTGGGTACGGGCCTGATCATCATCATCATCATCATCATCACATAATCATCAGCATCATCAAAATCATCATCATAGTTGCAGGAAATTTCAAAGCAAATATGCATAGGATGTTTATTAATTGAACGCAGAATAAAAGCCTGAACCCCAAAAGGCACATTTGCATAGGGGAAATGACTGTGTAAATGTGGTGTGGTCATATTATGGAGAAAATCGCATTCTATACATAGATGGTGACGTCACTACTGTAGTAAAAAGTAAGGTCACTTCCAACAGCCTTGCTATTGGGCTAGCTCTTTAGCGACGTGGTTAAAGTGTCTGACTACTTCTCTGGAGGTCGTGGGTTCAATCCCCGGCCTGAGTTCAGTATTTGCACATTAATGGCGACGCGGTTAAAAGGTACTGTGAATGCGGGAGTCGGTCTGGGCTGTTTAATGGTTTCTGGTAGGCCCATGCGGTAGCAAGACATGCTGTAGCGGGCGTGTCTGGGCCTTGAATCATTAAAAAGGGGAGGAGTGTAGTAAAAAGTAAGGTCACTTCCAACAGCCTTGCTGTTGGGCTAGCTCTTTAGCGACGTGGTTAAAGTGTCTGACTACTTCTCTGGGTGTAGTGGGTTAATTCCCCGGCCTGAGCTCAGTATTTGCACATTACTACGTTATTATCACTAAGACCGGTGTGTACACAATGGAGAAAATCGAATATGATGTCCGCATATTTTGTCCGCTTTAAGGTCATCTCAACCTGATTGTGATGGAGTCTTAGTTTGCATATGAAATAGAAAATCTGCATTATTTGAAGACCATTAATGCAATCATGCAACTAATTATTGGGTTCAGAAATACGACATTTGCCAATATATGTCTATGATAATATCGTCTGCTCCCCTTTCTCTTCTTTTCTCTTTGGGTTCCATGTTTGCATCCGGGCTATTAAAACCGGAAGTTTTGAATTGTTTTTGAAGAGCAAACAACGCTATTATTCACTCACGATTGTGGTAAGATTGATAATCATTTACTCACTCCATGATGTCAACTAATGGAAGAACAGATATATTTATATCCTTGTTATCGAACATGATCGATAAGAAACACTGTCATTTAAAGAGAACCGTTTTAACAACCTCCAAAATGCATAACTCTAAACTCTATTTCTCAAAATTAGATTGACAACTATTTCACAGTTGTGAAATTATATGACAACTCAAAATGATACTACAAATGTCAATAAACTGGTCACAAAAATATATAAGTCAACGAAAATGCACTATTTAGCGAAAATTTGATCTGGAACAAACTGTTAATACCATGAGTACAACGATTTGAGTTGCAGAATGTGTTTTTGTTTACCTATAAAAGCTAATGACATATTTACTCGGAAGTGTTCCATACACATGCAAATGAACTTTTTATGAATGTTAACAAGAATAAAGGGTAAATTTTACTGCTCATTTTTCTTTTAAGATCACTTTTATTTTTCAGATTTTAATTCTAGGAAATAAATAAACTTGTACTCTTTTATTATTTGCCAGACATTCAGACCGGCAACACAGCATTTTCAAGCAGGCATGTCATAAAAATGTCGGTCAGGTCTGATAGTCCTGTATTTTGGGAATGTCTGACTGTTGTAATGTTTCC